>NC_133382.1:32995782-33066949 GCF_049309525.1 Garra rufa | reverse complement strand
CATTATGGTTGAGTAATAATGCCAAGGGTCATGCATAGACAGTGTACAGTTATTTTTTTGTTGACGCTTTATTATAACTCTTATTCATTCATGAATCCGTAGCAAGTATGTAATACATAAGGAGTCCATGCACATTCTTATATGAATATATGTATATATGAAAATATATAGTGGCATTTGCAACTATTTGATCTACTAATGACATGTTATACATTATATGATGTATTAATGATTGGTGAAGTTAATAATGATATGTACACTACTAAGATTTTACATTTTTTATTATTATTAATTCTCTTCTGTTCACAAAGCCTGCATTTATTTATCCTATATATATATATATATATATATATATATATATATATATATATATATATATATATATATATATATAAAACATAAAATATGTTTATTGTTTAAAATAAGTGCTTTCTATTTGAATATATTTTAAAATGTAATTTTCAGCATCATTACTCCAGTCTTCACAGTCACATGATCCTTCAGAAATCATTCTAATATGCTGATTTGCTGTTCAAGAAACATTTTTATTATTACTATCAATATTTAAAACAGCTGAGTACATTTTTTCAGGATTCTTTGGGGAATAGAACGTTTCAAAGATCAGCATTTATCTGAAATAAAAAGCTTTTTAAAAATTATACACTATACCATTGAACAATTTGGAGTCAGTATATATTTTTTCTTTTTTTGGGGGAAGAATTGATAGAAATTAATACTTTTATTTAGCAAGGATGCTTTAAAAAAAAAAAAAAAAAAAAAAAAAAAAAAATATATATATATATATATATATATATATATATATATATATATATATATATATATTTTTTTTTTTTTTTTTTTTTAATATTTATATATTTTGTGATCAACATTTTATTGTCTTTAGATTAACAGAAGAAATCTATAAATTTATAAATAAATAAACAAATGCAGGCTTGGTGAGCAGAAGAGACTTCTTTAAAAATCTTTAAAAACCTAGTGTAGGTCATTTCATTTACATACCCATCATAAATATATTACTATATTGTAATTAACAATTTTAAATATTGCAATCATATATTTTTAAAATCATAATATTAAATATTGCAATCATATATTTTTAAAATCATAATATCATAGAAAAGGTAGCAGTAGTAAATCATTTCATTACTTGTGCAATGCAATAGAATGATGACTGAGAGATGTACAAATAAAATTTTCCTTAAAAGACTGATCTATTATATTTGACACATTTTTAAAAATTATTATTGATAGTTAAGCAACTAAAGTCGTTTTCATCCTGAAATATTACAAACATAATAAAAGTTATGATTATTTTTACAGTAAAGATCATTACATGGGTACCATGACCTTAAAGGAAACATTGTGACCCTGGACCACAAAACCAGTCATAAGTCACACAGGTATATTTGTAGCAATAGCCAAAAATATATTGTATAAGTCAAAAATAATAAATTCTTATTTTATGCCAAAAGATATTAAGATAATGTTTCATGAAGATACTTTGTAAATTTCGTGCCGTAAATATATCAAAGACTTGTTTTACTAATAATTAATTACTATATTACTAATTTTTGATTTGTAATGTGCATTGCTAAGAACTTCATGTGGATGATGATTTTCTCAATATTTAGATTTTTTTGCACTTTCAGATTCCAGATTTTCAAAATAGCTGTATCTCGACCAAATATTGTCCTAACAAACCATACATCAGTGGAAAGCATATTTATTGAGCTTTCAGATGATGTTTAAATCTCAATTTCAAAAAACTGATCCTTATGACTGGTTTTGTGGTCCAGGGTCAGATTTATAAAATGATACCTTTACTTGATAAAAAGTATAAACTACCAATCAGACAACAGAAGGCATGTAACAACAGGTTTTCTGCAGAGTTTTGATCATGTTGATAGTTTAGAGGCTTTAGAAAGTTGCATATCAAATATAATACAGTTGGTTTTATAGATTGTTTACAACACAAGTGCACTGACACTGACAACACAGCATAACACAAATGATCCATGTTTACGACCAGTTCTGATTCAGCCGCATTTATAAACCCCAATTTTCTGTGATCATTGCAGGTCTGATGTCCTGAATTAACAGCAAATGTGGAGGAGCAGGTTTCTCAAGGGTGCAGGCTGTCTCTTGCAGGGGACAGGCTGTATTCCATGTAAACCCTCTTATCTTCCACCCTGGAGATATCTATCAATTTACCAGCCCTGCCTCAATCCAGTCCTGCAGCGTTCTTTTAAACCACCAACTTGGTATTGTCCTGAAAACCAATTAAGACCTGCTGGTGCTTTATATTTCTGCAGAACATTAAGAAAAGATGCAAAGTCTGTCATCGATTTCCCAACCCAGCCCCTCACAGTGACCGATATCAAACAGTATCTTCGTTCGAAGGATATCCCTTTCCATGATGGCTACAGCTGCTTACATGCACCTAGTATTTTCATGCAACCAGCACCTGAAGGATCTGGAAAAGAGAGTTACACGCTGTTCATCGATAAAACCACCGGACAGTTTCTGTGTAAGGAGACTTCGGTGGAGGGGAGCTGGGAGGACCTTCAGGATTGCATTGAGGTGATGTTAAATGAGAATCAGACCTCTATTAGTCCTAACGTGCTTCTGGGGTTTCCTGAGAGCATGGAGGAGCAAGAAGAAAGAGAGATGGAGATGAAGGAGGTGCAAAGAATATGGAGCAGCTCTGTGCCGCTTTCCGAACTCCTGGATGAGGACGTGCAGCTTGTGAAAACCATGTTTCAGATTGGTAAACTCTCCAACGCCACCCTGAAGAAATTTGGGGTTAGGTTCTTCAAGCCTACCAAGAGTTTGGTGTTTCCTTGGTTTGGTGGACGTGATTTGGGCCTCCGAGGTGTTAAATTGCTTTCTGCTGGTACGAAAAGTGACGGACGTGTGGTTTACACCGAAGCTACGGTTCCTAAAATCTCCAGCTACCACAATCTCTTCGGCCTGCCTTTGATAGGACGGAAGGACACTGAGGTTGTGCTCACGGGACGTGAGATAGACAGCATGGCTGTGAGTCAGGCTACCGGGCTTCCGTCTTTGGCCTTGCCACGGGGTGTAAGCTGTCTGCCGCCAATCCTCCTGCCTTATCTGGAGCAGTTCAAGAAAGTCACACTGTGGCTAGGGGGAGATATGCGCTCCTGGGAGGCCTCAAAAATATTCTCTAGGAAACTTGGACTGAAACGCTCTTCTCTTATCAGGCCGGGGGACTTTCAGCCATGCCCCAGTGAGGCACTGGCCCAAGGCAGGAACTTGGTGCGAATTGTCAAGGCTTCCATCCCTGCTGCCCACAAGTCCATTGTGTCCTTCAAGCAGCTCAGGGAGGATGTGTATGGGGAACTGGCTAATGTGGAGCAGGTGGCTGGGATACAGTGGTCTCGATTCCCAGAGCTTAATCGCATACTCAAAGGTCATCGCAAGGGGGAACTGACCGTTTTTACAGGTACTGCCATATATATGTATACTCTGCCATTCAAAAGTTGGGGATCAGTAAGATTTTTATCATTTTTATTTTTCACCAAGGCTTTTGTGTATTAAAAATACAGAAAAAATGTCATATTTTGAAATATTATTGCAATTTATAATAGTGGTTTTCTATTTTAATATACTTGAAAATAGAATTTATTTCTGTGATGCAAAGCTGAATTTTCAGAATCATTACTTCAGTCTTCAGTGTCACATGATCCTAAAGAAATCATTCTAATATGCTGATATATTAGCAATGTTGGAAACAGTTGTGCTGCTTAATATTTTTTTTGGAACCTGTGATACTTTTTTAGGATTCTATGAGACTTGTATTGTTAGAAAATATTTCTATTTTGAATAAATGCTTCTCTTTTTAACTTTTCATTCATCAAAGAAACGTGAAAAAAGTATCACAGGTTGCAAAAAATATTAAGCAGCACAACTGTTTCCAACAGTGATAATAAATCAGCATATTAGAATGATTTCTGAAGGTGTGGCACTGAAGACTGGAGTAATGATGAGTAATGATAAAAATTCAGCATTGCATCACAGAAATAAATTTAATTTTAAAAAGTAAATTCAAATAAAAATCTGTTTTTTTTTTCAATTGAAATAATGTTTCATAATATTTTTCCTGTTTTTTAATCAAATAATTTGAACTTTTTATTTTAAACTAAAAATCGTACTGATCCCTGAACAGCAGTGTATATATACTATATGTGACCCTGGACCACAAAACCAGTCTTAAGTCGCTGGGGTATGTTTGTAGCAATAGCCAAAAATACATTGCATGGGTCAAAATTTTAGATTTTTCTTTTATGCCAAAAATCATTAAGAAATTAAGTAAAGTTCATGTTCCATGAAGATTTTTTGTAAAATTCCTTCTGTAAACATATCAAAATGTAATTTTTGATTTGTAATATGCATTGTTAAGAACCTAATTTGGACAACTTTAAAGGTGATTTTCTCAGTCTTTTTGATTTTTTTGCATCCTCAGATTTCTGATTTCAAATAGATGTATCTCAGCCAAATATTGTCCTATCCTAACAAACCATACATCAATAGAAAGCTTATTTATTGCTTATTTATGCTTATTTATAGCTTTCATATGATGTATAAATCTCAGTTTTGTCAAATTTAACCTTATGACTGGTTTTGTGGTCCAGGGTCACATATAGCTTTGCTTTTCCTAATTGCATTCTGTATTATAGTAAGTAAATTGAAAAGTAATTTAATTAACATTAAATAACGCTAAAAAATAATAATATTATATAATGTGTAAAATATAAATATGTGCATAAAAATAAAAAAAAATATGTAAAAAGCATAAATGTGTAATATAATTTTTTATTTTTTATTTTTTTGTGTGTATTTGCATATGCAGGTCCAACAGGCAGTGGAAAGACCACCTTCATCAGCGAGTTTGCCCTAGATCTGTGCATGCAGGGTGTCAACACATTATGGGGCAGCTTTGAAATCAACAATGTGCGTCTGGCCAAAATTATGCTGACCCAGTTTGCCAAGCAAAGGCTGGAGGAGAACCTGGATCGATATGACATGTGGGCTGACAAGTTTGAGGACTTGCCTCTCTACTTTATGACCTTCCATGGACAGCAGAACATCAAGTAAATCATTGACATTCCTTTTATGAAATCTAATAGTTTTATTGTAAATGGGTATAGTATTGTGGTGTTTTTTTCATGTAGCTTGATGTCATGAAAATTATACATTTATATTTAAATATAAAAATACCTCACTTTTTCGCTGCACAGGACTGTTTTGGATACCATGCAGCATGCTGTTTATCTGTATGACATCAGCCATGTGGTCATTGACAACCTGCAGTTTATGATGGGTCAGGAGAACCTGTCAGTGGACAAGTAAGGCAATCATTTTAATGTGCTATTTATTTACCAGGTCCTGAAAATCTAGGAATACTGGAAAAAAAAAAAAATCAAAACTGTGATTTCCAGTCTTGGAAAAGTATACAATTATATAATTTTGAAAAGTCATGGCCGTTCTGTAGTCAGCACTCACTTTTCTAGTAATGCTCAGTTATCAAATAATATTTTTTGTGAGTCAGATTTCTATGTGGGTCATTCTACAGAATTGGTTCAAGGTGAGAGTTGGAAGCATCTTGATAAAGATGTCTTTTTCCACAAATTTTGTATGTATGCAAATTGTATAAAATCCAAGGTACACATTTCTAGTAACTGTGCAGTTCATTCTCAAATTGTATTTTCAGAAAGTTTTGGAATATTTGTCCTCTCCCCAAATTTGTCACTACGGAAACACAGTAATATATTTTATTGAGAAGGGTTATACTGACCTATTAAAATTGTGTTTACATTTACCTTGTAAATATATATATTTTTATATTTTATTAAAACGTTTTAGAGGTAAGTCAATAACAATTACATTTTTTTAAACAATTTTTTATGTCATTTATAAAATTGGTTGAATTTTGAAGCCAATTTTTCTTTGTAAAAGGCATAAAGTTGATCATACTGATTTCAAGCTTAAGGATTCATTAGTTTGAATACATTGCATCAAACACTATCATAAAATCTTAGTTGATAATTCAATATACTCATGACAGCACATTTTCAGTAATAGGGACAGTAATGCTTTGGTAGCGACCCATCACATTACAGAATTACTACTAAAAAATACAATCAAAAATAGCATAACAGTACTAAAATTTAGTTTATTTCCCCCAAATAAAGGATTATGTGTTCCCTTTTGACACTACCATTTCGGTTGTGAATGTTACAGTAGTTTTTTTTTTTTACTTATTGTTTTTAAAAAATCAAAAAATATATTTTTAAAAACAACAATGGAGTAAATTATAAAAAATCTTCCAATATTGTTTTCATAAGTTGTCCCCAATAAATGATGATTGTATATATATTAAGCTTACTGATATTTTAAATATTATTGTGGGTTTCAATAGATAATAGAAGGATCTTAGTAAACATCTAAGTCTTGAGTTCTTAAATGCTTTTTAAAGGTGTTTCTTCGTTGCGGGACAGCAGTTTGCACCCATGCTGTAGAATGGCGCATACAAGGATTTCTCTAAAAATCTTAAAAATCTAGTTATCAATCTTTCTAAAGAATTATTATATATTTTATCCTCAGGTTTGCAGTACAAGACCACATCATTGGAGCCTTCAGGAAGTTTGCCACAAACAGCTGCTGTCATGTGAGTCTAATTATCCACCCTCGGAAAGAAGAGGATGATAAAGAACTGCAGACAGCATCCATCTTTGGCACAGCCAAGGTTGGTAGATACAGACTGTGTCCACATTTATTCCTTAGATTTTCACATGTACATGCTTAGTTTCTGTTTATAAGGAAATCAAATCCAATATTCCTGTCGAACCACATTTTTCACATTTTATGGCTCTGGCTTCTAGTCTTATCCGTGACCAGCTATTTTTACCTGTACAAAACAGCTCATTTTGCAGCTTGATATGGCAAATTGGTGTGTCTTACCATATTATTTTAATGTATTATTTTAATTATAAGCACACTGGTTTGAAGTGCAAACAGTTTTATCGTTTACTGTCGTTGTAATTCTTTTTGTCATTTTCCTATATTAGCTCGGCATTGAAGGATAAAAAGTCTAATGCATAATTCTTTCCCATTTCAGGCCAGTCAGGAGGCCGATAACGTGCTCATCCTTCAGGAGAAAAAGTTGGTGACGTGTCCAGGCCGCAGGTCCCTTCAGGTGGCCAAGAACCGCTTTGATGGAGACGTTGGCATCTTTCCTTTAGAATTCAATAAAGCCTCACTCACCTTCTCTGCGCCTGTGAAAGGAAAGCAGAAGCTTCGTAAGGTGAAAGTAGACAAGAATAACAGCACAGAGGAAATAGAGGAGATTGAAAAAAGCGAGAAAGTTCTCAAGCCCGCCAAAGCCAAGACCTCAAAGACAGTTAAGGGGTCAGCAGCAATAAAAGATACCACAGATGGAGAAGGAAATGATCAGTAGCTCAGAGAATTCATCATTTGTGTGAATTCGAATAAAATGATTGATACATGGTGTTTGCTGCATTTTTGCTACTGAGTAAACGAATGAATGAATGAATGTTCATGTTAAGTATTTTTAGAACTTCTTGTAGGGAGTTGTATGCAAAGTTTTATACATATACTTATATGCACTTATATCCAACTAACTGTTTTGTATTCAAAGGTTTTTACTGTATCAGTTATGAACGAGTATTTGATGATTTAAAGCTGCATTTGTAGAAATCCCACCATACATTTCATCAATGTAAATACATTTTATAAATGATGTCCAAAAATTAAATGTTATCTGTTTCTGTTTGATTGTCGTTGTTACTGTAGGAGAAAAGTGTCAAATAAGCTATTTAAAGGAGGCTGTGAAAGTGTCAGTAAAGTGGCTTTTGTATTCCTGCTTATCAATGTTATCTCTGTTTTTTGATTTCTGACAGTTGAATGTATTTCATGTTATTAAACTATTGACATTGTCTGCTCTAATATACTTTAAAGTTGAATTGATGGCAACTTCAACCCCAATCACACACAGCAAGGAAAAAAAAGTCAATAGATCCAAATAATTTATTCTAGCAATTATAATTTAGACTGGGTTTAAAACTTAATAAATATCAAAGACTAATTTTTAAGTAAAGTAGTAAGTGTTTGTTTATTTATTAATACATATTAGTGACAATAAGTTTAATATGTTACACAATAAAACAAAAATGCAATATTGTATTCATATAAATGCATATTATGAAAACATTATTACTATTAATACTATTAAACTGACGCTTTAAAATACCTTTGTCAGACTAGATACTCTTTCCGACAATTTTTTTAATATATTATCTATCTATCTATCTATCTATCTATCTATCTATCTATCTATCTATCTATCTATCTATCTATCTATCTATCTATATATATGTATATATGTATATATGTATGTATTTATATGTATGTAACCAAAAATCTTTAATTTAATTTTGGTTTTGCTGTTTTTTTGTTTTAATTGTATGTCTATGCACTTGTTGTTATTCGATCTGTAAAACGAGTATGTAATGATTATGTCACTGATATTTGCCTTTTTGTTACTTAGTTACTATGTGTGATCAGGACCTTGACACACTGCAGCGTGTTGAGAAACATGTCATATGACTTTTTGCACCAATCAGGACCCTTGTATATGTAGGAAGTATCTGAGCCTGAGTTGCTGGTTTCTGTTCCTTTACATAAACTTTATTGATTAAATCAATTTTATTCAACTTTTTTTTACTGACCGCTGTAAATGAGTTGCTCGGTGATTTAAGCTGCATGGCTTCAGCTACTAGAAATCTGTCGAACACTTAACGTTAGTTATTTTTGCGAAGTAACTGCAATATTGAGCCACAATGGCCAACATTTGTCCAGTTAAAAATGTTGCAGATTTAGTTTCTGAAGCTCGTCGTGTGTACCGGGAAACGTTTGACGGGGACAATGCAAATGTTGCAGTTTGTGCTCCAGGACGTGTGAATTTAATCGGAGAACACACAGATTACAATGAAGGATTTGTCCTCCCAATGGTAATGACTCTTTTTTTGATCCCATTAGTCAGCAAGTGCTGGTAAAGTTCATTTAGAAAATATAATAAATATGTTGTAAAATATGTAATATGTTGTAAAATAATTTTGTGGAGGTGTGTTTACGACATTGTTTTGAAAAGGTAGCGATATTTGATTCGATTCTTCGAGCTCGAATCGTTCTTTCGAATCGAATCTTAGAAATGAATCAGTTGAAACGAGTCACAAAAAAGTTCTAAACGATTTCTTCACGAATTGGATTAATTAATTTGTCCAGTTCTCGAGCCAATAACTTATTATTGAAATGAGAATCAAGGATTTGAGTATAATGAATGTTGCTAAAATGTATTGGAGCTACGTTTAAGACTTACGACAAATTTTTTACCTTTTTAAAAGACATTTTAAAACAAGAGATTGAATTTGAATTTGAGTTCATTTTAGGCTAATGACACTTATCCCAATAATCAGCAAGTGCTGGTAAAGTTACAAATGCTATTGATATGTTGTAAAATATGTAAAAGCTATGTTGTAAAATAATTTTGAGAGGGCATGTATCATTCTTTTGACTCATAGTAGCGATATTTGATTCGCGCTCTGTTCGTTATTTCGAATCAAATCTTAGAAATGAATCAGTTAAAACAATTCACAAAAACAGGTCTGAATGATTTCTTCAGGAATCATTAGGCTAATTGATTCTCCCAGTTCTCGAGGCAATCATTATTGAACCAAGAATGTAGGATTTCAGTATAAGGGATGTTTCTAAAACGCACAGAAACTATATTTAGAAATTATGAGAAATTTTAATAAAAAAAAAAATAATGACACATTTTGACACAAATTAATCCCATTAATCAGAAAGTGCTGGTAAAGTAAAAAAAAAATGTTAATACTATGTTGTAAAATATGTAATTATGTGGGGGCATGTTTACAACATTCTTTTGACGCAAATTAGCGATATTTGATTCAAGCTCGATTCGTTTAGAATCGAATCTTAGAAATGAATCAGTTAAAACGATTCACAAAAACGATTTTTTGACACATTTAGTAATGCTAAAACGTACAGGAACTACGTTTAGAACTTATGACAAATTTCAAACCTTGTTTTAAACGCATTTTAAAACACAAAAAACTTTTTTCAGTCAAGAGATTGAAGTGAGTTAATTTTAGAGTAATAACACATTTATTTTTAACACTATATATCCCACTAATCAGCAAGTGCTGGTAAAGTAAAAAAAATGTATTAATATGTTGTAATATATGTAATATATTGTAAAATAAATTTGGAGGGGCATGTTTACAACATTCTTTTGACGCTAAGTAGCGATATTTGATTTGATTCTTCGAACTCGATTCGTTCTTTCGAATCGAATCTTAGAAATGAATCAGTCCAAACATTCACAAAGCAGTTCTGAACGATTTCCTTACGAATTGGATTTATTAATCCTTCCAGTTCTCAAGCCAATAAAACATTATTAAACCGAGAATCAAGGATTAAACATACAGTTTATGACTTAATTGTGACAAAAAGTATTTTAGTAAAACATTTTTCAGTCAAGAGATCGAATTAATAAGTTTGAAAGAACCGATTCCTTTAAATGAATCAGTATTACCAGCATTATGCCAAGTGAACCAGTATTACGTCAATTTTATGACCTGCTGTTTATTTGTTCAGTATGCAAAATACTATATCTTGCAGAGCTGATATCTGAACAATGGATGGATTGTCCTTTCAGATCCTTGATGATATTTTCTCTTGTAGATAACAGATTGGAAACGTGGCCAATTTACACATTCTCATCTGTCTTTATAAATAGCAATTAATTATAGCAACAAACAGATTTTCTTCTCAAATCAAAACAGACTGCAATTATGCACTGACAATCTGTGTTCTAATGTTTGTTTGAATGATTGCAGGCCTTGCCGATGGTGACCGTCATAGTGGGCAGCAAAACTTCTGGCCAGAAGTGCTGCGTTGTAACTCTGACTGAAGCTGCCGATGAGCCCAGGGTGGTGGACTTTGATCTCCCAAATGAACTGACCCCACTTTTAAGAGGGCAGCCAAACTGGGCCAATTATGTAAAGGGAGTTGTACAGCACTACAGAGGTAATCTTTTGCTATCATTTTGCCTATCTGGCAAAAAAAAAGGGGGAAGTAATGAGGAAGTGTACATTTAGTCTGCCTCGAGCACGAAATGTGACCCTAGGGACCCATGCTTGAGAACTCATCTTTGGACTAACGTTTTTTTTTTTATATATAAATGCAGTGTTTACAATAACCATACTTGCAACACTTACAGAACAGTTGCTGAGCACATGTTCGCTGTTGTCGTACTCTAAAAGTAAATATAGATTTATGTACTTCGAAAGAAGTATGTATTAATCTCATGCATGTATTCAGGCAATGTCTTCTGTTTCCACAGCTCGGCCCATTCCAGGCTTCAGAGCTGTAATAGCCAGTAGTGTGCCACTAGGAGGCGGACTCTCCAGCTCAGCTTCACTTGAAGTGGCTGTGTACACCTTCCTGCAGCAGTTGTGTCCAGGTAAGACCTCCTTCTGTCTGTCACACTCATTTTAAAAAGTTTTGATCTGTTAGTAAAACCAAGATCTGGCCCTTCACAGATGATGGGGATCAGGTAGCGAAGGCAGTGGCCTGTCAGCAAGCTGAACACACTCATGCTGCGGTGCCCTGTGGCATCATGGACCAGTTTGTGTCCGTTTTGGGTAAAGAGGGCCATGCTTTGCTGATTGACTGCAGGTTAGTAGATTTGCCCATTCAAATTCTTCTGTCAGATTAGAAATAATCAGTTATACTTAGGTACTAGTTTGTACAGTTCAGGTCAAAAGTTTACATACACCTTGCAGAATCTGCAAAATGTTAATAATTTTACAAAAATAAGAGGGATCATACAAAATCCATGTTATTTTTTATTTAGCACTGACCTGGATAAGATATTAAATAAGTAAAAGATGTTTACATATAGTCCACAAGAGAAAACAATAGTTAAATTTATAAAAATGACCCTGTTCAAAAGTTTACATACACTTGATTCTTAATACTTGTTACCTAAATGATCCACAGCTGTGTTTTTATTTTTATTTTTTGTTTAGTGATAGTTGTTTATGAGTCCCTTGTTTGTCCTGAACAGTTAAACTGCCCGCTGTTCTTCAGAAAAAAATTTCAGGTCCCACAAATTCTTTAGATTTTATAGCATTTTTCAGCATTTGAACCCTTTCCAACAATGACTGTATGATTTTCAGATCCATCTTTTCACACTGAGGACAACTGAGGCACTCATATGCAACTATCACAGAAGGTTCAAACGCTCACTGATGGTTCAGAAGCAAAAACAATGAATTAAGAACCGGGGTTGAAAACTTTTGGAATTTGAAGATCAGGGTAAATTTAACTTATTTTGTCCTCTGGAAAACATTTAAGTGTCTTCTGTAGCTTCTGAAGGGCAGTACTAAATGAAAAAAATATGATATTTAGGCAAAATAAGAAAAAATTACACATCTTTATTCTGTTCAAAAGTTTTCACCCCTGGCTCTTAATGCATCGTTTTTCATTCTGGAGCATCAGTGAGTGTTTGAACCTTCTGTAATAGTTGCATGTGAGTCCCTCATTTGTCCTCAGTGTGAAAAGATGGATCTAAAAATCATACAGTCATTGCTGGAAAGGGTTCAGATACACACAAAAGCTGAAAAACCAAAGAATTTGTGGGGCCTAAAGGATTTTTCTGAAGAACAGCAGGCAGTTTAAATGTTCAGGACAAACATAGGACTCATTTTCTCTTGTGGACTGTATGTAAATGTCTTTCATGTGAAATATCTTATTCAGGTCAGAACTAAATAAAAAATAACATGCATTTTGTATAATCCATCTAATTTTGGTAAAATAAGTAACATTTTGCAGATTCTGAAAGGTGTATGCAAACTTTTGATCTCAACTGTATATGCAAATATAATATCATGTGTAATCTTTTGTAGGTCTTTGGAGGCCACTGCTGTCCCTTTGGCTGACCCTGGACTTGTAATCCTGATCACTAATTCAAACGTCAGACATTCACTCACAGGAAGCGAGTATCCCACCAGACGAAAACAATGTGAGGAGGCAGCAGCCATTTTGGGGAAGAAAAGTCTAAGAGAGGCTACTTTGCAAGACTTGGAGGGTAAGTCTTTAATCAAAGTCATTTCATAATAAAATATACATATTTTATAAATATCTAAATTTATTCATAGCTGCCAAGGATCGATTGGATGGTGTGACGTACCGTCGGGCACGCCATGTAATCGAGGAGATTGAACGCACAGCCCAAGCTGCCGAGGCACTCAAGAAAGGGGATTACAAAGAGTTTGGGAGGCTGATGGTGGAGAGCCACAATTCTCTTAGGTAAACATCTATGATCGAAGCAAGATTAGCATGTTGGAAGACTTACAGAAGTCAACTCCTTTTAAACACCCCTGGATTAGAAGTGCATTTCAGTGTCTGAAATGTTATTTGCTTAACCCATTTATTGAATAGGTGGGGTTAACTGTCTGGGGTTAACAGTTAAATTGCTTTTAATTATGCATTCTTTGCATTGGGGGTAATATTGTTTGTCTTAGGGATAATTACGAGGTCAGTTGTCCAGAATTGGATGAGCTGGTGGCCGCAGCTCTGGAGGTGGATGGAGTGTTCGGGAGTCGGATGACAGGGGGAGGATTCGGTGGATGCACAGTTACTTTGCTTCAGGCTCATGCCACGGAGAGAGCAGTCAAACACATTCAGGTTTTTACAAGTTTAAGATCTTCTGTGTATCTGTGCATCACAACTGGGGATTCTGGGTGCTTTAGAAATATGATTTTTTCTTCAGAATTTCTAACTTACTACCTGCTCTTGTATTTTCCCTGATATTATCTATGAATAAAGCCAACATGTGTTAGACAGGAATTCAGGCCAAGATGTTAATACTTTTCTGTTTCTTTACAGGAGAAATATCATGGATCTCCAACTTTCTTCATAACTACTCCATCAGAAGGAGCTCATGCTCTCAGTCTATGATTTTTAACCAGTGCTAAACCAATGATTTTCTTTTAAATGATTTGAAATTTGATTTTCTGTAGTTTCTGTACAGATATTCAATAAAGATGAGTTGTTTGCTTTTATTGATTTAGGATTAGTTCACTTCCACAATGAAAATTTCCTGAAAATTTACTCACCCCCATGTCATCCAAGATGTTCATGTCTTTCTTTCTTTAGTTGCAAAGAAATTAAAGTTTTTGAGGAAAACAATCCAGGATTTTTCTTCATATAGTGGACTTCAATGGTGGCCAATGAGTTGAAGGTCCAAACTGCAGTTTCAATGCGGCTTCAAAGGGCTCTACACGTCTTATATAGTGAAACGATTTTCTAAGAAAATACTAAATATATACTTTTAAACCACAAATGCTCATCTTGCACTAGCTCAACCTCATGCATTACGAAATCACATTGGAAAATCACACGTTGGTTAGTTTTTCGTTTGTGTATTAAGGTTAAAAAAAAAGTAAAGTAGGGCGAAAAACTCTTTTTCTCCTTCTACTTCAGAATCATCCGACATTGTTTTAAATTTTTTGTAAAGGCCGTTTGACTTTCTTTTTCTTACTTTTGAACAGAATGAAGATGTGATTTTTTTTTTTTTTTTTTTTGTCTGAATATCATATTTCTTTCATTCAGTATTGCCCTTCAGAAGCTACTGAAGATATATACATGCTTTCCAGAAGACAAAATAAGTCAAATTATTTGAGACTAGTAGTTCTCGGGTAAAACGTGTTTTTAAAACACTCATGGTGGACTTACAAATGTTCTGTTGCAGCGTTTTGTGAGTACATAACCTATTTACACTACTGTACAAGTTTGGTAAGATTACTTGCACGTTTAGTGGTGCAATTTACGAGATACATCACATGTACCATTCACTCCTGTAACAAGCAATTCGAAAAACTCTAATATCTCCATAAATGTTCGACTAAGGTAAAAAAAATTTGGATGGGGTATTTAGATGGGCTTCGGAGTGCATAGCAATTAAGTCAATTCTACTCCGAACCATCCCTTTAAATCATTGTATATTCATTTACAAGAAAATTGTGTTTATTTATTTGTTTTACAATCTTGGTTTTGTTTGTGTAACAGATATTTGCACAAACATTTGTGTTTGCTAAGCTATAGATAATTATTTTACATTTAAAAAATAAAGTGTTGTTATTTCTGTTCTCAATTTGTTTTGGTTTTTTAATTAAAAACACAAAAAGTACCGATAAGAGTACTGTTAAAGTACCGAATCGATAAGTGGTATCGATAGAAGTAGTAATACCTGTTAAAACCTTAACAATACCCATCTCTACATATGAGTCCCTCAGTTGTCCTCAGTGTGAACAGATGGATCTGAAAATCATACAGTCATTGTTGGAAAGGGTTAAATACACAAAAATGCTGAAAAACCAAAGAATTTGTGGGACCTGAAGGGTTTTTCTGAAGAACAGCGGGCAGTTTAACTGTTCAGGACAAACTCATGAAGGGACTCATGAACAGCTATCACTAAGCAAAACAACAAAAAACAGCTGTGGATAATTCAGTAACAACACAGTATTAAGAATCAAGTGTATGTAAACTTTTGAACCGGGTCATTTTTTTTTAAATTCAATTATTATTTTTTTCTTGTGGACTATATGTAAAGGTCTTATGTGTGAAATATCTATAATTTGGATAAAATAATTAACATTTTGCAGATTCTGCAAGGTGTACGTAAACTTTTGACTTTAACTGTATATCTAATAAGTTGTAGCGTGTGCGCTCCCTGCTGGCCGGACACTGAATTGTCCCGGAAGACGTTTTTTTCAGGGAGGAGCCAGAGCGCAAATCAGCAGCAAGCGCAGCAGGAAACACTTCACTGATAATCCTCAACCACTGTGTCCATACACAGACCTCGAAGGCGAGGTAAACACAATTCGAGCCTGCTCTTCTTTACCGCCCGGTGTGGTTTTCCTCTTCACCTCAGGATAATTGAGCAAAACCCGCCTGAATCGTGGACAGTGCCGGGACATCGGGCCGCGGTGAATCAGGTGAGTCCTGCCCGGGCCCGTCGACTGCTGCCCGGCCACAGGTGTTTCCACTCACCGACTCTATGGATGTGTCTCCAAATGTACTGAGCTGTCTGGATAGCGAGCAAATATTCATATATTCATATAAAACTTACAAACGCTGTCTAGCTAGGACGCTCACTACGTGTTGAGACACAACCAATGAATTCTAACTTACAGCTCTGTAGGAACTTAACATATGTTTTTGTAATGCAGATTAATATGTTGCTTAATCTCTTCTTTTGCATTCTGAGTGTTGTCCAGCTAACTAATGAATAACGTTCCGGGTAAAACGAAACTAACACCTAGTCCTGACCTTGTTCTCCACTGTTGCCCGCACTATCTTGAAACTACACCTTTCTGAATGAAAGGACAGAGAATGTATTGTTAGCTCTCTGGTTACTTCGATCAGCAGTTGTAGAGCAAATATCTGTTCTGTACTGTGAACTACTGTCTCATACAGGTGCATTCAAATGTTTATAAGTGTTTCAATGGCATTCACCTCATTTATTTTGTTGGTTGCACCAAGAAAAGTTCCCACTCTGTCCTGATGGACGCTGAATCTCAGTGTGCTTAATATGTACTGTCTACATGTATGTACACTACTAGTCAAAAGTTTTTGAATAGTGAGATTTTGTGTGTTTTTTTAAAGAAGTCTCTGCTTACTAAGCATGCATTTATTGGATCCAAAATACAGCAAAAGCAGTAATATTGTGAAATATTTTTACTATTTAAAATAACTGCTTTCTATTTGAATATATTTTATTGAATGTAATTTATTCCTGTGATCAAAGCTTGTCATTACTTGTCAGAAAGTCATTACTCAAGTCTTCAGTGTCACATGATCCTTCAGAAATCATTTTAATATGCTGATTTGCTGTATTTATTATTAGTAGTATTACACTTTTATTTAGCAAGGATGCTATAAAATGATTAAAAGTGATGATCAAGATGTGTATAATGTTAGAAAAAGTTTCTATTTCAGATAAATGCTGTTCTTCTGAAATTTCTATTCATCAAAGAAACCTGAAAACATTATAATGTTTTTGAGCAGCAAATCAGTATATTATAATGATTTCTGAAGGATCATGCGTCTATAGTTATGATGTTAAATAATTATCAGTTACTTTTATACATTTATAAATTACATTTTACAATATATTAAAATAGAAAGCAGTTGTTTTAAATAGTGCAAACATTTCAAAATGTTACTGCTTTTGCTGTACTTTGGATCAAATAAATGCAGGCTTGGTGAGCAGAAGAGACTTCTTTAAAAAAAAACATTAAAATTCTTACTGTTCAAAAACTTTTGACTGGTTGTGTAGATCAACCGCTATTGTTTTTTTTTTTTTTTGGCTTTGTTTTCACCTGATACAAGTCATATGTACACAGTTTCTAAATGCTCAAAAATCATTTTAATTTCTATTTTGGGCTCTGTTGAATTGTTAAAGTAAGTTACTTAACCTGTAAATATGCTTGTATTATTAGTAAGTTGGGTAATAAAGAACTGTTTAAATTAAAAGGATTGGATATTAGCAAGAACACATCAGTCACTATGATTATATTTCTATTTAAGATCTGACACTATAGTTTTCACCTGGCTTTGAGGGTAAAGCTGAAGTGTTTGGTAAGAACTGGGGATTTGGTTGTCCTTGGCATAGATTGGTTGACGGCTGTCCCACCGGTCTGACAGGTTGACAATCGAGAATGATAAAGCCTCCGCCTCTCAGACTCTCATATTGCTTCACGCTTAGCCATGCTCCTGCTGTCATGTTTCTCTGGCTCGTAAAGCAACTAAAGTTGAGTCATTAGCCTTAATACTTCATTTGTGGATTAAACATATTGTTTACGATTGTTATAGACAATAGCGCGTGATTAGGACTGTTGGCGTCATGTGCAATAAATCTTGGGTCATTTCATTCAGAAGCTGACTGTAATGTATGGTTGAATTGAGCTTTGCCCCTGTGGAGAGCCAATGCAAAGTACTTTTACAATGTGATCTCAGATAACACATTTCAAATTCGGTTAGTGTACCTGACAAACTAGACTTCGTTGCAAACCCGTCATGCTTGTGTTGACACAAGGATTGACCTGAAATACGTGTCGGAGAAGGACGTTTTTGTGAAACACAACATGCAAAAAATCCACATTTGTGACGCTGGATCACAAAACCAGTTTTAAGTACCACGGGTATATTTGTAGCAATAGTTAACAATACATTGTATGGGGCAAAATTATTGATTTATTTTTCTTTTATGCCAAAAATCACTAGCAAATTAAGTAAAGATCTTGTTTCATGAAGATATTTTGTCAATTTTCTACCATAAATATATCAAAACGTAATTTTTGATTAGTAATATGCATTGCTAAGAACTTAATTTGGACAACTTTAAAGGCGATTTTCTCAATATTTAGATTTTGTTGCACCCTCAAATTCCAGATTTTCAAATAGTTGTATCTAGGGCTGCAACAACTAATCGATAAAATCGATTATTATCGATAATGAAATTTGTCGACAACGATTCTCATTATCGATGAATCGGGTCCGCCCACAGTGCACGTACAACTTCAGAGGATCACGTCAAATAACAGCACTGAATGACGCATTTCTATAGACAAAATGCATCTAAAAATAGTGGAGGAAACAGACTGAGATGCTGCAGGAGAGTTACGTGATCCAAGCTGCTCAAAACATGAGAATTCCTTATTTAAAACTAATAGAGTGAGGCGCTTTGAGATCCGTTTGCGTCCTCAGCATGAAAACTTTCAGTTTGCGGTCAATGCACCCTTCATTCAAAAATCTCTCACTTGTAATATGTGAGCATATTTACTGTACAAAACTTGTCAGTGAACTATGAGGGCAAAAAAAAAAAATTATATAAATATAATTAAATATAATTTTATTAATAAATAAAATAATCGTTCATTAATCGTAATCGAGTTAAAATGTTCAATTAATCGAGATTTTGATTTTAGGCCAAATCGCCCAGCCCTAGTTTCCACCACTGAAAAAAAATTATAAAAAAATGTGACTTCTTCGCTAACAATTCTCTGCTAATTCACTGCTAATTATAGTCCGAATTCCAAGATATAACTCACAATTCTGATAAATAGTCCAAATTCCAAGATATAAACTCACAATTCTGGGAATTAGTCAGAATTCCAAGATACGAACTCACAATTCTGGGAATTAGTCAGAATTCCAAGATACGAACTCACAATTCTGGGAATTAGTCAGAATTCCAAGATACAAACTCGCAATTCTGAGAAATAAAGTCAGAATTCCAAGATATGAACTACCAATTAAGAAATAAAGTCAGAATTCCAAGATACAAACTCGCAATTCTGAGGAATAAAGTCAGAATTCCAAGATATGAACTCACAATTCTGGGAAATAGTCAGAATTCCAAGATACAAACTCGTAATTCTGAGAAATAAAGTCAGAATTCCAAGATATGAACTACCAATTAAGAAATAAAGTCAGAATTCCAAGATACAAACTCGCAATTCTGAGAAATAAAGTCAGAATTCCAAGATACCAACTCGCAATTCTGAGAAATAAAGTCAGAATTCCAAGATATGAACTCACAATTCTGAGAAATAAAGTCAGAATTCCAAGATATGAACTACCAATTAAGAAATAAAGTCAGAATTCCAAGATACAAACTCGCAATTCTGAGGAATAAAGTCAGAATTCCAAGATATGAACTCACAATTCTGGGAAATAGTCAGAATTCCAAGATACAAACTCGTAATTCTGAGAAATAAAGTCAGAATTCCAAGATATGAACTACCAATTAAGAAATAAAGTCAGAATTCCAAGATACAAACTCGCAATTCTGAGGAATAAAGTCAGAATTCCAAGATATGAACTCACAATTCTGGGAAATAGTCAGAATTCCAAGATACAAACTCGTAATTCTGAGAAATAAAGTCAGAATTCCAAGATATGAACTACCAATTAAGAAATAAAGTCAGAATTCCAAGATACAAACTCGCAATTCTGAGAAATAAAGTCAGAATTCCAAGATACCAACTCGCAATTCTGAGAAATAAAGTCAGAATTCCAAGATATGAACTCACAATTCTGAGAAATAAAGTCAGAATTCCAAGATATGAACTACCAATTAAGAAATAAAGTCAGAATTCCAAGATATGAACTCGCAATTCTGGGAAATAGTCAGAATTCCAAGATATAAACTCGCAATTCTGTAAACATATCAGTCTTATTTCTCCTCAGAACTGAACTTTATAACAAATTCTGACTTTATTTCTCGCAATTGTGCGTTTATATCTCACAGTTCTGAGATAAAAAGTCACAATTACCATTTTTTTTTTTCAGTGGCAGAGAAACTGCCTTCTATACAACGTCATATCCTTATCTGTAAATGTCACAAATTCACTCGAGATTTTCCATTTAAAAATCCATTCTGGCAGTCTGTAAGTTTAAATCTTTACTGAATGAGCGTGTCAGACAGCCGGAACACAGAACACAGAAAGGGAGACAATTGATACTCAACTCAGTGCAAAAACATTCATTGTGCTGAAACATCTGTCGTTGAATGTTAAATTTAGATTTAAATACAACATGTAGTGCGCGTATTTATGGAGGGTATGAACAGTAGGGCTGTGACGGTGGCAGATTTTAACCACCGCCGGTGGTGCGGTGTTTTATATATAAATAAATGAGGCTTAAACATTATTCACGAACGTGCGTGTTTTGCAATTTCTGTCGGTGAACAAGCTGTCTACAAAACACTAAAATAAATCAACGAAATAATACATTTAAATAAGAAAGTAGCCTAAATAAGTGTTAAATAAGCTATTAAACAAACATTCGTTGCAAAAATTCCTACAACCTCTAACGTTACAGCTCATCAGAATTACTGGCCGAGTTCTCTTTCTCTTCCCCATTGCACAGCTGCTGTTTTTAATAGCAAAGTAATTACATTTATTTTCGTTTCTTTAGTTTATAAAGTTAATTTAGAAATATATTTGGAACATGTTTTTTTTTTGTGAAATTCAAGTTTTTGTTTTTTAAAGTAACGACAAAGCGGCCGGCGACAGATAGATCAGTTTAGCCTTCTCAAATCATCACGATTTAAATTAAAATCCTTAGATAAAAAAATAAAAAAAATTAAAAAAATTAAGCATATCACAATATTAGTTTAATCGTTTAACCTAGATAAATGTGTAGGCTACTAATAGGCTCTTATCCAATAGTTTGTGCGGAGATTGAAAGCTTTGCAGGACATGGAGGTGCAAGTGCTATGTGAAACTTCATTTTTGCTCATAAATGTAAGAGTAATAAATTTACTTTAAATTATTACTTCACTACTATAAAACGAAATAATTCAAATCGAAAACAAAACTCTTTTATTAGCTATAGGCCTAATCCATAAAGATGCACTCAGAAAATACTAGTTTATTAATAAATAATATGAATATCTCCTTACTTTTCCCCTCCACATTCATGGTAGGTCTAATTACTTTAGCTGGGGCTTTGGGCCAGCTTCAGCTTACTGCGTGCATTTGAACGCGGAACTCTTGCGCTCGCTGCTGTTGGTGGGACACTAAACACCGCCACGGCAGAATAAATAGCAGAAAAACTGTATTTTATGCTTGTTAGTGTGTTTTTCTTCAGATATTTGTCCTTTCTCTTTATTACAACAGGTGAATTGTTGTAAATGGTTAAGCACTGTGTTTTCACAGCATTCAGAATGTGGAATAGTGTGATTTAAAAAATAAATAAATAATTGGAATTTTTAAGCCAACGAATCGATTAATCGAAAAATTAATCGGCGAACTAATCGATTATCAAAATAATCGTTAGTTGCAGCCCTAGTTGTATCTCAGCCAAATATTGTCCTATCCTAACAAACCATACCTCAATTAATATTTGACAAGCATATTTATTCAGCTTTCAGATGCTTTCATGATGTATAAATCGCAATCTGAAAAAATTGCCCCTTACGACACTTAATCTACCAAAAAAAAAGAACATTGTTTCTAAAAAATAATATGCATTTACACACACACACACACACACACACACACACACACACACACACACACACACACACACACACAAATAATACATTTCTTGAGCAAGGATGCATTAAAGAGCAAGGATGCATTTAATAAGTAAATTATTTATTAATGTATTTTAAATTGAAATTGTTTCACAGTATTACGGTTTTAATGTGTTTTTCTCAAATGTTGCCTTGATGAGCATAAGAGGCTTCATTTCTATAAGAGTGCTAGTGTTTTTGCTCATTCACATGTCTAGCGTTTTATATTTTACATTTCTGAGGTCTAGGCAACTTGAACTTGTTGCCATCAGTTAATGACGATCTGCAGATAGACGATGACTGTTTATAGAGACGTTTGTAGGTGTGGTGGCTCTCTGTCTCAGTATTTACCTTTTATTAGATGTCCCTTATCAACTGCAACCATTCTGCTGTATCAGTTTGAGAAGTTTGGGTGTAATTGTGGTTCTATGCTTCACTTCGTGGCCCTTCTCAGAGAAGACAGGAAAGGCTTGAGTCTGGGGACTGACATCCTGTGGTGGGACACACCCCATAGCCAAAGACAAGATCTTATTTTTACATTTTCACTGAGAGGAAGAGAAGGTAAACAAAAGGCTTCTCACTTCCACAGCAACAAACGGTTAGCGTGGGTGATAGCATGTAGAGAGAGATCTGCTTTACAATGACCAGTAAGAATGAGAGGAAGTTCATCCAATACTTCCTCATCCTCTCCAGCTGTTCTTTTTTTTTTAACGCTATGAACTTTTGTCTGACTGGGTTGGACAGTTTTGGTTGAACAAAAACGGCTATCATGTATGATCTTACCGCTGGTCATAAGTTACTCATTGTGGACTTTGTTATATGCGATATCTTTTATGACTGTATATCAGGATACACAGGCCTCGGCTCAGAACTGTATGCTATGCATTGCATTTGTCAATGATATGAATTTCTCTTTTATGCCTTACCTTTTTTGTTTCCGGTCAGGCATTGGTTTTTAATATTGGTGTTGTTTACTACAGATATTTTGCTGTGTAAATTCAAGCTATAATTGGCAAATAAACAAAATAAACGGATCAGTATGATTTTTTTTTTTTTTTTTAAAGAATTAAATATTGCAATTTAAAATATTTTTGCTGATTTTTCAGCATCATTTTTTCAGTCTTCAGTGTCATGTGATCCTTCAGAAATCCTTCTGATTTATGATCAATGTCAGAAACAGTTGTGCTGCTTAATATTTTTTTGGAACCTGTTGTATTTTTTTCAGGATTATTTAATGAATAAAAATGTCAAAAGAACAGCATTTTTTTTCAGAATATAAATCTTTTCTAACAATAAAAGTCTTTACTTTCACCTTCTGTCAATTTAACACGTCCTTGCTGAATGAAAGTATTAATTTCTTTCAAAGAAAGAAAGAAAAAAATGACTGACCCCAAACTTTGAACAGTATTGGATACTGTTACAAAAGATTTCTATTTTAAATAAATGCTTTTGTTTTTAACGTTTTATTCCTCAAAGAATCCTGAGAAATATCACAGGTTCCAAAAAAAAAAAAAAAAAATTCAGTAGCACAACCGTTTCCAACATTGATAATAAATCAGCATATTATAATGATTTCTGAAGAATCATGTGACCCTGAAGACTGAAAAAATGATGCTGAAAATTCAGCTTTGCATCACAGAAATAAACTATATTTTAAAGTATATTAAAATAGAAAAACGCTATTATAAATAGCAATAATATTTCACAATATTACTGTTTTTTTATTAAATAAACACAGCCTTGATGAGCAGAAAGACTTCTTTATAAAAAATGACAAATCCTACTGATCCCAAACTTTTGAACAGTAGTGTATATATTTTTTATATATAAAGAATTGTTTCTATTATTTTAACTTCATTAAAGCAGGTTTTTTTTACACCCAATTACAAAATTACAAAAATAATTAAATATTTTTATTCAGCAATTGCATGTTACATTTTATCAAAAGTAACAGTGGAGACTTTTATAATGTTACAAAATATTTCTTTTTTTAAATGAATATTCTTTTGAACTTTCTTTAAAAAAATTAAATAAATCATGGATTACACAATTATTAAACATTTGATAATACTAAGAAATAATTTATGCACAAAATCAGCATATTACAATTATTTCTGATGGATCATTTGACACTAAAGACTGGAGTAATTTCTGCTAAAATAAATTATTTTAATTTGTAATATTTTGCAATATTACTCTTAACAAATAACACCTTTGCGTAAAGTGTTACCCTTATTGTTAAGCCCTGATGCATGAGTGTCAGTGTTTATTAAAAAGTAAGAACCTGCTGACTCCTGGTATATCCTAAAATAAAGGTCTTTCCAATCCTACACTCGCTTTAACCGTGTCGTCATCTCGTGGCGGTTGAACTGGTTTTCTTTGTGTGTTTGCATAGTGTTTGCTCTCTTAATCAGGGTGTAGCTGATGATTATTTCAAAGCTTGACCTATTTGCTCTTGAGTGCCATTCTCTTGACCTCAGATATCATTTAACTGATTTTTAGTGCCCTTTTACCCAAATCGAATCTAAAAATGGAATATGCAATTCCTCAATTTCCCTGAATGACCGGCATGACATATTTTACGTGCCGTATGAAACCAGGTTATGCAGCTGAGGGAGAGTGTCTGTGGTGAGAGTTCACTGACAGTTCCACGCTCATGTCAGGGCAGGTTCGCCACTCTTGGCCTTCTCCTCTGATCTTTGTTTCCTGTGGGATGCTATGCTGAGAATGTAGTGATGTCACTAGTGATGTGTTAACAGGGACAGTTCGCTGTCAGAAGTGACTGTTTAGTTGAAACTCTTAATTTGATGCTATTAAAAGTATTACAAGAATGAAAGACAGAAAATTTATTACTGTTGTATAGAAGGCAGTTTCTCTGCCACTGAAAAAAAAAAGGTAATTGTGACTTTATCTCAGAACTGTGAGATATAAACGCACAATTGCGAGAAATAAAGTCAGAATTTGTTATAAAGTTCAGTTCTGAGGAGAAATAAGACTGATATGTTTACAGAATTGCGAGTTTATATCTTGGAATTCTGACTGTTTCCCAGAATTGTGAGTTCATATCTTGGAATTCTGACTTTATTTCTCAGAATTACGAGTTTGTATCTTGGAATTCTGACTTTATTTCTCAGAATTACGAGTTTGTATCTTGGAATTCTGACTATTTCCCAGAATTGTGAGTTCATATCTTGGAATTCTGACTTTATTTCTCAGAATTGCGAGTTTGTATCTTGGAATTCTGACTATTTCCCAGAATTGTGAGTTCATATCTTGGAATTCTGACTTTATTTCTCAGAATTGCGAGTTTGTATCTTGGAATTCTGACTTTATTTCTCAGAATTACGAGTTTGTATCTTGGAATTCTGACTATTTCCCAGAATTGTGAGTTCATATCTTGGAATTCTGACTTTATTTCTCAGAATTGCGAGTTTGTATCTTGGAATTCTGACTATTTCCCAGAATTGTGAGTTCATATCTTGGAATTCTGACTTTATTTCTCAGAATTGCGAGTTTGTATCTTGGAATTCTGACTTTATTTCTCAGAATTACGAGTTTGTATCTTGGAATTCTGACTATTTCCCAGAATTGTGAGTTCATATCTTGGAATTCTGACTTTATTTCTCAGAATTGCGAGTTTGTATCTTGGAATTCTGACTATTTCCCAGAATTGTGAGTTCATATCTTGGAATTCTGACTATTTCCCAGAATTGTGAGTTCGTATCTTGGAATTCTGACTTTATTTCTCAGAATTACGAGTTTGTATCTTGGAATTCTGACTTTATTTCTTAATTGGTAGTTCATATCTTGGAATTCTGACTTTATTTCTCAGAATTGCGAGTTTGTATCTTGGAATTCTGACTATTTCCCAGAATTGTGAGTTCATATCTTGGAATTCTGACTTTATTTCTCAGAATTGCGAATTTGTATCTTGGAATTCTGACTATTTCCCAGAATTGTGAGTTCATATCTTGGAATTCTGACTTTATTTCTCAGAATTGTGAGTTCATATCTTGGAATTCTGACTTTATTTCTCAGAATTACGAGTTTGTATCTTGGAATTCTGACTATTTCCCAGAATTGTGAGTTCATATCTTGGAATTCTGACTTTATTTCTCAGAATTGCGAGTTTGTATCTTGGAATTCTGACTTTATTTCTCAGAATTGCGAGTTCGTATCTTGGAATTCTGACTTTATTTCTCAGAATTACGAGTTTGTATCTTGGAATTCTGACTTTATTTCTTAATTGGTAGTTCATATCTTGGAATTCTGACTTTATTTCTCAGAATTGCGAGTTTGTATCTTGGAATTCTGACTATTTCCCAGAATTGTGAGTTCATATCTTGGAATTCTGACTTTATTTCTCAGAATTGCGAGTTTGTATCTTGGAATTCTGACTATTTCCCAGAATTGTGAGTTCATATCTTGGAATTCTGACTTTATTTCTCAGAATTGCGAGTTTGTATCTTGGGATTCTGACTATTTCCCAGAATTGTGAGTTCATATCTTGGAATTCTGACTATTTCCCAGAATTGTGAGTTCATATCTTGGAATTCTGACTTTATTTCTCAGAATTGCGAGTTTGTATCTTGGAATTCTGACTATTTCCCAGAATTGTGAGTTCATATCTTGGAATTCTGACTATTTCCCAGAATTGTGAGTTCGTATCTTGGAATTCTGACTTTATTTCTCAGAATTACGAGTTTGTATCTTGGAATTCTGACTTTATTTCTTAATTGGTAGTTCATATCTTGGAATTCTGACTTTATTTCTCAGAATTGCGAGTTTGTATCTTGGAATTCTGACTATTTCCCAGAATTGTGAGTTCATATCTTGGAATTCTGACTTTATTTCTCAGAATTGCGAATTTGTATCTTGGAATTCTGACTATTTCCCAGAATTGTGAGTTCATATCTTGGAATTCTGACTTTATTTCTCAGAATTGTGAGTTCATATCTTGGAATTCTGACTTTATTTCTCAGAATTACGAGTTTGTATCTTGGAATTCTGACTATTTCCCAGAATTGTGAGTTCATATCTTGGAATTCTGACTTTATTTCTCAGAATTGTGAGTTCATATCTTGGAATTCTGACTTTATTTCTCAGAATTACGAGTTTGTATCTTGGAATTCTGACTATTTCCCAGAATTGTGAGTTCATATCTTGGAATTCTGACTTTATTTCTCAGAATTGCGAGTTTGTATCTTGGAATTCTGACTTTATTTCTCAGAATTGCGAGTTCGTATCTTGGAATTCTGACTTTATTTCTCAGAATTACGAGTTTGTATCTTGGAATTCTGACTTTATTTCTTAATTGGTAGTTCATATCTTGGAATTCTGACTTTATTTCTCAGAATTGCGAGTTTGTATCTTGGAATTCTGACTATTTCCCAGAATTGTGAGTTCATATCTTGGAATTCTGACTTTATTTCTCAGAATTGCGAGTTTGTATCTTGGAATTCTGACTATTTCCCAGAATTGTGAGTTCATATCTTGGAATTCTGACTTTATTTCTCAGAATTGCGAGTTTGTATCTTGGAATTCTGACTATTTCCCAGAATTGTGAGTTCATATCTTGGAATTCTGACTTTATTTCTCAGAATTGCGAGTTTGTATCTTGGAATTCTGACTATTTCCCAGAATTGTGAGTTCATATCTTGGAATTCTGACTTTATTTCTCAGAATTGCGAATTTGTATCTTGGAATTCTGACTTTCCCAGAATTGTGAGTTCATATCTTGGAATTCTGACTTTATTTCTCAGAATTGCGAGTTTGTATCTTGGAATTCTGACTATTTCCCAGAATTGTGAGTTCATATCTTGGAATTATGACTAATTCCCAGAATTGGTAGTTCGTATCTTGGAATTCTGACTTTATTTCTCAGAATTGCGAGTTTGTATCTTGGAATTCTGACTTTATTTCTCAGAATTGCGAGTTTGCATCTTGGAATTCTGACTTTATTTCTCAGAATTGCGAGTTTGTATCTTGGAATTCTGACTAATTCCCAGAATTATGAGTTCATATCTTGGAATTCTGACTTTATTTCCCAGAATTGTGAGTTTGTATCTTGGAATTCTGACTATTTCCCAGAATTGCGAGTTTGTATCTTGGAATTCTGACTAATTCCCAGAATTGTGAGTTCATATCTTGGAATTCTGACTATAATTAGCAGTGAATTAGCAGAGAATTGTTAGGGAAAAAGTCAGTTTTTTTTTTTATAATTTTTTTTTTCAGTGGTGGAAACTAACTTACGTGCTATTGTAATGTAGTTTAAAATCAGAATTTTTAGGTGGCAATTGAAAATCCCTTAGATGTAATTATATTTTTAATTGTTTTATAATATTATTTTTGGAACCTGGATTACCAAACCCCCCCCGGTTTCTTTGAATGAAAAGTTAAAAATAACTGCATTTATTTAAAATATAAGTCTCTCAGTAAATTTGTATATTTTTTTTTTTTTTTTTTTTTTTTTTTATAAATGTACATTTTTATTCAGCAAGGATTTGTTAAATTGCTAAAAAAAAGTGATAGTAAAGACTTATATTATTAGAAAAGATTTCTATTTTGAATAAATGCTGTTCTTTTTAACTTTTCATCAAAGAATCCTTGAAAAAAAAAAGTATCAGAGATTCCAAAAAAAATATTTGGCAGCACAACTGTTTCCAAAATGGATAATTCTAATAATAAATCATATACATTTTTAAAGCCATTTACATTTTAAAGCTGTTTACATTTCAATCTCAATGTCTTTGAGTTTTGGTTTTAGCTGTTTTTAGCTGCAGGTCTATTGTTGTGAACTCTTGTTCTCTGAGGCTATTGTTTTTAACAGGACCATCTTTGTGATGTAGTGAAATCATGGAGAAGAGGAACCTGCTTTGCTGAAACTGGCCATCACAAACTACAGCTTAACACCTGAAATTACATATGAATTGTTGATTCCCTTTTTAACCACTGCTTTGTGCAACCAGTAATAGAAGTAGGCTATAGGAGAAGCACATGTAGTTGCCTCTCGTAATAACAGTCGTCGAGTTGGGTGGGACCGTTTGGTTCTGGCAGCGTAGCTCAGTTTGTGTTGTGCTGTGTCATGAAATGAGAGTGTTGTCGGTCTCGAATTTACTGTGGGCTTGCACAGGCTGTTTTTAAACTAAAAAGCAGTTGACCTCTTCTGACCGTAGGGTGCTATTTTCTGGCTGCTGTCCTGAGGGTGTGAGGCCTAGTAATGGCTAGTAACACTTCAACGGGTTAGTCGTCTAACATGTTTGCATAATGTGATGTCACCCCTCACCATGACCTTTAAGAGAGGAATCTGTAAGCATATCGATTTTTCAGCGGTGTCACTGTTTGCTTCAGGGCTTTCAGAACTGGTTCTCCTAAAAAAAAAAAAAAAAAAAGAGTTAAGGTTTTTTTTTTGCGCTTTAGTAATTTAGCTTTCTGACAACCATACAAGGTGCTAAATTTAGTTAAAAATTTAGCTCCTTTTATGGTGTGGATATTTAAACAAACCTGTAACTCTATAGGACTGTGCATAGCTTGTCCCACACTTTTTGTGCTTTTCAAATACTCAACTTAGAAAAGTACAAATATACTTATTCCACTTAATTTAAATTATTATTTCCACCTGACAGATGATAAAACTATATATATATATATATATATATATATATATATATATATATACACACACACACACACACACACACACACACACACACACACACACACACATATATACACACACACACACACACACACACATATATACCCCTGGCAAATTCTGACTTAGTTACTTTTATTCAACCAGCAAGTTTTTTTTTTTTTTTTTTTTTTTTTGACCGGAAATGACACATGCTTTTCCCAACAGATAATAAGACGATTTCCAAGAGGCATCATTGTGGAAAAAAAATATTACTCACTCATCTTTTATTTACATTTGAAGAAAAAATTGTCATGTCCAAAATTATTCATACCCTTCTCAATAATCAATAGAAAAGCCTTTATTGGCTATTACAGCAGTCGTTGTCGTGCTAAAAATGTCCACTGGTGCCCAAGGCCAAGTTTCTATGCAAACTGCCTGATGTTGTTGTTGAGAATTTTGATGTATTGCTCCTTTTTTATGATGCCGTTTAATGTGATTAGGTTCCCACCACCATGTTTGACAGTGGGGGATGGTGTTCTTAGGTTTGAAGGCTTCTCCTTTTTTACGCCAAATGAAGGCTACATCATTGTGGCCAAACAATAAAATTTTAGTTTCATCTAACCATAAAACAGAAGACCAGAAGTCTTCTTCTTTGTCCAGATGAGCATTTGCAAAGGCCAAGCAGGCTTTTGTGTGCCTTATCTGGAGAAGTGGTGTCCTCCTTGTTCTGTGTCCGTGGAACCCAGTGGTGTGCAGGTCTGCCTTGAGATGTTGCCACCAGCAGAGCCCAGATTCATCAGGATGGCCTTGGTGGTGATCCTTGGATTCTTTTTTTACCTCTCTCACTATCCTCCTGGCCAGCACAGGTGTCACTTTTGGCTTCCGACCACGTCCTCTGAGATTTTTCACAGTGAGGAATGTCTTGTATTTTTTTAATAATACTTTGCACTGTAGCCACTGGAACCTCAAAACATTTAGATATGGTCTTTTAGTCCTTTCCTGACTTGTGAGCAGCCACAATGCGCAGCCGCAGGTCCTCAGTTAGCTCCTTTGTCTTAGCCATGACTGTCCACAAACCAACAGCAGAGAGCTTCTGTTGAGTTGATTAAAACAGCTGTTCCCAATGAATCAGGGTAATTAGGATGCTTTAGAGCAGCTTGGACTATTTGGAATGGTATAGAACTTTGGATTTTCCCATAGACTGTGACAGTTTGCAAAGGGTATGAATAATTTTGGACATGCCACTTTTTTTTTTCAAATGTAAATAAAAGCTGAGAAATATATATATATTTTTTTCCACAGTGATGCCTCTTGTACATCGTCTTATTATCTTTTGGGAGAAGCCTGTGTCATTTCCAGTTAAAAAAAAAAACTTGCTGGTTGAATAAAATTAACTGTTAGTCAGAATTTACCAGGGGTATGAAAAAAAAATATATATATATGTATGTGTATATATGTGTGTGTGTGTGTGTGTGTGTGTGTGTGTGTATATGTATATATATATATATATATATATATATATATATATATATACATACAGTATGTATACGCAGGGCTCTAGAGTGCGACCAATTTGGTCGCATGTGCGACCTAATTTCTCAATGGTGCGACTAAAAAAAATCAAAGGTTGCACCGGTGCGACTAGCCGTTCAAAGGGAAAAAACGAAACTCCTTCACTCTTAATGTCTCCCTGTTGCTCAACAACAGACACACATTAGACCCATATCGTGGTCTAAACCAATCAGAGATAAAGGACGGATCCCGCCCCCCCTCTGATTGTCCGTGGTCCAGATATTCCTGTGCGTGTGTGTACGTTTGAAAATGCATGTGATGCAGTCAGGATGTCTCTACATTGGCAAGCGTTTACAATGCCTCCTCCGCAAAAACACGGACTGGATCGCGGACTCCATTCATAAAAACCGAATTTACTATGGCGCGGAATGCCACGTAATACGCTGATTTCTGGAATGATAAATCAAAAGTTGGTCTGTCACTTAATTCAAATCGCGATATGGACTAGTGTCTATGAAAACTGAAAGGCAAAAAGACCGTTTAAAATGAATCCTGCATGTTCCATTCGCCTCTATGTATTAATGGTGGAGACGTGTATTTTTTTTAACTCCACGCGTATAGGCTACTGAAGCACGCGTGACGCTCCCGCTAATTTTTGGCATTTGCATCTCACATGAACAGATAAACTCAATCTCCAAACCTACGGTGTCACTTTTACTGTTTCATTTGAGAAAGCATCATATCATACTGTACACACAGAAACTTCACGGAAACCTGTCAAAATAAAAGTACGGTTTAACATGAAACAAAACAATATTAGTCCTGTATTACTTTTGTACAGTATAACGTAGGTGTTTATATATTCCTATTTATAAATCATATATATGTTTGCCAAAAATTAAAAAGGTTTATTTTTCATTTGATTAAAAATAAAAACATGTTTATGCTTTCATTTGATTATGAGAAAAATTAAAACAAGAATTTCGAAAATAAAATAAAAAAAACAATTTTAGAGCCCTATTGTTCAAAATGTTAAAATAGAGAGTTTTGGACTTATTTTTTCACTGAAATGTTTTCGTTATTACATAAAGTAGGGTAAAGTACTGGGGAAAAAATATGCTTCAAATAAAGAACTTTATATTGACCAGATTGTTAGTTAATCATTTACAAGTCAATATTGCCTATATGGACAGGGATTAAAAAATAAATAAAATAAAAAAGTAAAAAAAAAGTGAACTTGTAAAACTGTGGTGTTAAATGTGATGCGGTTGAAAATTTGGGTGCACCTAACTTTTGTGCTGGTGCACCTAAGAAAAAAAGTTAGGCGCACCAGTGCAACCAGTGCAAAAAGTTAGTCTAGAGCCCTGATACGTGTGTATGTATATAAGTGCTTTTACACTTTACAGTTTGATCTAGTCCTTGTTTAATATTAACTAAACAACATTTAATTCAAATGTTCATTTAATCTTTCATATTTGCCCATTTCTTTTAATGCCATTTATTAAACTCGTAAAAAAATAAAATAAACCTGAGTACTTGTAAAATTGAGTACCCGAATTGAATCGAGGAATCGTGACAGCCCTACAATAAATGAAATACTAATACATCTAACTGAAGTGAACATTTGTTTTTTAGCATGTATTTTTGACATTGAAACCTGACATTGAAAGTCACAGGACGACACATTGAAAAGTGTGCAGTTTTCGACATCATAAAATCCAAAGATCTATATGTAAAAATGTAGATTTGACTAGTTTTACTTGAAAATCATATAACTCTTTCATAGTTTGGTAATTCTTTCTATGCTTCAAACTTCATGTTTTAGAGCTGCAGTTTACTCAGTACTTCCTCTGCTAATGCACCATGTCATTTTATATTCCACTGCCATGAATCTGCCGTCTGTATGGTTGAGCTGATTACGCCAAGTGTTTTTTTGCTGGCTGCTTAGTTCCACATACCATTTCTCCTTAAAGTCTATGAATTCTCCACGCAGGACTCCTTCCTCTAATTTAGACGAGCTAGAGCCACTACTCCCACATCAATGCCCTCACATGCACCTCCGCCATAATTCCTCCCTGCAGGATTCAAAACAACAGCAGTTTATTTTTTCTACCTCTAATTAACTTGGGATTAGACGGATGGAGGTGTAATATTGATCTCTAAGAGCAAAATTCTCTGAAGCTGCTTCACGAAAGACTCCCAGTGATCAATGTGGTGTTCAGAGATTGTTTTGGGCATTCTGGCCTCTTTAGTTGTGAATGAATCGTGCCTTTTCTCCCGTCTTCAGCACTCCTGCTGAGAGTTTTCCCCCATAAAGCCAAGCTCACTCTTAAGTAGAAGACCTCCTACTTTACCATTGTCCCTTAAGCTAAGCTTTACAGACTCTCTCTCTTTTTTTTGTTTGGTTTGGTTTGGCGACTGGTTCCTTCATGGTCCTGTAATCCTTGGATTCCTGGTCCTAAAAATAAGGAAAGGGGAGCTCTTTTCCTTCTGTGGAAGCGTTTGTAGCACATGCTTGATGACTAAACGTTCTTGGCTAATAATGGCGATAATCACAGAAATATGTGTCTGAGTGGGTCAGCTGACTCACTGGGAAGGTTATGTTTGGAAAGGATTGATTGGGGCTGGGAAAAAGGCCCCTTTTCCTGTTGATATGCTGATGTGATTAGCCTGGAGAAAGTGTGATAAATTATGAGGGAATTCTTGTCTAGACTCGCTCTCAGGGGAGTTCTAGTGTGAAGTGACGTTAATGCTACCTGGATATGTCACTCTAAATGCAGCTCTTACTGTCAATAATCAATGACGTAGACTCTGACTCAGTGTTTGTTTTCTTCTTTTTTTCCTGGCTGCATCCTGGTAGTCTTAATTTTTTTCTTAGAAATTTGTCTTTGCTTGCTGATATGTATGTGTGTGTTATGCATACACACACTTGCATATTAAACATTAGGACTACTTCCCTTTATTAACATATACAATGGTAACAATTACTGCAAAATTTCAGTTTTTTTTGGGTGGGGGGGGGGTATTGTGCATGCAAGCTAAGTTCAATATTTTGTGGTTAGAAAGTTTTTTTTCTCACGCACAAAGTCTGCTCATAATTGATTAAAAGTGTTGTAAAAACTGTAATATTCTGATTGGACTGGAGAAAATATATTATTTTCATAATTTTAATCGATTCTCAGTTTCACAACCATATTGATTCTCAAATCCCAAGAACTGATTAGTCTAACCTGTTTTTAGTTAATGAATGGAAAAAGTAGAGCACCTCCCATCTGATAAATCACAATAAGCTTTTTGCTTTACTTTTGATATCAAAGAGTCTTATTTCAAATTCTGTCCATTTTATTACAGGATTCAAACAATAAATGCCATTTTGGTGCTGTTTAACGTGGCGTGAGAGATTGCTGTGGCACCTCAGTTCAAGAGAAGCGGTAATGAGGTTTCAGCACGAAACAAACTTTAAAGATATGTTAAAAGAAAGTTCAACTTACTAAAATCCATATCCTGTCTCATGTAATCACTCAATCAGTTTTTCAATCACTGAAAGATGTCAATATAACAGCTTCTAAACAATATTACATACACATTTACCTCAGAAAAAACATATTTGGTTATCATAAACTCATTAGTTAGCTAGAAAAATAAACTATAGAGAGGAGCGTTGCACTAAATATATGCATCATAACATATTCATTATAATTTTTACTGTTCTTCAATATTTAATTTATGTTTGAATAAATTCAAGGTTTTATGAGAGCCACTACTGAATGTTTATATTTTAAAAAAACGAGTTGGACTAGAAATATAATTATGTAATTGTAAACTTCATATTATAACTTAATTATAAAACTTTAATTGAGTGTAATTAAAGTGTTTGTATACAAATCAGTTCATTTTAACCCCCAATATTAGAATGTAATACCAGCTGATTGTCGTGTACATTTTACAGCATTATTTGAGAGATTTCTTGTTTCCCCTTGAGAAAATTTGCAGTTTACTGTACTGCATATATCCACAATAATCAATATTGAAGCTAATCAAATCGTAATCAAATCAGGCTTGTGAATAGAAATGGCATTTAATCATGAAATTTGTGTCAATACCCAGCACTATGAGATTACCATCTAAAATAACTTTTCTATTTTAATATATTTTAATGCTGTTTATTCTTTTGATGGCACAGCTGCATTTTAAGCAGATTTGTTGCTCAAGAAACATTTGTTATTATGAATGCTAAAAACTGTTTTTGTGGAAACTGTTTCTGAAACAAAGTAAAAAAATTGCATTTATTTGAAAAATAAATATTTTGTAACATTACAAATATATTTACTATCACTTTTGATTTGAAGTATTAATTTCTAAGTTAAAGTATTAATTTCTTTAAAAAAACAAACAAACACTGGCCTCAAAGAGGTCAACTATTTTTCCAAAATTCTGTTTTATTTTTATCCAAATTTAGTTTTTTTCCATTTCAGTTTTTTCTGGATTCTGTCTTTTTTTCAGTTTTAATGGTTATATATAATTTTATTAATCAAAAAGCTTGTCTAATTAATTGAACACACATTGAAATCATTATTACATTTTAACAGCAATTTATGAAAAGTTTAACAAAAGCTTTTTTTTTTTTTGCCAATTTCTATGTTGTCCATTTAATTTTTGAATTCCATTTTAATGGTTTCATTAAATTTTAATAATCAAAAGCATCTCTAATTAGTGGATTTTATTAAAATATTATTTTTATTAATTTTTTTTTTTCAGTGATGCAGTGTTGTTTATTACTGGATTCCGGGATTCTGTCCACATTTTCCACATTGTGGCAATCATAGGACCCTAGCATTGTGCCATAAAACTGTGGTTACTTTATATTAGCTGATAACTGAACCTATTTGTTCAACCAGTTGATAATTATACCTAAAGGGAAAGCTGGGTTGTGCTTGCATGTGCAAATTTCTGTTCTGAGTAGTTACTGTTGTAGGTGATAATGTATTGGACTTTCTTTCTTACAACACACTTTATTAACAAGCCACATGGTTTGAGGTATGAACAATATCTGTAGCACAAACATTTTGGGCTAAGTTTTGTGCTTACATTTAATGCACAAGTTATAATAATTATGTTGGCGTTGGTTACCATAGTTAATGGAGCAAAATAGCCAGTGGCGACTTTCTGTTTCTACCCACAACAAATGCAAACCATTTCAAGCTTCAGGTGAGAGAAACTGCTGTCCATTTACAGGTTATTGTGTATTGTTATAGTCTGAGTGGTCTCTTTAATGGAAAGCAGGTAGCACCGCTCCTTTCTCTGTCCGTTTGAAAGAGGCTCTTTCTGACTCTGCTTCCCTAGAGCAACAGGTGTTTTCATCAGGTGCTGTTTGCTCAGATGAGGGGAGGGCCTGTAATAGTGTTCAGCTCTGAACAAAAGCTGCTTCAGTCAGGACTGCAGAGATCCGCAATCTCCCTGCGGGGGCTGGGCAGAGAGACAGAGCGAAAGAGAGGAATCAGGGGTGGCGAGGGGGGTGTAGTTTCACTCAAACAGCCCACAACCCCTTCCTTGGAATTCCTGATCCTATCAGATACATTGTTTTTCTTTTCTTTTTTTTGCTGGAATACACACATAATCCCTTTGCAAAGTCTGTTTGAGTTGTGCAACCTTTACAGTGCTTCAGTTTGTGTCTTTTTGAAGGAATAGTTCTCAAAATTAAAAATGGTCACTGTCATGTCATTCCTAACTTGTATGAATTTGTTGCATGAAACACAGAAGATGGAAAATGCTTTTTTGCATATGAATGGTGACCGCAGCTGTTAAGAACTATACATTTTAGCAGAACACATCACATTAAGTCTTGATTATTCCTTTTTGTTGTTTTCATTGCTATTCATAGGTTTAATGTTTTACATGAATGGTTTTGTTTTTGTTTGAAAAGCCTCAGATTAACCCTGTACCCTATCTTGTCTTGTTAGGTGGCTGAGGAGAAAGCGTGAGAGAGGGCAGCGTGAGGTCCCTGCTCGTCCAGGGACGATGAAGAGGTTTAGGCGTCATGGGCATGAGTCTCAGAGGGACAAGCACAAACAGGATCTCTATCAGTTCAACAAGGTGATCAAGCCCGCATCTTCTGTAGGAAGTTTGTTTTGCTGTTACACATACACAAGACTGCTTTTGTGCTATTTTTATAGGAGCGCTCTTGCTGACTGTTTTTGAGTTGTAGTTACTAAACTAATTTTCTGGCATTTAATGTATATTTTTGTCAACATTTGCCATTTTAATTTGCCATTTTGATAGGACTGCACAATTTGGCGAAAGCATTTGTGATTTCAATATTACTATAATAATATTTAATATTTAAATATATTTAATATTTTAAATATTTAATATTGCACTGTAAAAAAAAAAAAAGAGTATTTAAGAAAAATAATATAAAAAAATTATGTTTTAGTTAGGGCTGTCAAAATTAACGCGTTAATAACTCGTTAACGCAAATTCATTTTAACGGCACTAATTTTATTAACACGCGATTAACGCAGCGTGCATTTTCTGTTTGACCCACTACCTAGCAGTTAAAGAAATAGATGCACAATGTTGCCAACCTAGCGAAAAGTGGCTAGCAACAATACATAAACACATAATTGGACAAACCTAATATAGTTTCTGAGGCTCTCCGGTTTTGCAGAATGAGCGTGAGGTCTCCCAATGCGCACGCACCTCCCTCTCTTTATATCTGCGTCTGCTCTGTTCAGCGAGCGGCAGAGGAGCAGCGCTTTCAGTTAAACCAGATATTATGTTGCTTCCAGTGCTTGAAGTGGGCCGGTACGCAGGCACGTCTGTATTTTATCCTTTTGCGTACTTGCGTACCGGCACTTCTGCCATATTTAATGAATGCAAGCGGAGTCGGTCTACGTTATTGGTGCTGTGGGGTTGATGCGTAAAGCCACATACGAGTATGCACGCGAAAACGGCGTATTAAATGCACGTCAAACACATGCATAATTGCATATCATATGCACGTCAAAGTTAATTTCAGCTTATTAATAGCACGCCAAATAGAAACAGAAAATCGTGCTAGTGCGCATTTTCATGAGACCAGGCTCTCGAATCAGTACATTATAACGAAAACAATACATTAAAAAAATAAAAGAAGCAGGTTTTTGGGATCACATAACTTTAAACGGGTAAACTCCTAAAAAGTCAAAGGATCATGTAAGCATTCAAACAGGAAGTTAAAAACAACGATAATAGTGCAGAGAATAGTGACTTATGTCCAGATGCCTGTAAATTATTCTTTTCAGCGATTGAGTCATGATAATAATTCAGGATTTTTTTCAGTCATTATTTCATATTACTTTGGTTGTCTGATAACAGAAATACTAAATTATAACAATGGAAACAGTTTTGTTGAGAACTTGGCTGCATCAAATGACAGTATGTGGGCACCGAGAGGCAAACAAATGTAATAATAAATAGAGGTCGACCGATATTGGTTTTTACCGATACCGATAGCTAGGTTGGACCACACTGGCCGATACCGATTAATTAACCGATAGTTTTTGAAAATGGATACTGAACGGCAACTAAAATAGTAATCTACTATTTAAAAAAAAAATACTAAACCATACTTTGTAAATACAAATATTAATATTAATTATATGTTGATCATTACAGTTATTTCATAGTTCATTAATGTTAACAAAATAAACTTCAAAATGTAACAATATTACAGAAAATGTTGAAATTAACAGACTCTAACAAGGAACAACACTTCTATTACAGCTTTCATCAATCTTAGTTGATGTTACAAATGGGCTCATTGAATCTTTACATTTTAACAATATGTAAAATTGCAGGTTTTATGCCTTTTTGTTTATATTTGGAATCTCTTTAGGCCTACTGGCATCTTAAATTAAGATTCAATTTAATTAAAATTTTCAATATCAACTAAATATAACCATGCGTCACATTCTCAGTTTTCAATATTACTGCACATGGCTAAATTTTCATTTACATTTTATATCTAATTGATTTTCCCTTTATATAAGCAGGCTACTTTTTTAAACAATTACTTATTTAAAATAAGTGTTCTTTTTTCTTTATCATTTGATTATTACTGATGAGATCGTAGACAGTAGCTTCTTTAACAGGCTGCATTAAAACGAATGCACAGATCTACTTCGATATATCAAATGTTTTGTCCTGCTCTAAAAACATAACTGACTGTAGGCTACTGTACATAAGTTTCGTATAAAAGTATTCGAAAATGCAAGTGCATTTAACCGCATCCGCAATCGAGCTTTTTAGGACGAACAAACCCAAAGCACAAGTGAAAGTCTGTCAGTGCGCGAGTTTTGTGCATCTAATAGTACTGCATTACAAACGGCAGAAATGAAGGCATATGTAAAGTAAAAAACTGCGGTTGAAAGTTCACACTGTCAAACAATGCACATGTAGCTCACAGTGCAAATCCTGTGCAATGAAGCCCGCCGCGTCTCTAGCGCGCGCACGTGCCATTTGCGAGGAAAACACACGCTCATTGAAGAGAGGATTGAGATGCATCCGAGAATCCTTTTTTTTACCCACCCTTAATGAAACCAGACAAAAGTGCAGCGCTGCGTTAACGGATAACTTGCAGGTATCACACACACACAGGACACGTTGTGTAGTTCAAGCAGAAATCTATTTATTTAATCAACAAACGGGCAAATGTTTACTTCAAGAATGATAAAAAAGCGGCAAAGGTTAGATTAAAGAACAGATCAAACGGAGAGAGAAAGTGCGATCTATATCGTCAATTGCAGCCATTTCAGAAACAATTTCTTTTCTGTTTTACATTTGTTTAAATATTATTTGTTTTGTTTCAGTTTAATATATTAATTACAGAGAAGTTTGTGTAATTTGTAAATGTCATAAAGGACGTGGTATGAATTGGACGGCAATATGCCGGGAGAATTTGAGAGGGTCAGACACAATTTTTGACCACTTGGTACGTTTTTATTTGTGGAAAATCCCTTCTTAAACTAAATTCGTTTTGTATAATTTTTATCTTAATTTTTAATAGATATTTTTGTTGATCAGTTATTAAAATAAAATAAGAACAGGAAAATGGCATTGTAAAATAAAGTGCATAACTACCATGCTTCCGCTGCCTGACGAAAAGGCTAAAACATAAATTATAGCTCTATATGAAGCATACAGACATTATGAGAGCTACAGAAATAAAAAATATATTTTGCTCAATCTTCCAGCCCAGGGTCAAGTCTTTATGAACATTAACAATGATTTGGGACAGATCTGTAATCTGTAAAACTATGGCGAGCTGTGACTCGGGAGGATTCTGTCGGCTGAATGAACACAGTTTGCTTTCTCACGTCACGTCTTTAAATCTGCAACTTTGCTGGCTAAGAATATGGCCAGCTGGATATAAATCAATACAAATATATGGTAACAATCCTGACATTAAACATTGGTCTGGGGCTTAACCTCTCATACTCTATGACAGCGGAGCAGAGCGTGAGCCGCTTCAGCAAAGAACGCAACCCGGAAAAACTATCGCAAGGGTTGCAAAACCGATACATCGGTCGACCTCTAATAATAAATGTACATTTTGCATGTTCAGAAGAAGTGAGCTGCCCTGTCCTGCAAATAATGTAAACAGGCTTGTGTAAGTAAATTGCTCAGTGCAAAGAAAGAGAAGTAATGGGAACCGGGTATTTCTATGTTCTTTTTTTTTTTCCATGTGTCGAATAGACATGAACAAGTTATTTGAAAAACATCTATGCCCTTTGAAACATGTCTAGTCTTCATGCTCTATGCCGAGTATGGTTTCACTGATAATAAACACATATTTGCTTAAAGCATCCATATTTGTCCACGCCAATGTTGATTAGAGTATTAAAAACTTTAAAAAGTATTAATTTCAGGTACATTTAGAACAGATAAAAATGTGCGATTTATCGCGAGTTAACTCATGACAACCATGTGATTAATCGCGATTAAAAAAAATTAATCGATTGACAGCCCTAGTTTTAGTACAACTAGAAAATTTGGATCAGTAAGATTTTTTTGTTTTTTTAAAGAAGTCTTTTCTGCTGGTAAAGGCTGCGTTTATTTGATTAAAAATACAGAAAAAACTGTAATATTGTGAAATATTATTGCAATTTAAGATAGTGGTTTTCTATTTTAATATACTTTAAAATATAATTTGTTCCTTTAATGCAAAGCTGAATTTTCAGCAGCCATTGTATATTTTAGTACAACTCTATTTTAATATACTTTAAAATATGATTTATTTTTGTGATGCAAAGCCACATTTTCAGCATCACTACTTCAGTCTTCAGTTTCAAATGATCCTTAAGAAATTGTGTGTAATTTTTTTTTAAATCTGTGAATAAAAACGTTACAAAAACAGCATCTGTTTAAAATGGATATCTTATGTAACAATATACACTACTGTTCAAAGTTTGTGGTCTGTAAATGTTTTTCTTTTTGTAAAAATTAGTATTTTTATTCAGCAAGGATATTTTAAATTGATAAAAAGTGATAGTAAAGCCTTGTATTGTTAGAAACGATTTCTATTTTGAATAAATGCTGCCATTTTTAACTTATTCATTAAAGAATCCTGAAAAAAAGTGTCACAGGTTCCAAAAAATATTAAGCATTAATAAATTAGAAAATTAGAATGATTTTTGAGGGATTATATTAAGGAAGGCCTTAAAGCTTTTCTATTGTCAACAGCCAGTTTATAAGCACTTGTTACAAGTTTGGGAAGCTGGCTGGTGCAAGTTGCATTCCCAAATGCATGTTTTAAGTGACCCAAACTCAGAGCAAAGTTTGTTTGGAGCAGCATTTACTGTAAACGTAGATACTCTGAGACGCTGAAAACATTGGATCAAGAGCTGCTCGCGTATAAAAGAACACATTGCCGTTTTTCACTCTGAAACACACAGTGCATGTATTAATTTTTTATTAAATCTCAGCCTTTCTGATTTGATAATTGCACTAAACCATAATGCAATTTCTGTGTGATTTTTAATTTAATCATGCAGCCCTACAATTTGGGTGGATTTTTTTTCTCTTGAGCTCATTGCAATATAATACAGAACTGCGTTCCTTGTGAAGGATGCATGCAATCATGCTGCCTTATAATTTGCCCAAAATGAGCAATCTTTAAATGCAGCATAATTGTACATTTTCCATCTGGGAACAGACTTTGAAACAGTATGACTTTAAAATATAAGCTGCCCGTATAGTCAGCATATACCAGAGCCACTGTATATAATATATCACTTCACACTCTCATTTCTCTCCTCTCTGCTTTAGACTGTAGAACATGGCTTCCCCCATCAGCCCAGCGCTCTGGGTTTCAGCCCCAGCCTGGAGCTCCTGGCCATTGGTACCAGATCAGGAGCGATCAAACTGTATCCTTCACCAAACAGAAGACATTTTCACACTTTGGGTTATTTGATCTGTGTATAACGTAACTCTTGACTAGAATGATCACATTCCATTCCCGTGTCTCTGAATCCCGAGGGCAGAGTGACTACAATGTGATGCCATGTTAATGTCCTGAGATTTCCTGTAGCTCATCTCATGGTTGTTCTAGTGGCTCAATGGTACACACCCATCTTACAGGTATTTTAAAAGGTGGAACAGTTTATATTAGTAAGTAGCGCTGAGAACATTTTTTCCCATACTATTGCGTAATTTTCTCTGTTAGTCATTTACAGAAGAGGAAATAGAAATGAATAACTGTTATGTAGCCTGATATTTAAAAGTTTAGTTTTTTGTACTTTTATTTAAAAACACAATAGATTTTTTTTTTTTTTTGCTAAACCACAAAATACAAGGTGCTGTGTGAACGGTTGCCATATCTTTCCTTAACCAGTTCTCAGGTACGGAACTCCAGGTGTGGAGTTCATGGGACTTCACGACGAGAATGCGGCAGTTACACAGGTGCACTTCCTGCCAAACCAGGTAATACCAATCCTTCGATCCTGGTGCCTTTTGATCTCACCTGGATTTTTTTTTTTTTTTTTTTTTTTTTTTCTCCTCCATGTTAATTCCATTCCATTCTATCTGTGGGATTCGGTATTCAGTGAATCATCAGTGGTTTTGGGCGAGGTTGTTAAAAAAAGTTAAACACAAAGCAATCTTTTCATGATATGCATTGATTAAAATTGGGGTGGTGTATCAGTAAAATATTATGCAATATTATGAGTTTATTTTACATAACATTAGCTGCACATAAAAAGTGATGGATGGATAGATATATTTTTTTATTATACACTACCAGTCAAAAGTTTTTGAACTGTAAGATTTTTTTGTTTAAAGAATTCTCTTTTGCTTACAAAGCCTGCATTTATTTGATTAAAACTTATTTTAAAATCTAAGTTATTCCTGTGATCAAAGCTAAATTTTCAGCTTCTTTACTCCAGTCTTTAGTGTCACATGATCCTTCAGAAATCAGTTCAGACAAACAACATTTGTCTGAAATAGAAATCTTTTGTAACATTACAAATGTCTTTATCATCACTTTTGATCAATTTAAAGCACCCTTGCTAAATTGCAGTATTAAATTCTATAATTTCTTTCCAAAAAATAAAAAAAATATATATTGAGTTTATAAATTGTGTGGTGTATAGTGTTACAAAAGCTTTTTATTTCAGATAAATGCTGATCTTTGGATCTTTCTATTCATCTAAGAATCTTGAAAAAATAAACTCAACTGTTTTAAATATTGATATTAATATTAAATGTTTTTGAACAGCAAATCAGCATATTAGAATGATTTCTAAAGGATCATGTGACACTGAAGACTGGAGTAATGATGCTGCAAATTTAGCTTTGATCCCAGGAATAAATTACATTTTAAAATACATTCAAATAGAAAACAGTTTTTTCAAATAGTAAAAATATTTCAAATTGTTGCTGTTTTGGTTGTACATTAGATCAAATAAATGCAGGCTTGCATAGTTTTGGTGACTTAGTAAGCAGAAGCGTAATAAAAAAAATTTAAAAAATTTAAAAAAACTTGTGGTGGTGTAATCTATAGTAATATAAATTTTCAGATAATCCCCAATTTTCTCTTAATAGATAAATAGATTAAGTCAATTTTGATATTATATCTCTTTTTTTTTTTTTTTTGCAGGTGGAGTTGGTAACATTACTGGATGACAACAGTCTGCACATGTGGACACTTCGGGCCCATAACAGCATGTCCGAGCTGCTTGAGATAGGACGTTTTACTCTCTCTGGTCCACCTGGGTGAGTCAAAAACACACCTACAGACTCACCTCAGTCTAATATTATCATGCTTAGAGATTTTGAACCTGCTGGGATGCTCATGCACACACACCCAAATAATGAGACATGAGCACTGACTCACACTGACCCAGACGTGACTGATACTCACTTGTTCTCTGAATCCATACATAAATGTACACACACACAGTCAGCTGACATCCATGATTCAAAGTAGCTTTTTGCAGCCTGTGATGTCATATCCTGTCCTCCAATGAATGATATTTTGATCTCTTGGGCTGCATCTGAAATCGCATACTCATGTTTTAGCGTGTTTTAATGGGTTAGTTCACCCAGAAATGAAAATTCTGTCATTTAATTACTCACCCACGTCATTCTAAACCTGTAAGACCTTTGTTCATTTGTTCATTTGTTCATTTTCCAGATCAGAAATTAAGATTTTTTTTTAATATTTTCTGACTCTGCTGCACAGACAGCAAATCAACAGAAATATTTAATGTACCTGAAAGGTAGTAAGGACATTGTTAAAATATCGTCTTAGGCGTAAAACGTTTGTTGCATTGCTGTGCAGGGTCAGAAAGCTGGCAGATTTAATCAAAAATATCTTAATTTGTGTTCCGAAGATGAACGAAGGTCTTGCGTGTTTGGAATGACATGAGTGTGAGCAGTGATTTAATTGTTTTGGTGAACTAACCCTTTAATCCATTATACTGTTTAAAATGTATAGCAGATATAAAGTAGATAACCCAATAATAGTAAGCCAGAGAACCAATGTTTAAAAATATCAGTAGTGCTTTAATTTTGACCCCCTTGTGATGTGAACATTGACAGTGCTCCTCCCAGCGTGACACGGGTCACAGCGGTCCTGGCACATTCATCGGGTGAGCTGATGCTGCTGGGCACGGAGGGAGGACACGTGTTTGTTGTGGAAGTGCCAGGCTTCAGAGAGCTGGAGGAGAACAACATCAGTGTGGAGGACGTACAGAACAAGTCAGACATCATATTGATTTGATTTATGAATATATGCAAAGTCCAGAACAGCTGTTACAAATTCTGGCAAATACAACCATTCTTTCATTAATATGTAATATTTTTTTTTATAAAGAATACACAGCTGGAGTTAAAGTATGGAAGCCTGTTTCCACCACTGAATAAAAAATAAAAAAGGTTATTGAGACTTATTATCTTACAATTCTGACTTGTTTTACAGAATTGTGTGATACAAAATCTCAATTGTGACTTTTTTTTCTCAGAAATGCATGATATAAACTCACAATTTTAAGAGATTCAGAATTTCGAGATATAAACTTGCAATTCTGAGAAAAAAAGTTACAATTGTGAGTTTATATTTCGCAGTTCTGACTTTGTAGCTATACCCCGGTTTCACAGACTAGGCTTATGCCTACTCCCAAACTAAATTGTAAGTCTGAGCTGTTTCAACTTGCACTGACTGATCTTAAAATATATCAGTGCCTTTGTTTTGTCTTAAGATGCACACCAGTAATGTTTTTTTTCTAAGGCAGGTTTCTAAAATTTACTTGAATGTCTTAATTGAACTATGGCCTAATCGTGGCTTAGTCTAAGCCCTGTCTGTAAAACCAGGCTTTTAACTTGCAATTGTGAGTTTATATCACAGTTTAGACTATTAAAGTCATTGTGAGTTATTATCACTGCTGACTAATAAAAAAGGGGAGGAAAAGTCAGAATTACAAAATGTAAACTCGCAATTGCAAGAAAAAAAAAATCATAATTGTGAGAGAAGTCGTCTGTTACCTTTTTTTATTCAGTGGTGGAAACAGGCTTCTATATTAAAGGGATTAGTTTACCCCAAAACAAAAATTCTATCATGTGCTTAGCCTCATCCCAATCCTGTATGAGTTTCTTTCTCCTGTTGAACAAAAAAGAAGATATTTTAAAAGTTGTTGGTAACCAAACAGTTGCTGGTAGTCATTGACTTCCATAGTATTTTTTTTCCATACTAAGAAAGTCAATGGCTACCAGCAACTTGCTTTAAAATATCTTTTGTGTTCAGCAGAAAAAAAAGAAACTCATACTGGATTGGAACAATGTGAGGGTGTGAGAGTTTTCATTTTTGGTTGGACTTTCCCTTTAAATGTTGGGTTTGTACCTATTATAGTACATGCATCTTAAAAGTGTCTGATGAAACAATATAAAATGCCATACATGTTTTGCAAGATAACGTTAATGTTTAATGATAAATATTTGGTCACTTTGGTACATGTGAACACTGTATTTAAAAGCAAGAATTTAAGATTGACAAATTTAATAATCTTATCTTTAACCAGTGCCCATAAGTTCTAAATTCTCTCAATTCATTTTGCCTGTGTACAAATAGAGTGTACATTCTTTAAATACTTTCAGTAGAATGGTATTATGCAACAGTTTCACATGCCATCTGTTACAGTTACTCTTTGTGATCGCTAAACTGTTCACCGCTACCTTTTCGCAGAATTCCAGAGGATTACGTTGGCCGCAGGAATCTGGAGTGTGTTGAGGCTCTACATGAGAACCCGCTCAACCCACGGCAGGTGCTGATCGGCTACAGCCGAGGTCTGATGGTGCTGTGGGATCTGGACCGACGGCGTCCCATCCAACACTTTCTTGGCACACAGGTAGCATATACTACAATGTTGTCACTTGAAGGGGTCACTGGAAGCCCAGTTTCCAAGTTAATATGTTGCTTTAGAGTCTTAATGAAGTCTATAACATACTTTGGTTAATTTCTCAATGGTAGTGCAAAACAACACCCATTTTACCTTGTCAAAAACAGCTCTGTTCACGGCAACCTTTTTAGGTGCATGTCCTTTTTAATGCTTACCCTGACACTCTCTTCCGTGAGGTGACAAGAAATTCTCTAAGAGACTGTAAACTTCAGCCACATTGGTCGTGGAATTTGCTAACTAGCATATTATTAGAAAACACAGTTTTCAAAGATTCATAAAAAAAACACATTCACTTCTGTTGGTGAAGCAGGATCACAAATGATTTGCGTGAACATGGACTCATTTAGGTAGATCGGGGGCGCATTCCCTTCAAAAACAAAAGTAATCCACTGCGTCTTCAGTGGCTCAGATGTCGGGAGTAAATGACGACTGCTATGTTTATTATTACATCAAGCGACAAAACACCTCAATTGCTTAGAAGGCATTCTTGCCTACTCCTGCTCCGACGTTGAAACAATGGCAGACAGTTTACAGCTCACTCAGGGCGAGTTTATGCTAAAACGCCAGTGTCCGTCAACAAACGTAGGAGAGGCCTGCCAAAACTACGTCATCCTGCCAAGAATCTGTGAATGGCTTGATCTGAGATAGTGCTTGTGATTTATAGGAATTAAAAAAAAAAAAACACTCAGTGGATTTTTAGCATTATCGGGTGGATGTGTACACACTGCTAAGACACATTTCAGTTTAAACAACTTTTAAAGGTGAATTTTGCATCCGTTGACCCCTTTTAAGCTCTGAACATCAAAACAAGGCTTGTAATGGTTTCTTTTTGTGTTCTCTGCAGCAACTGGAGAGTGTTTGGTGGATGGAAGACGGTGCAAACATACTCAGTTCTCATAGTGATGGGAGTTACTGCCAATGGACGGTGACCGGCGAGGATCCTCAGACGGAGCCTGAGAAACAGGAGACGCCGTATGGTGAGACCACATTACCGGAATGACTTTTGTTTTCGGTTGCAACTGTTAACATGCTCCAAAATCTACACTGCGCTTAAAATTGTGTACATTCGCCTAATATACTATGTTTAAAGGGATAGTTCATCCAAAAATGAAAATTCTGTTATTAATTACTCACCTTCTACTCACAGTTACGAGCTGTCTGTTCTTTCTTCCTTTAATGAACAATATTTCCACACAGGTGCCTTCCCCTGCAAGGCCATATCCAAAATTATACAGCTGCCATCAAAACAAGGGTGAGTATATTCTTTATTAGACAGTACTGTAAGTGTTCACTCGCTGATGCTGAGACAGGTGTGTTTGCTTGTGGTGTCATTAACCCAGAGTGCTTCACTATGACCCACACCGTCTGGCTAATATTTAATCTTTCCATTGACATTCATATGTTCTGCTGTAAGATCATCTTATTTTTCTTTTACTACTAATCTCTAGCCTATTTTATCATACTGTTCCTTTAATTTCCCTGTTCCTGTCTCCCTTTCTTCGAAATATTTGAAACCCCAGATTTAAAAAGTTTTGAAAGAGCCAAAGGATGTTTGTCATTTAGTAAACACTTCCATCTTCTATCCTCTCGTCTCCCAGTCCCCCATTCCTCATCTTTAGCGGAGGGATGCCGAGAGCCAGTTACGGGGACAGACACTGCATCTCCGTCATCCACAGTAAAACCCATGAGGCGCTGGATTTTACCTCACGCATTATTGACTTCTTCGTCATCCGCGAGGGAGAGAACCACAGAGGTAGAGAGAGATGCTTCCAAACACACAGTTCTGGTTCCTTTACATGGTTTCTTCCACATTTACTTTTAAGGGATAGTTCAACAAAAATGAAAATTGTGTCAATAATTACTTGCCCACATGTCGTTCCAAACCTGTAAGACCTATACTCCTCTTTGGAACACAAATTAAGATATTTTTGATGAAATCTGAGAGCTTTCTGACCCAGCATAGACAGCAACGCATCTACCACATTCAAAGCCCAGAAAAGTAGTAAGGACATCATTCAGCCTTAATTTTATGAAGCTACAAGAACGTTTTATGCACAAAGAAATAAAAAATACTGACTTTATTTAACTACTTCTGCTCTAAGCAGTCTAAATGTGTCTGTGTGTAACAGGTGAGCCGAGCGCTCTTGTGGTTTTAGTGGAGGAGGAGCTGGTTGTGGTGGATCTGCAGACTGAGGGGTGGCCTGTCATCCAGACGCCCTACCTGGTGCCATTACACTGTTCAGCCATCACCTGCTCGCACCACGTCTCCTCCATCCCACTCAAACTGTGGGAGAGAGTGCAAGCTGCGGGAGCCCATCAGAATACACACTACTCCAAAAAGGTATGAAACTTATGCACACAAAAATACTGAAATATTAGGCTCAGATCACACGTTGCCCAATAAAACCATTTACTCACTGCAGCCGCCAGTTGCTGGGTTAAATGTTAACTACCGTTGGCTTGAGAACACTTCAACAACTATGTCAAGTGTTGTTGTGAGGATTTCTGTTTGGCAGCAACTCAGACAACTTTAATCACTGACCTTGATTCTATTGAGCCGTTAAATTCTTGTTTTTGTCAATCTGTCTTTTTGTAGCCGTGGCCTATAAATGGAGGCCAGAATCTTGCCCCAGACCCTCCCCAGAGAGACCTGCTCCTGACAGGGTGAGTAGACCTGTGTAAGCTAATGCTGTCAATCTTGGTGTGATCTTCAATTGGTTTCCCTGTAAAGTCTCAGCCTGTAAAATATGGGGAATTATTTTGTTTGTGCTTACAAGCTGAATTTTGAGCTTCATTGCTTCAGTTTTCAGTGTCACGCAATTCTTCTGAAATCATTCTGATATGATGATTTGCTGCTCTGCAAACATTTCTTTTTATTATTATATCATCAATATTGCAAACAGCTGTGCTGCCTAATATTTTTGCAGAAACTGTCAAAAATGATTTAAAAAGTTAGATGACATTTTCAGCTGTCAGAAGACATAACTGTTGAGCTTTTCTTTTAAACTGTTTGTCTGTTTTGAGTCTATCACATCACTTCTGTTAGATAATAGAAACAAGAAAGTTCAGATTCTTGTTCTTATTTGCCTGTTAAATCAGGAATTTTTCAATTCTTAAAAATTAAGTATTAGTCCAGTAACTCTAGTTGGTTTCTTCAAGCCTAGTTGTTGATGAAACAACCCTTGCAACCTGTTGGTACTTGGACCCTGTTTAAAATACGTTTCTTCTATACAGCCAGGTTTTTCCCTTCTCATGAAAACCATGTGAATAACAAGGAAAAACATTCTGTTGAGACACTGTAATGGTTTCACATTTAGAGAATGAGGAAATGATGATTAAAATTGATCTTACCATTGTATCCATCTTCCTTTTGAAAGGCATGAAGACGGCACTGTGCGGTTCTGGGATGCCTCAGGGGTCTGTCTTTTCCCCATGTACAAACTGAGCACTGCTGGAGTCTTCCTCACGGATGCTGACCCGAATGACAACATGAACCAGGGCAGTGAAGGAGAGTGGCCTCCATTTCGCAAGGTCTGGTTTAACTGACACTTGTACAAGTATTATCACTCAGACTTAACTTACTGTTAACACAGTTGTCTACTGATTTCATCAGACATTTGATTCGGTGTGTTTATTGTTTTTCAAAATATCAGGTGGGCTGCTTTGACCCATATAGCGACGACCCCCGGCTAGGCATTCAGAAGATCCACCTGTGTAAATACAGCGGATATCTCACAGTGGCTGGAACTGCAGGACAAGTGAGTTTTAATGTGGGAGTTTAAAGGGATAGTTTACCTAAAAAATGAAAATTACCCCTAGTCTATATGACTTTTGTCTTTTAGACGAATACAATCAGAGTTATATTAAAAAATGTCCTGGCTCCTCCAAGCTTTATAATGGCAGTGTAATAGGTGTTGAGATTTTGAAGTCTAATAAAGTGCATTCATCCATCATAAAAAGTGCTTCACACAGCCTCTGTGGGGATAATAAAGGCCTTCTGAGGCAAATAGATGGATTTGTGTAAGAAAACTATCCATATTTAAAACTTTATAAACCTTAATCGCAGTGTAAGCTCTGGTAAGAATATGCTAGTCTCACAAGAGCCCAGTTTTGTTTACAGCAAAGGAAAACTCCTCTTGGCATATATCGAAATCCATGCTTTTGTAATTTGTGACCTGCGTTGTGTTTTGCTCTCTCCACTTACAAGATTATGATTAATAAGTTTTAAAGATAACTTTAACTTTTTTTTTACACAAATGCATCAGTTCACTTTAGAAGGCCTTTATTAACCTTCCAGAGCTGCGTGGAACACTTTATATGATGGATGGATGCATTGTAAATCAAAATCTCAACAGCCATTCACTGTCATTATAAAGCTTGGAAGAGCCAGGACATTTTTTAATATAATTCCAAGTCATGTACACCTAGGATGACTTGAGGGTGAGTAAATCATGGGGTCATTTTTTTGAGTGAACTATCCATTTAAGGGAAGACAAAGTTTGCACATATCATTACCACATATACTCAAGGCTGCTTTAATGTGAATAAGATACCATAAAGACAGTAATATTTAGAAATTATTACATTTTAAAATGTTCTATTTAAATATATATATATATTATACATGATCCCATGATTCTTCAAAATCACAAAGAAATGATCAGGCTATAATTTTAATGGTAGGTTTATTTGAACAGTGAGAGACAGAATAACATCTAAAAAATCCAGAAAAAAGTTATATAGTGATTTGCATTTTAATGAGTGAAATAAGTATCTGACCCCTTTCGCAAAACATCACTTGGCAGAAATACAGAGATCAGACATTTCTTGTAGTTGGCCACCAGGTTTGCACACATCTTGGGAGGGATTTTGTCCCACTCCTCTTTGCAGATCCTTTTTCGAGGCTGACGTTTGGCAACTCAAACCTTCAGCTCCCTCCACAGATTTTTTTTGTTAAATGGGATCAAGGCCTGAAGACTGGCTAGGCCACTCCAGGACCTTAATATGCTTCTTTTTGAGCCACTGTGTGTGGCTGTGTGTTTTGGGTCATACTTATCCAAGATCCATTTTTAATGCCCTGGCTGGCTTCAAGAAATCAGAAATCTTGCTGATTGATTGGGGATCAAATACTTATTTCACTTATTAAAATGCAAATCAATTTATAACTTTTTAAAAATGTGTTTTTCTGGATTGGTTTGTTGTTACACTGTCTCTTACTGTTAAAATAAACCTACATTTACAATTATGGACTGATTATTTCTTTGTCAGTGGGCAAACATAAAAAATAAGCAGGGGATCAAATAATTTTTTTCTCACTGTATGTCTATGAACTTTTTCTCACTTGCTTGTGCTGAAGATCTGATCTCTTTTCCAGCTCACCCAGTTGGTAGACTTTTTAATGGCTGCTGATAATTAATCATGAGAGAGAACTTGACTGAAGCACTCCGGTTTAGCTGATTATTAACAGTCCACTTCACATCATGTCTGCCATTTGGAAATGAGTTGAGCTTGGTAAAAAGCCACTCTGCAGGATCAGTCTCTCTCCTGTTGTACTTTCACTGAACTACTGAAAGGCGTTAGTGCAGTTATGCGGATGTACGGGCAGAACAATACCCATGCAACTGTATGTGAATTATGCTGTAAGCACAGAAATATGTTTGTACAGAAGTGAGATATTGCTGTTTTATTTTCATCTGCTTCTGTCGAAATGTATTAAATAAAACATTATGTCTGTCTTTGTCTTCCTCCCACTCAGATTCTGGTTTTGGAGCTGAATGATGAGGCTGCCGAGCAGATGGTTGAAGCTACAGTGGTGGACCTGCTGCAGGGTCAAGAGGGCTTCCGCTGGAAGGGCCAGGCGCGTCTAGACGTGCGGGAGGAGCCGGTTCTGTTCCCTCCAGGCTTTCAGCCCTTCGCTCTAGTGCAGTGCCAGCCGCCCGCTGTGGTCACAGCAATCGCTCTGCATTCAGAGTGGAAACTGGTGGCCTTTGGTACCAGCCACGGCTTTGGTCTCTATGACTACCATCAGAGGAATAACATCATGGTCAAGTGAGAAGAATAAGATTTTAAATAGCATTCCAGTTTTATTAGTTTAAAAGATCAATAACAACCTAATTTTATTGGCTATCACAAATTAACATGAAGGGAGAAACCTGATACAAAAAGCACATAAGACTCGTGTTTTTTTTAGCTGGTTCAGACTGATGCGTGACAATACATGTGCTGATGTGTTGTTCACAGTAGTCTAATTAAAGAAATGTTCCCTTCAAAAAGGAAGTCTTAATTATAGACACAGTGTTGGTCACCACACAGTATTTTTATCATGATAAATGCATAAAAACAATAGAAAAATAAAAATGTGGTGAAGTGGAAAAAGCACCCCTAGTCTGATTCACTTATCATATGATAGACTAGCTTTTCATTCAAATTCATTTGTTTTTAATATGTTAAATATTAAACCATATTGTTTTTGTTTATATTTTTTATGCAATACAAGTCAAATGTAATTTTTTCCACATTTATTATAATAGAAAAGTCATAAAAATGATAAAATATTATTTATTTACCAAAATGTAGACCCAATTACACTACCATTTAAAGTTTGGATTCAGTAAGATGTTTAATGTTTTTCCAAAGAAGTCTAAATAACTGTTTTCTCTTTTAATATATGTATTCCAATGTAATTTATTCCTGTGATGGCAAAGCTAAATTTTTAGCAGACATTACTTCAGTTTTTAGTGTCACATGATCCTTCAGAAATCATTTTAATATGCTGATTTGATGCTCACGAATTGTTTCTTATTATTATCATTATCATTATCAAACAGTTACTGCTTATTGATACATTTTCATCCAGCATTGTTTGAATAGAAAGCTCAAAAGTAAGGATTGTTTTGAAATATATTTTTTGTATAGTATTATTGTCTTCACTGTCACTTATAATCATTTTAATGCATCCTTGCTAAATTAAAGTATGATTTTTTTTTTAAACGTACTGTATTTTACTGTATATTCTAACCGTAATGTATTTTAGGGTCTTAAAAATTGCAACCTTTTGACTTGATATCCATCAGTTTAAAAGAAAATGTAAATTTGACTTTACTCTTTTTTTTTTTTTTTTTTTTTTTTTTTTTTTAATAAATAAATTTTATTAATTGTGTTTTTTCCTGCAGACTATGAGCATGCTAATAGCCGAATACTGTCCATTTACAGGTGCACTCTAAACCCCAGTGACCAGATGGCCTTGGAGGGGCCGCTCTCACGCGTCAAGTCCATCAAGAAGTCTCTGCGTCAGTCCTTCCGCAGGATTCGCCGCAGCCGAGTCTCTATGCGAAAACACCACACTACCAACGCAGCCAAGGTACTTATCAACTCTTTTTTTTTTTTTCTAATGCTGCTGTTATTCACCCAAATTAACTAAACATGAGACTAGACATTATGCGTGATGTTATTTCAGCAGCGGTTAGCATAGCATACTTGTTAAAAGGGTGTTGATGGCTTGATAGTAAATATCAGGAATGTTTCTGCAGCTGCAAGAAATCAACGCCAGGCTAGAGGCTGAAGCTCTACAGGAGATGGAGCTGGCACCTGTACAGAGAAAGATCGAAGCCCGTTCTTCTGACGACTCCTTCACGGGCCTTGTCAGAACACTCTACTTCGCAGATACGTTCGTCAGTGATAGTGAGTACCACAGTGTTTCTAATTCTTATTCTCACTGTATCTTTTCAGGCATGTGTGTGTGACTAACAGAAGACCTCAATAATCTTCCTCTTTTTCAGGTTCTCACAGTACGCCCTCACTGTGGGCAGGATCCAATGGTGGAGCTGTTTTTGCATACGTCCTCCGTGTTCCTTCACTGGAACGAAGGGCGGAGGAGCCAGTGGTAGCTCATGCAGGTAAAAAAAGAAAACAATATATAAATGACACACTTGTTTGTTTGTTTGTTTTTAAATACACACAAATATACAGTAAAACAAAAATTATTCAGACACCAGATATAATCTGTGCTATTTTTTTTTTTTTTACGAGTGGGTGCAGAACACTATAGTTAATTTATGTACGTGAGAATAGCAAAATGTAAACTGTGACATATTATATCCAAAAGTTCTTCATACAGTGGACTACCAGTAAAACTAATAAAAATTTGGGGACAAAAATTATTCACACACTTTGACCTGACCATGTTTCACTTAAGTGTTTTTTCTTTAATTGCTAATGTGACCTTTTTACACCACAGACTGACCAAAATTAAAATTAAATAATTTTTGGTTGATTGTAATCCATTACATACCTTTCTAGCAAAGTTATCTGACATTATCAAGATAAATTTGTTCTGACACAATTTATATCTGAGTTTTTGTCATTTTATTACCATTTTCCAAACTTTAGCAATGTTGAAGACGTCTGAATAAATTTTGGTTTGACTGTACATTACTGTTCAAAAGTTTAAGGTCAAAATTATTTTTTAAAGAAAGTAATACTTTTATTAATACTTTTAATTAATGATACATTTTATTTTAAATAATCCCTGTTGTTTTGAATTTCCTGTTAATCAAAGAATCCTGAAAAAAATGATCAGTGTCTACAAAATGAATAATCCGCACAGTATATTAGAATGGTTTCTGAAGGATCACGTGACACTAAAGACAGCAAATTCGGCTGGAAATTCAGCTTTGACAATACAGGAATAATTTCTTTTAATAAAGTAAAATTGAAAAACAGCAATTTTTCAAACTGTAAAAAATATTTTTCTATTTCTATTTTCCTGCATTTTTGGTCAAGTAAATTCAACCTTGGTGAGCATAAAAGTCTTTGAAAGATTTGAAAAATCTTACTGAACCCCAACTTTTGATCAGTTGTAATTTGTTCCACATTTTGATCAGCACATACTGTATTATATTTAAGTAAAATTCAGTTATTAAGACTTGTATGGCTTAATATAACAAATTATATCTCTAACTGAAATATGGAGTAGAAAACCCATGAAAGGTTTTTATTTAAAAAAAAAATTCACATCATTTTATGGATATTTTGGACTATAGGTGACGGCATTATTTTGATGACGTGAAATAGTTGCACTCGATGAGAAACTGGTGCTTCCTGTTGCTGTTTTTACCGCAACACAATTTTGAAAAAATAAAATACTGATGCAATGACCACAGCTACTAAAAGAGCAGGTGATGATGGATATAGGCATTGGCTTAAACCAAATGCCATACCATTGATTTTCAAATGATAACTGCACTTAGAAACTCATTCAAGGGCTGTGGTGTCATAAAAAGCATCAGCATCTTTAAGTCCTGCCAGGATGGCATCTAGTATTTCTTGTCTCTGCCATTTGTAAGCTCTTTCAGTATTTGTGGTCAACTAAAAGCCTCAAAGGCATCAGGGCTAACATGGAGAGAACAAAGGCGCAGGTCTTTAGGAAGTCCTATTCATCCACAGGCATCTTCCCATTCCTTTATCCTCTTCTTATCGCTAGAAAATTAGTAAAGACTTACATCGCTTCTGTTGTTGCTCTGTGACTGAAAATTACAACCGAAAGCAGCACAATGTGGCATCGTATCCGTATCATATTTTCTGAGTTGTGTTGCGGTAAAAATAGCTACAGGTAGTACCAGTATCTCACAGAGTGCAACCATTTGACATGATTGAAATAATTGCGCCCCCCCCTTATAGTCCAAAATATGTATTAAATGATGATTTAATAAATATTGCCTTCAAGGTTTTGAAAAATAGGGTACACAAAACCCATGATGTATAAAGATCTTCTCTAAAAGTGCTTTTTCATCACCAGCTAAAGAGATTCAGTTGATGCACCGTGCTCCAGTCGTTGGTTTGGTGGTCTTGGATGGCAAGGGCAGCCCTCTGCCTGAGCCCCTAGAGGTGGCCCACGATTTGGCACGCAGTCCTGAAATGCATGGTTCTCACCATCTGTTGGTTGTGTCAGAGGAGCAATTTAAGGTGAGGATTTCAATCACAGAGCTAATTTTTTTCTCCACTGCCAATGTAGATTGTGTCTTAACACATTTGTATGTACACAGCTGTTTACACTGCCCAAAGTGAGCAGTAAGTCAAAGCTGAAGCTGACAGCGGTCGACGGCTCTCGTGTTCGCCGTGTGGGCGTAGCTTGGTTTGGCTCTCGGACCGACGAGCAGTTGGAGAGCAGCTTGGTGGTGCTGACCAATCAGGGGGAGCTACATGTCATCTCTCTGCCCTCCATTAAAATGATGGTCCACTATCCTTGCATACGAAGAGAAGACGTCAGTGGAATCGCATCCTGTGTGTTCACCAAATATGGCCAAGGTATGAAAACGCTCACTTTTTACACAATGCGTTTACTCAGGAATCTCCTCTGAAACTCTTTTGTTTGGTCATCTTTTAGGTTTCTATCTGATGTCCCCATCTGAGTTTGAACGGTTTTCGCTCTCCACCCGTTGGGTGGTGGAACCACGCTGTTTGGTTGAGGCTCCCCTCCAGATGAGGCCCAAGAACCCATCAAGTCCCGTTCACAGGGACCAGCCGGATGGAGTACCTACTGAACACAGGTGTGTAGTGTAATAGTTCAGAATTTATTATTCCTTTCCTGGACAAAAGTGTTTTTAAATCGATGTTTGTTCTGTTTTTCTAGAAATTTCAAAAGGGAGAGTGAAGGATATGGTGAGATTCAGTGTGCTTTTTCTAGATCTGTGTGAATTGTCCAAACTAAGCATCCAATACTAAAAAAATGCATGTTCTTAATGCTTCGTTGAATGCATCCCCATGTTATTCCCAAAAGTCACTCATGCAAGACTTTAATCTGTACTTACAGATGCAATCTGTAATTGATGAAACAATGCCACATTAATACTTTTCTAATACATTTCTGCCATAAAGAAATGGCCAAGTGGATATTTTAATTAAATGTAGTTTAGTCAAATAATCATCAGGCTGTTGGCGCCCTTTTCAGGCCTTTGATAAAATATACATTAGTTCTATTGTTTAAAGGTTGTATCAGCGATTTCTAGCCTGAAACATAAAGTGTCAAATTCAGCTGACCTTTCATCACGATCCGCTCGCTGCCTGCCCCATAAATTGTCTGTGAAAAAACCGCGTCTCTCTGGTCAGCCTAGGGTCCGAGATATGCCAAAAAAACAATCGGCACTACCAACCTTTCCACACAAAAACAAACAGTGTTCCAACCAATCAGTGTCAGGGGTTTGGTGTTGTGGACTTTCGCTCCGCCTCCCTCACATCCCAGCACCAGTAAGAAAGTCCACAACACGAACCCCCTGACGCTGATTGGTTGGAACACTGTTTGCTTTTTTGGCATATCTCGGACCCTAGGCTGACCAGAGAGACGCGGTTTTTTCACAGACAATTTATGGGGCAGGCAGCGAGCGGATCGTGAAGAAAGGTGAGCTGAAATTGACACTTTATGTTTTAGGCTAGAAATCGCTGATACAACCTTTAATACATTAACAGTTTTGTTCAGTAAAACCATATGATTTCTTGCTTTTTTTTTTTTTTAGCTAATTATTATTGCCTCCTTGCTATTATGTATGTATTTTAAGTACTTTTAAAGGCTGTTGTTTGGCTTAGGTCTATTTTTATTACCACAAACAATTAATTATAATTATCTGAATATTTGATTAATCGTCAGAATAATCGACTGATTACCAAAATAATTGTTCATCACAGCTCTAATTAATATTAATATATTAATTTTGGGCCACTTATTTTACACATCCTTGCCAAGTGGTGTTATTGTTAACTAAACCTATTAAAATATTTTTTTTGTTAATTGAAATTATAAATTTAAAAACTTAAAAAAAAATTATAAATATTGCTTTGGCAACTGAAAAGAAAAATAAGTTTAAGTACTAAAATGACTACAAAAATAAATTGGCAAAAAATAAAAATGGCAGAAGCATGAAACAAAACGGCCCAAAAAATGTTTTAATTGAAAATAAAATGAAAGCAAATATTAAAATAAAAGCTATTTCAAAATAGTAATGAATACTATTATACTACATAAACTAAATGAAACCCTAGACCACAAAACCAAGGTCAATTCAGAATTTTTCAAGGTCAAAAACATATTGGTCAGTTACTCAAAATTGAGGTTTAAACATCATCTGAAAGCTGAATAAATAATCTTTTTGTTGATGTATGGTTGGGATAGGACAGTATTTGGTCGAGATACAACTATTTGAAAAGCTGGAATCTGAGGGACGAGGCACAAAAATCAAAATACTGAGAAAATTGCCTTTAAAGTTGTCCAAATAAAGTTCTTAGCAAAGCAAATTACTAATCAAAAATACATTTTTAATATATTTACGGTAGGAAATTTACAAAATATCTTCTTGAAACATGATTTTTAATATCCTATTTTTGGCATTAAAAAATTATATAATTTTGACCCATACTATGTATTTTTGGCTATTGCTATTACAGTTACTTAAGACTGGTTTTGTGGTTCAGGGTCACAAGTAGGAAAACAAATAAAAAAAAAAAAATGAAGCAAATTACTTGAAATGAAATGAAAATGAAACATTAAAATAACATCTCAATTCAAAATATTAATAAATACTATTATGGTCTATAAATAATACTAAAATAATACTGCTGTGGCGTGCCAGTTGCATCAATTATGAATTGCATTCATAACTCCCCCTCCGAGTGTTTGCAAGCTTTCGCCTGACTGATCAATGTGCTTGTTTGTTCCAGAGAATTCTGCTAGACAAGTAATGGAGCATGCTTTGCTCAACGATGAGAGTGAGTACATGAGGATCAGCAGTTAGACAGGATATTACGAAGTAGTTTAGAAGTAAACAAATTAGACCAGCATCTCAGAGCAATATCAGACTTGTGTATCGTGCTTGCTGTGTATGTTTTGTTACATGCAGATGATATGCAAATGGCTTAAAACAATAATCTAAACATGCTGTATGTTTTCAGTCATCCTGCCCTGGTCTGTGCAGTCATGTGTGCATGATATGTAACACTTCTATTTGCCTGCACAATAATATTGTTGTATAAATGGCTTTGAAAAAGTCTTAAGAAGAACTAGTTTTTGAGTACCTTACAATTAGTTCCATTGAGGAAGATGTTTGCTAGACTATTTTTTATAGCGTCTTAGTAATTTGTCGGAAAGTTTTGAGGAAATTTGTTCAATTCACATCTTGCTTTAAAACAGGAGTGCTTCAGGAGATCCAGAAGTCTCTAGAAGGAGATCAAACGTAAGAAACTTCAATGTAGATCTTGTTACTTTACTAATATGCATCAATACCAGTACGGTTTGATTTAATCTGCTAATTGTTTGTTTTAAGGACGTTCCTAGAGAACAATCTGAAGACTAAGCCAAAAGCAGGCAACGTGCTGAGCAATGGAGGTAATTATTTTCTGTTCCTAATTAGCATGTAATATTAGCATATAATAGTAATATTGTAACTAGCCTTGTTGAAAGTACTTGAGAGAACAGTGATCATCGCCTTCTGAAGAAGGGAATGTATGGCTTCTGTATGTCTTCCAGCACAGTAGTGTTATATGGGCCATTCAACAAAACTGGTTCAAAGTCAGAGTTTGACACATCTTGGGAAAAAAGCTTTTTCCATACATTTTGTGTGTGTGCAAATTGCATAATATCCAAGGTACACATTAGTGATTGTGCAGTTAATTCTCATATTGTATTTTCAGAAAGTTGTAGAATATTTGTACTGTCCCCAAATTTGTCACTACCGAAACACAGTAATATATAATTTAATTAAGGCGAGACACTGCAGGTGAATAGGGTAAAAAAATTAACTAATAGTTATCACGTTACTTACCCAGTTGATTGATTACATTGTTAATTGCAAACATTTTTTCTATTACAAGTTTTCTAAAATGTTAGGTTTTAATATGCAAATGAGCAGGGGCGTAGCAACCGGGGGGGACACGTCCCCCTCACTTTTAGAAACAGGTGATTCTGTCCCCTGCACTTTTTTTGACCTAGCGCCAATATTTCCGCCCCTGGTCTCTGATTTGTTACTTAGATTTGAGTGAAGTAACATTTAGCCAATCACAGCGCGAATCTCTTGGGCGTCTGCCATGAGCTTCAAATCTTGTTGCTCTTGTAAACAGAATGTATTATACTGTATGAACATCACCTTTGGGTCACATGACCATACTGTCCCCCCCACTTTTAAATTGGCTGCTACGCCCCTGCAAATGAGGCATTGTTTATTGACATGTATGCTCATTTGCATTACTGGATGAAGTCAGTTTCAAAATTCTTGTTTAAATTTTTTGAAATATTAGAGTCAAAAGTTTTTACAGAAGGAATTTTTGGTATCTCATTTTGTCACTTAATTCAGAAAACACTTAAAACAGGCAGAAAATGATTAAAAAAATAATATGTTGTATAAAATCAAGCAAATTTAATATGAACAAATCCCTCTGTAAAAACCTTTAGGATAGAGTCAGGAATAAAAATGTCAAGTTTGGTGTGTGGAAGTGCTACTGAAGTGGACATTTATGGCTCAGTCTAGGAGAAAAAAACTCATTTTGAGAAAACGTCCTTTAAATATATGTATTGTAATTGAAATCTATTTACACAAATAGATGACGTGCTATAAAAGAAACACTTAACAGTGTCTTTTGGATGTTTTTCATCCACTAGTCTGAAAAAAAACAAAAAAACAAAAAGCCCGAAATCTTAAACTTGACAGGTGCCCTTAAGATTTTGCTTACATCTTCCTTGTAAATAAATATTTTTTCTATTTTATTAAAAGGTTTTTAATAAAAATGTTTTAATAATATTACAATTTTAACAATATTTCAAATGTTTTGTTTCTTTTTTTCTTTTTCTTTTTTTAAGATTTGTTGTATTTTGAATCCAATTTTATTTTTGTAAAAGGCAAAAAGTTGATCACACTGACCTCATACTAAAACACTACAAAAAATTGCATAACTGTACTGAAATTGTGTTTATTTTCCTCAAATAAATGATTGTGTTTCCTTTGTCACTACCGAAACAATAATGACATGTTTCGGTCGTGACTGTTACAGTATTGACAATTTTATGGGATAACACCCAAAAAAACAAAGATGTCACTACTGAAACTTCACCAAATCTTTCGGTTGTGACCGTTTCGGTAATGACAATTTTAGATAGTTTTGAACCTAGCTCAAAGATGCTAATCAGCACAGCTTTGAACAGTTTTACACAAATAAAAACTAAATGTTATGGAGTAACTCCCAAAAAAGCGTATTGTGGGTTTCAATAGATAATAAAGATTTGAATACTTAAATGCTTTTTCAGTGTGCTTTTTGGTTGTGGGAAGAGGTGCTCTGAGTGCTGTTCACTTGATTCAGGTGGTTGCATATTGTGCATAAAAAGCGTCTCTTCTGCTTTCTGCTGTGTCCACAGACTGAGCCTTTTATTCCCAGTGCCTGAACGATTCTGGATGCGCTCTTCATTCCAGACTTGCTTACGATCTGAACACTACTGCTAGTACCACTACTGAACCATGAGAAAGCCTTGCCCTGGAGAGAGAAACCTCCCACTCGAGAGCTTCTACACCCAGAGAGAGGAGAGCAAGGGACCACCACCTGTGCCTGCTAAGACCAAACACTGTATCTCCACTAAAATCCATTACATGCTGACCAACCGCCGTTCACACCACCAGCGTCTGCGTCTGCGCCACCGCAGCAACCCGAGCAAAAGCAGTGGCATTTGAAAGACTGCCGATTGAGACGGTCTTGTTTTTAACTTAATTTTAAATGCATGATTGTGTTTTATACCAGATTGAAGACCTCAGATTTTGCATAGATGGTGTATAATACCTGGATAAAGACGCCGTTAGCTATTGCTGACGAATTAGGGTAGGACGACAAGGCAACGTTAGCACTAGATGCTAATAAATCACATTCACTTTTACAACCCTACTGAGTATTCCACAAGAAGTAGTGTTGCCTTTCCCCGTCCACACCAATGAGAACAGTGGCTAGATAAGTTCTTATAGGTACTTGTACACTACTGTGTAGTTCATATGCTGTAGTTTCTAGGGTGTACAGCTTTCTGAGGGGCTAGGTTTTTATTTTCTGTTTTTGTTTTTTAATGTAAAACAATTTTGTTATGCCAATAATGAATGATGTAATTTAGGAATGTAATTTTAAAATATTGTAGTCAAATGTTTTAATATATGTGTATATGAAAATCCGTACCTGTTTTGACGCTGGGTTTCTTTTACGGAGGGCTGTATTTTCTGATCTAAGGAAATATTTTGGTACTGTCTCCTGAAATGCTTTTAGTGTTTTCTTTGGGGGGAGTCTAGAATATATTTTTGTAGAAACATGATTATGTATGAGAACACTAATTATTATGCTTTGTAACTTCACACTACAGTCTTCTCAGTAAAACTTTTTCACACAAACTGGCTTATTTGTCATTTTTGCATTTTCAAGAATGTTTTTATGTAGTTAAAGCAAGTTGTTTTTGCACTTTATCTGACTTTGCAGCACATTATTATGCCGTTTTCCTCATTGAAATGTAAATTGTTCATTCCAGAGTAATAACAGCAATCCTCTTTTTAGGACAGGTTGCAAAATTATTTAAATGAGTATTGTGGGGACAGAGGGCGTCACGATTCGGGTCAGTTACCCTTATGCGTGGCCATGTTGGTGATACTAGGATGTAAACAGCATGGATTGCACAATTAGTATGTACTAACGTTACTGAATAAGTTGTTCTGCTGATTTATGCTGTCTAAACCCTGGTGAAAAAAAACTGCTAAAACCAGCCTAGGCTGGTTGGCTGGTTTTAGCTGGTCATAGCTGGTCGCCAGGCTGGTTTTAGAGGGGTTTTGGCCATTTTTCTTAGCTGGTCAGGCTGGAAAACCACCAGCTAAAACCAGCCTGACCAGCCTGGCCAGGCTGGGAGACCAGCTAAAACCAGCTACTTCCAGCTTAAACCAGCCAACCAGCCTAGGCTGGTTTTAGCTGTTTTTTTTCAGCAGGGAAATGCAGAAAAAAACGTGTATAAGCTGTTGAAATCATAGAGAAGGACTTGGTAAGCAGGAAAGGGTGCAATATTCAGACAAGCTAAAGTAAATGGGTGGTAAAGAAACGTACAAGTATATTAATTAAGATATTAGCCTAATATTTCACCTACCTGACCGGAAATAACAAGAACAAACACAAATGTTGTCAAGATTCTTGCCCTTCTTTGATTTGTTATAACTTTTGGCAGTCTATAGTACTCCACATGTTTTTCCTGGTCTGACCGATTAGTACAGCCCAAAATATGACAATAATTGATTCAGCAGCAATAGTTCGTTCGGTTCAGTGGAATTGTTTACCGATCAGTATCGCCAAAATGGCCGATTTATGAGGCGTCGTGACTTTTTACTAATTGCAAGGTAAGTTCGAGTTCGAAATAAGCCTAAAAATTGCTTAGCCCAGCATGTTGAACATTTATTGTAAACATAAACAAGATAACGTGTCTTTATATTTGAAAAAATAAACTGATAAGTAGTGATTAAGTTCGTTTGTTCATGTTCATTCAATGCAACATTCGTTTAGTTCGTAATGTGAATTAATCTCTTTTCAAAGAGAGAAGGGGTGAAATATTTATAAACGTGTGAACATGACTTATGACACGACTTGTTATCTTATTGTGAACCATTACTGTAAGTCTGTCTAGTCAATTTATGACTGCTTATAAAGAGGGTTGTAGCCGTTGAAAACATTTGAAAAGGAAACTCCCTTTGGTCAGATCAGTTGTCATACACACTCAGCCAAGAGTTTTGATCATCTATTATTGAGAGATGCTTTGTTCCCTAATCGCAGTAGCTCAAATGTTTGCCTGATATTGGACACCATCCCTTGAAGAATCCTGGAGAATCGACGTTTACACCATTGTGTCACACAGCACAAGGCAAGCTATGTAAAAATAAACAAATAAATAGCGTTATTATAATGTCGTGGTCTAGTAGCTTCTAAATATGTATGAGATTCAAAATATTAAAAACACTGTCAGGTAATACTTGTGCAAGTTAGTTCCTTTCTTTGGCAACAATATTAGTAATATTATCTATCTATCTATCTATCTATCTATCTATCTATCTATCTATCTATCTATCTATCTATCTATCTATCTATCTATCTATCTATCTATCTACTTACCTTTCTACCCACCTACCTACCTACCTATTTTTTGATTGATTTGTATTTTTTAACATATTTGGGGGAAAAAAAACAGACCACCACTGAGGAAACTTAAATATTTAATAATTCTAAAAGACTTTGCACTTTATCCATACAGATGCACTTTACTATGTTTTTAATATAAAACATTCAGTATTTGATTTCGTCCTGATAGATAGATTGTTGTTTGTCTAGTGATATTAAAAATGTTTTTCCCCCTGACATTCTAATATATTATAGACCTTTTTTGTGATGGAAAAAGAAAACAATAACAGACTTTTCTGAAAACATTCGGAAGGAATGTCTTCTGGAATTTCAATGCAAGCATGTGAGCATCTGTCAGTGTCTTTCTCCTGCTCTCTCATGTATCAACACCTTTTGTCACCCCTGCAGTGAAGCCTCTCACCTTTCCACCGTCTGTTTAGCAGCTGCCGATATGAATGGGTGCATAACTATATGGTGTGCCATCAAATAAATTATTCACCAGAGCCCTTGAATACCTGTGCATGCTTGTGTTTGTGTGTGTGTGTGTGTGTGTGTGTGTGTGTGTGTGTGTGTGTGTGTGTGTGTGTGTGTGTGTGTGTGTGTGTGTGTGTGTGTGTGTGTGTGTTTGTGTCAGAGAGACTGTGTAGGTGTTTGAGTCCGGTCACAGGATCAATCCATGGAGTGTTTGGGACTAGCAGAAATACTCTCGAGACCCCCTCAATGCCTTGGATGTACCTGAGAAGAGGGGTAAGTCATTCAGTGTCACACTGATGCAAGTCTGCAGTTAGTTTTTTAAATATGTTTGAATTTTCTTTGAAAAAGAAACAGATGTGGAATTTAGATGGTATTTGAGTACTTGTGTGTATTATGTTAAACCTCTTATTTAACAGTGCTTGATCTGTCTATATCTAAAGTCACATCTCTGAATCAGCTGGCATTCTTGAGAGTGATGAGCTAAATGCCTGAAACCCAGTCTTAATGGTGACCATTAGGTCAGGTACACCTTGCACTTTAGTTGAAAGACATGACATATGATCTCTAGCCATGGTAGTTTAGGTTGCTGATATGCATCAGTTTCACTAGCTCTGCAACAAAGGTTAAAAATTAGTGAAAGTTTTGCAGATAGAAGATAGAAGGATTTGTATTGAAGACTTTTGTGGTCTTTAAATCTTTGAAAATGTTTTATTATTCATAGGTCGTCAAGGAAATGTCCTGACATTGGAGGAAAAGTCAGAAACAGGACCTGTGAGGTTATTTTGACCTAGAATCATGCCTCCAGCCAAATCCCCAAACAGGGCTAGAGGAGGGAAGCAGAAAGCGGTGACAGGAAAGGCAGACAAAAAAGAGCCAGTTCCCTCCAAAAAAGGAGGAAAGACAGAATCTCAAATACTCTCAAATAATAATGAAAGTGGGAAAGGAAAAGGTGGTAAGTTTGTAAAGAAGGAAGAGATTGGCAAAGGGAAGAATAAAAATGATGAGGAGAAGAAAACTGGGAGCAGTGACCAAACCGAGGAACCGCAAGAGGAAGAGATAGAGACCTCCAGGCAAATAGCCAAAGCAAGAAAGCAAAATGGCAAAGTCTTACCTGCTAAGGTGACTAATGGCAATACAGGTAGAGGGAGAGCTGGGAAAGCTGTCAAATCAAAATCTGACCAGAAGAAAAGTCCAACTAAAACTCCTGCAAAAGTTGCGAGAAGAAGAGGTGCTAAAGTAGTAGATACAGAAGAGGATGAATCGGAGAGTGAGAAAGCAGAGAGCTCAGACCAAGAGAGTGATAAAGAAGAAGTAAAGGATGACAAGAAGGAGGGGTTAAGTTGCATGGAGAACACCTCGGAGACAGACGCAAGTGTATTAAGTGATGAAGAAGAACTGTCAGATGTAGGCAAAAAAGCAGAATGGGAGGAAGAAGATGATGTAGGCAAAAAAACAGAAGGCGTGGAAGAAGAAGAGGAAAAGAAAAGTGAGAGGGAGGACAATCCCGATGTGCCTGTTGAAAGTAGAATCAAAGAAGAACCTGAGAAGGAACCTGTAAGCAGTGCAGAAGAAGTGGACTCTGAGGAGGTACTGAGCGATACAGAGCAAGAGAGCACATCCCGTTTGTCAAAGAAACCAGGACCGCTAAACCTGACAGCTCACCTCCAGGGGCAGAAAAAGATGTTAACATCTAAGATACTACAAAAGAAGGGACCTTCTAGAGGAGAGGAGCCTAAAGACGATTCTGTACCCTCAAAAGGAATCCATATTAAGGGAATGTCTCTCTCCAAAGGTGGCGCTGTGAAAGGTAAGTCTCAAATTCTACAGTTGGCAAGTAAAACAAAGACAATGAGTAAGACAGAGGAAGATCAGGCAGCAAGTCAAACAAAAGGCCCGAAAGGTTTGCTAAACAGACAGTCTCGTATGCTGTTTTCAATGAAAGGAAAGGATGATAAAAGCAAGAATGCCAAAGAGCAACCTCTTAAAGACACAGAAGATGCTGTCGAAGAGCCAAATCAAGAGTCGTGTGAGAAAATAATGGCAGACGCATCTGAGCCTGAACCTGAAGAAGACAAGCCGTCAAAGTCAACAGAGCGTTTATTGGCCCGGAAAAGAGGCATGACGACATTGCGGCGCGTCTCAGGATGGATTCAAAAGAAGATGCCGAAGGGCTTCCACGTTCGGAGAAAGCTATCAGCGGTCACCCAAGCAATTGGTATCTCAAAATGGCTTCCGGCTTTGGCAGTAAAGAAGAGGAGCAGCAGCACCAAGTCGAAGAAGAATCTTATCCGACAAAAGATGGTTATGAAAATGGCAAAATCAAAGAAGGAAATATCAACCTCAAAGGATGAGGATGCTACAGCTGATGACTCTGATGAAGCTTGTTCATCTCCACAAGACGTGGAGGAAAAGACCAACTCAGGAGATGCTAAATATGCAATAGTGTTCCCAAGGATGAACAAAATTGGCAAGGCTAATGAAGCCACCGTTCCATCTACGAGCACCAGCGCAGGTAATGCAGGCACAACAGAGCATAAACCACCAAAGCCTGGTGCTCGCCTGGTTCTTCCAGTCAAGCCAGACCTTAGCCTACTAAAGTCCATTAAGAAAAATTCTCCAGAGATTAAAAGTGATAAGATTGGCAGCCCAAACTCTCAAGTGATTGAAGGTCAGCCTGAAGCCAAAGCAGACAAAAAAGAGATAATATCAGGCATCAAAGAAGGTACGAGTATACTACAAGCCGCCAAGGGAAAACTTGGGGGGTCGCAAGTGAACATCACCAAGTTGTCCATGTCTAAACCTTTGCTGAATGGTATAAGTAAAGGACAAAGTAAAGAAGTGGAGAGGAATCTAAGGAATTCAGATCCAACAGCAGAACCCGAGACATGGAGGAATGTAGCAATGCAACCTTCTTATGAAGAAGATGCAGATCGAGAAGTGGCAGAATTGATGGGTGAGGGTCTTTTGCCCTCTGATATAGAGCTACACTGGACTCAGAATCAACAAATGTCTGGTGATCCTCAAGACTGGCTACGTTCAGAAAACCTCCTGCCCCATCAAACGGTGGAGAAGCTTACTAAATGGACAGTGTATCAAGATGATGAACATCCCCACATCATTCCGGTCCACAATGGCAGGGGCCCATGGGAATCTGAAGATCCGACGCAAAATATGTTGGAGGAGAGACTTAACAGCACACAGGTATAGCATATGTTGAACTCTTCTGCAATTACAGTCATAAGGGTCATTTAAGAAATAAGCTTTCCATTGATGTATGGTTTGTTAGGATAGGACAATATTTGGCTAAGATACTATTTGAAAATCTGAAACCTATAAAGTTGTCCAAATGAAGTCCTTAGCAATTCATATTACTAATCCAAAATTAAGTTTTGATATATTTACGGTCGGAAATTTACTAAATATCTCCATGGAACATGATCTTTACTTAATATCCTCATGATCTTTGGCATAAAAGAAAAATCGATCATTTTGAACCATACAATGTATTGTTGGCTATTGTTACAAATATACCCATGCTACTTATGAATGACTTTGTGGTCAACCTTATTGACATCTATAATGTTCACTGTTTGATTTGAAACAGGAAGCTAGGAAACAGTGTAGGTGTTAACCACACGTGTGCCCGCTGGGGGCTCTCAGTGACAGTTCTGCTCTTCTTCCTTTTACTTTTTGCCTCAGGTAATGATGCCAGGAAGCAGTCAAGCTGTGGAGGTGGATGAGGTAGAAGATTTGGCACAGCTTGAGTGAGTCATTGCAGCAATCACCTGATGTACACTTCCTTGTGTAGAAGTGAATTATATTAACAAAACATTAATTTGCATATTAGATATCATGCTGAGCTTGTCTAAATTGCTTTAAAACATGAAAACTTATAACCAAAGTGTGCATTGTATTTTAGAGAGGTGTGTGAGAGTTCCGTTCTGCTGAATTTGAAGAAGCGGTTTCACCGGGATTCAATTTATGTATGCATTCCCTTTACCAGACAATCAAATGTGTTTTTCTTTCCCACATTCAGTTGTCTTTTTAACTTGGTTTATTAAAACCAACAGACGTATATTGGCGATATGCTCCTGTCCATCAACCCCTTCAAGCCTCTCAGCATCTACACTGAGGATCTGAGACTGCAGTACCAGGGTAAAGAGAAGCACAATAATCCACCGTGAGTGCTTTTGCTTATGAGGATTCAAGCAGTGTTTGGCTGTAGATGTTTTCTTTAAATTTTTTGCCATATTAGCGGTAGGCAAATAATGTGTGTTTTTAAAATTTGAGTTTGACAGTCATATTGAAAGGCAGATTTTTATTGTCCCTGTAGTCATTTATATGCCATAGCAGATGCTGCCTTTTGCCAGTCTCAGAATACCACCCAGGAGCACTGCATTATCATAAGGTAAGGAGGATTATAGGTACAGTTGAGGTTTAAAGTTTAGATACACCTTTTAGAATCTGCAAAATGTTAATTATTTGAGCAAAATAAGAAGGATCATACAAATGCATGTTATTTTTTATTTAGTACTGACCTACAGATCTGGCCATTTAAAATGCGCGCGGGAAGTAAAGTGGTCTCGCGTGACGCCGGTGTATTCCAAGGGAACACGGAAAATACAATGACATAGGAAAGACATGATCAGTAGGGGGCAGTCATGTAACGCACTGGACTGGAGCAGGCTGAAAACATTTCTGCAAACTAAAAGTTACGGTAACCTGGAGGGGACACCTTCGGTTCACTTATGTTTGTCGTGGCCACACAAATGAATTCGTATATTTTGTCAGACATGTTAAATAAATATGTAGAAAGACTTAAATTACTACCTAACGAAAAAAAACAAGTAGAAAACAAAAACGTTTTTATTATGTAGCTAGTCTGTAGAGATGCATTTCTCTCTAAAGTTTGCGCATCCAACGAGGATATGAGGAGGTATAATAATATTTTTTATTTTGAGTTAAGAAATGATTATATTAATTGTTATAGAAATTAATGCAATATTAAGTTATATATTAACAATAGGCAATGCTGTATATGCGAATGTCTGTGCGCGATGTAGACAGCATTCAAAAGTTTATCAAGAATAAATATTACATATAAGTACTTCAAATTAAATAGCCCTGCAAGAAACATTTTATGCATCCTAAAGTCTTATCCATTAATTGATCCTCTTTTTTCTGTAATAAATTTATTATTCGTTTATATTCATTATGTCC
>NC_133382.1:32938965-32995282 GCF_049309525.1 Garra rufa | reverse complement strand
GGGGAGCTTCCACGGGAACATTTACGAAGCATGAGGTAAATAAGAGATGGAGAATGCAAAATCATGCTAATTGGGCTCTTGATTATTGTGTTTTCCTTTCCCTTGCATTCGGGTGTGGCGTGTATACAGTACTCATTCTGATGGTATATTATTTTGTGGTGTTTAGAAGTGACTTCCTGAGCTTGCCGTTCCAAGCCATTGAGTGCAGCCTAGCAGGGGTTCGTCCTGCAGGTAAAGAGTGATGTTCAGGTGTTTATCAATGAAATATAAGTTTTATCTACAGAATAAAGTAAAAATTCTTCCTTACTTTGTTTTAGGAGAGGTTTGGACTGAGGCAGCCCTGGATGATTTTGAGCACATGACATACTGTGCTGAATGGAAACCTTTACTGGCCAAACTGTACAGCTATTCTCATTCTGAGATCTCATCCTGGCCCAGCGTTAAACTCTATGACAACAGCCAAGGAAAGGTTAGAGGTCAACATCACAACCCACTTTAATGAATTCTTCAATTGTGGTATAAATTCTGGTGTTGACAGAAACTGGACTATTTTATATTATATTGCATTTAAATTTTTGCTTTTAGCAGACACCTTTATCAGTTAATTTTCTAGAACCTGTTTGAGGTGTAGTAATGTACAACTCATAGGTTGCCTCTTCTGAAACAGCATTTTGGTTTTATTTATATTTTATTTTGAATTGGCTACATTTTTACGTTTTTATTTTAATTTGTTTAATTTTAGTAATTGTCTTTTTTAGTTAGTAATTTTGGTACTTTACCTTCAATTTCTTTCAAGTTTTTCATCTCATATTTTTTATAGTAATTGATAATTATTATTAAAATAATGATTTGAAATGGATTAATAACAAAACTGTTCTGAAATTTGCTTAAAGGAATAGTTCACCCAAAAATGAAAATTGTCATTAACTACTCACTCTCATGTCGTTCCAAACCCGTAAGACCTTTGTTCTTTTTCGGAACACAAATTAAGATATTTTTGATGAAATCAGCTTTCTGACCCTGCATAGACAGCAATGCAACTGACAGAAAACAAAAATAATGACTTTATTTAACAATTTATTTTCTTCTGTGTCAGTCTTTGACGTGCAAATTGTAAGTGTGTGTTTTTTTTTTTGTTTTTTTTTTCAGGCTTTGGATCTCGGTAAAGAGTTAATTCGTCTCGGTCATGCTGTGAGCTGTGAGGATGAAGGGATTGGACTGAGGGGAGAGTGGGATGAGTCCAGATCACTGCAGAAGATGCTAGTAAGATACATATGGATTGTTTATACAGTGTATTGCAGGTGGAAGCAGCACTATAAGCATCTCTGCTTGGATCTTTACAGGATGACATGACTGGAGCAACATCAGAACTCAGTATGTCCTGCATCAGTTTGTCAGGTACGTTTTCTCGGGGTGGTTCCTCAGCTTTATGAAGGAAATGAAATGAAATGAGATACTTTCAATGTGCAGGAACCTTGTTCATGCAATTTATAATTTTTTACGAATTGTCTTTAAATTCTACATGCATCGATACATGCTTGTATTCTGCCGCATGCGCTACTGTTCAAAATCTTTGGGGTTAGTAATGTGTGCATTCTATAGTGTAATTTTTTTTTTCTCACAAAAATATTAAGAAGCACAACTATTTTAAAGATTGATAATAGGGGTCGACTGATTCTTGGCACCAAATATCAAGCATTTTTATGGTTATCTGTAATGGTCATTTTCAAAATTGATATGCAGATAAAATATTTAAAAGCATTTAAAGAGTTTTTGTCAGAGCCCTTGTTATTCTTAATTTTGACAATGATTTATATTTTTTACACCAGACACATATCAGTTCAAAATATTGGTTATCGGGCTACTTGATCTGTAATAATCGGTGTTTCGAATAAATGTTGTTTTTTTTTCCATCAAAGAATCTTGATAAAAACGTTATATACACAACTATTTTAAAGATTGATAATTGGGGTCAAACGATTATCGGCCTTCAAGCGTTTTTATGGTTATTGGTCATTTCACAACCGTTTTGCCAAGAATTTAAAAGCATTTAAAAAGTTTTTGTCAGATTCCTTGTTATTCTTAATTTTGACAATCATTTTTATTTTTACTTCAAACATATATATCGGTTTAAAATATTGGTTATCGACCTACTTGATCTGTAATAATCAGTATTTCAAATAAATGCAAAGAATCCTGGAAAAAAGGCATTATATAGCTTAACATTTTTTTAATATTAAGTAGCACAGCTATTTTAAAGAGTGACAATAGGGGTCGACCCATTATCAGCCTGGCTGAATATCGGTGCCGATATAAGACATTTTTATGGTTATCGGTGTCTATCTTTTTCAAAACCGATTTGCCAATAAAATAATTTTATGTATCATGTGTATATATATATCGGTTCAAAATATTGGTTATCGGTCTACTTTATCTGTAATAATCGGTATCGGCATCAGTCCTAAAAAACGCATATCGGTCGACCCCTATTTGATGATGATAATAATAAATGTTTCTTGAGCACCAAATTAGCATATTACAATGATTGTCTCTAAAGACTTTCAGCTTTGCTATAACAAATAAATTACATTTCACAATATAATGGAAGAGAAAATAATTTCAAATTGTAATATTTCACAATATTACTGTTTTTACTGTATTTTTGAGCAAAAAAAGGCAAAAAAAAAAAATCACACCAACCCCAAACTTTTGAAAAGTAGTCTATTTTTAGTTCAACAGAGTTTCACCAGTCCTCGTGATGGCGTATTTGAAGGTTCAGAATATCCATGGGTAAGCAAGCAGCTGGAATGGTCTTCATCTCTCACAAGCTCTTTGGAGATTGAGCGAGCCGACGTGGACCAGAGCCTGAGTTATGGACTCATGTCTTCCTCTACCTTAATCCACTCCACTCCATCTCAGAACCTGAGTGATCTAGTCAGCCAAATACTTGAGTCATCATCCTCTGCGCTAGAACCACCAATCCAATCGAATAACTTGACACCTGTATCACCCTTACAAGAGCCATCAGTGAAGGATTTCTCATCTTTGTTTACATCTCCATCCTGTGTGGAGACTGTGACATCAGCACTAGATTCCTTCACTCTTAGTGATGACGTTTTCCTTGGGAGTCACTGTTACAGCAAGAAAAATAAGATGACGTCTTCTGCATCAGAACAGACAGGCTCATCTTATACAGTGGACAGTTTCAGTGAAAATACTGAAAGCAGCAACAGCAGTGACGGCATCAGAGGAGTGTGGTATTATCTTACTTCCTCTAGGGATACATCTCAAGCATCCCTCAGCACCACCATGCCTGATTCATCCACTGCAACGTCGTCTTATTTGACAGAATCTTGTGATGAAACCACTGCTTCCTCTGGATCTGTGATTGAACTGAGTTCAGACTCATCCAGGAGTGCTGAAGATGCTGAAATGCCACTCAGGCCAGCTTTTCGGACTCATCCACATCCGAATCCAGAGGTCATCACTTTGAGTGATAGTAGCAGCTGTGAAAGCGACTTAAATGACACTTCTAAAGAGCATAAACATGAGTCCTTTACAAAAGGAAATTTAGCTGAAGCAAACCCATTAAAAAGTGATGTGAAATGCCAGAAGTCAAGCTTGAGTGATGAAATGCTGCATAATGAAGGAGGAAGTGCAACTGATGATCTTCAGGAACCAAAGAGCATGGATTTCAAAACTGAAACGGCCAACAGTGGTGAAGACAATTCAACAAGAGGTGTAACTTTTATATGTAACTTAACGATACATTGGATCTTTTATGGGACTGGTTTTCACTAAAGGGCTTTCATACACCTGATACAACTTTACACTTCACATGGGTTTGAGCTTCAATGGGACACATGCTTACCTTTTTATTACTGGTGCTCTTTTAAGGTGAAGGGTTTTCAAAAAATGTAACTCAAAACGAGGAACATTTTAGCTATTTAACATATTCATCTTGATAATGTCAGATAGCATTAAAATGTCAAAGTGTCAAATTTGTATTAATTTTACTGGTAGTCCACTGTATGAAGAATATTTGGGTATGATATGTCACGGTTTAATTTATTTTGCTATCCTCACTTACATAAATGAACTATTTCAAAAGTAAAAAAATATCCGAAATTATATCTGCTGTCTGAATAATTTCGATATGACTGCATGTATACAAATTTATTCATATTTTAAATTAGCATTAATCTTTATTTTTAAGATGTAGTATTTTTTTTTAATATTATGTTTTTATTTATTACTTCAGCTTTAGTCAGTTGCACAAGAAACATTTCTAATTTTTATATTTTATATAATATTTGTTTTATTTGCTTTATTTTGATTAATGAAAGATTTTTATTAGCATTAGTTTTAGCAAACAACTAGCTGTAGATTTTCATTCAGTTTCCCCTTGGTTTTGTATTTCGTGTGAGAGAGGCTATTTTTTTTTTTTTTTTTGTCTGTTATAGGACAGACGGCCTTAAAATGCCCCCCCAAAAAGTAAATTTGGTAGTTATTCTTGTTTTGTGCCCTTTCCATGATATACATCAGATTTGCCCCATTTAACTTTATTTTTTTTCTTTCCCCTATTCATTTTTTAGAAGTTGCCTCAATTTCCGGAAGTGTGGATGACACTATTGATGAGGAATTCAACTGACAAAAGACCAAAGATATGTATGCCTTGATATTGGTAAGCACACATCAGTATAGTCATATACAATGGTGGCCAAAATTATTAGAACACCAGTATTTTCACCAGCTAAACAATGGTTTTAAGTTAGTTATTTCCATCTATTGCTGCAGTGTGAAAGTAGGAAATACAAGTTTGCATTTCCAAACATTAATTTTGCCATTAATTGTAATAATCCAGTGAGATTTTTGTTGGCACAAGGAGTCTGACAAAAGCCAGTGGTCCACACAAAGATCTGATCTCATTTTTATCCAGTCTGTCTGGAATGACATAGCGAAACAGAAAAAACTGAGAGAGACTAAATCCAGAACAACTGTGGCAGTGTTTCCAAGATACTTTAAGGGACCTACTTGCAAAGCTACCTGAAAAACAATGCGCAAGTACGCCTAGGGCAAAAGCTGCTTTAAACGCAAAGGATGATCACGCCAAATGTTGCTTTAATTTAGTTAATAGAAGTTAATTGATAAAGAAGATCTATTTATGACATTATTTTTAACAACATCCTCATTTTACAGCATGTTTACACAAGTGTCTGAAACTTTTAACAGTAGGTTTCATGTAGGTTTCTTGAAGCGTCTTGGAGACATTGCCACAGTTCTTCTGGATTTAGTCGGTCTCAGTTTCTTCTTTTGGCTGTTGTCAGACTACATGTGTAAACTAAAATCTCACTGGATTATTAGAATTAATGGCAAAATGACTGTTTTAGAAATGTAAACTGATATTTCCTACTGACACACTACAACAAAAGACAGAAATAACTGACTTTAAACTGGTAAAAATACCAGTGTTCTAATAATTTTGGCCACCACTGTATATGTAGTTGGATACTCCTGTGTATAATATCCCATTTATGACCAGATGATTGAGTTAATGATGTCAGTCTCCCTGTATCCTCCTCTTCTCCTCCCCATGCAGAGACCAGTTGTTATCCTCATTTAGCATTCGGCACATGCTTCCCGTCTCTGAGAAAGAGCCTTACTTGACTATGCCACCTGCTCAGACTGCCTGTATTTACTGCATAAGTTCTCTCATATAAGGAGTGATTTCCACGGTTTATATCTTGTCTAAACATTTCGGGACATCTGGAAGACATTTGATGCTTTATTTGTTACTGTTTACACTTGTTCTGATTGTGTTCATCTTAATTACGTATAAAACGTTACATTAGTCATTCTTTGCATTTCATTGGTCTGAAGAACAGATAAAAGACAGTTGAAGAGCAGAGCTCAGGGAACTCATGATTGAGTTAGAAACCTCAGTATTGTTGCAGTGTAGCACCAAAGTTCCTTTGGTTTGTTTATCAGTGACACGATGGTTCAGTTTATGTTGATGGGTCATTTTTTTTTGTACTGTTTGTTTCTCATTTTCGATGTCAAAAAATATTTGTTGCAAAGTTTTATTACATTGAATGCTGCGGTACGTATGTGTATATAATCAAATAAAGACTATTATTATACCCTATATTCATTTTAATGGCTTTTTTTGAGCAAGCTGAGTGAACAGTCTTTGTTTTTAGATAATTGTTCTGTGATCTAATGGATGCACGCCGTTTGTTTAAATAATAGAGTAATAGAATAATTCAAAGGTTGTTATAAAATATGTATGATATTATGTGAAAGTAATTGAAATAACCAAGAACTAACAACAATGGCAGAGAACATGAAAATAGATCTTTTCCATTAAATTCCATTAAATTTAAAAGAAAGCATGGACTAAACGATACAAATTGAATGATTAATTCATAAAGTAGTCATTTAAATAAAAGTCACTTCTTATACAAGATTGCTGATTGAAATCTTTGTGTATGACGTTGCTTTTGTGTAAAATATAAAACATTTTAATGTAAATTGTAGCAGATGTGTGGCTGTTCTTCAATAGGTTACTGTAAATCTATTGTTTTTAACTATTGTAAAAATGTACGCTAAAAAAATTTGTGATTTTCTTCGATATCGGTCCGATTTCTAATAAATCTAATACAATTTTGTAGCAAAAAACATATCAAAATTATCTGAATTTTCTATAAACTTAAGTAAAATGTAAAACTATGTTTCTGCATTATGTGTATGCCACAAATAAATGACTCAACCGTAAGTAAAAAGATGGAAAATACTGTTCCTTGCAAAAGTATTCATACCTCTTAATTTTTTTCATGTTTTATGTTGCTGCCTTATGTTAAACTGCTTTAATTTCTTTTTTTCCCACAACATCAATCTGAACTCCATAAACCATAATGTCAAAGCAAAAACAGAATTGTCACCCAAAATTGTCATAAAAACTGAAATAAGTACATTGCATAAGTATTCATACCCTTAACTTAGTACTTACAGTAGTTGAAGCACCTTTACAGTCTCAAGTATTTTGGGTATGATGCAACAAACTTTGCACATCAGTATTTGGCAATTACCTGCCATTCTTCGCCTTACCTCTTCACCTCTCCAGCTCTGTCAGGTTGGATGGGGCAGATGCACATTTTCAGGTTCCTCCAGAAATATTTGATTGCGTTAAAGCCTAGGCTCTGGCTGGACCCCTCAAGGACATTCACAGAGTTGTCTATAAGCCACTCTTGCAGTGTGCTTACAGGTTCATTGTCCTGTTGGAAGGTGAACCTTCTGCCCAGTCTGAGGTTCTGAATGCTCTGGACTGGGTTTTCATTAAGCATATCACTATATTTTACTGTGTTGAGCTATTCTTCTACTCTGATGAGCTGCTGAAAAACAGCCCCACAGCATTAAGCTGCTACCAGCTCACTTTACTTTTGAGACAATATTCTGCAGGTGATAGCAGTGCATGGTTTCCTTCAAACATGATGCTTGGAATAGAGGTTAATCAGACCACCGAATCTTGTTTCTCACAGTCTGGGCGTCCTTTAGGTGCTTTTTATTTATTTATTTATTTTTTGCAAATTCCAAGTGTGTTTTCGTGTGTCTTCACTGAGGAGATGATTGAGTCTCCTCATAAAGCCCAGATCGGTGGAGTGTTGCAGTGATGTTTGTTGTTTCTCCTATCTCCACGTATGATCATGGAGCTCAATTAGAGTGACCATCAGGTTCTTGGTCACCAGTCTCACCAAAGCCCTTCTCCATCAATTGCTCAGTTTGATTGTTTCAGGAGTCCTGGTTGTTTCAATCTTTTCCATTAGGGGAAAGGAGACTACATGCTTCTCTGAACCTTCAATGCATCAGATCTTTTTCTGAACTCTTCCTTAGATGTGTGTCTTGATGCAATCCTGTTTCTGAGCTCTACAGACAGTTTTTTTTTTTTTAACCTCAGGCCTTGGTTTTTGCTCTAATGTGCATTTTCAGACATTTTATTAAGATGTTTGTCCCTTTCCAAATCATACTCATTCAATTGAATACAATTGCTACCAGTTAACGTCACTCAAAGTGTAGTAACATCTACAAGCAATATGAATGCTTCTGAGCTAAATTTCAACTGTCTGAGATTAGGGTTTGAATACTTATGCAATGGAATCATTTAAGTTTTTTATTTTTAATAAATTTTATAAGATTGATAAGATGTAAGCTATTAAAAACCTGTTTTTGCTTTGCCACTATGGTGAATAGAGTGTAGACTGATGTGGAAAAAGGTCATTTAATGCATATGGCAGCAACATAAAATGTAAAAAAATTAATACTTTTGTAAGGCACTGTATATTCCTTTTTGATAAACACAACAGGTTTGAAAATGTATATAAAATGGAACATAAGGCTTATAAAATCCTATTTTTTATTTATTTATTTATTTTTATAATAGGAATCCAACCGCACACCTCACTGAACTATTCACATAAGACACTATCCTCATTTCCTAAGCTAGCCACACATTCAGACATTTATCACCCCATCCATCATTTCATCCTGTCATATTCTATTACCATAAAGTTATGACCGTAGACATATTAAATTTATTAGTTCTGGTCAATAAATCTGGTATGGTACCACAAAGTCGGTATTTATTTGATCCGTAATTATTTATTTACCCTCACGAAAACATTTCCTATGACCTTATATGGTGTAAAAGGTGCAGGACAGGTAACCCGTGATTGGCTAATATCCATGTCAATCATTCTAGACCCACGCGCACGCGCACTTGAGCCATGACAATTGTTGATAATCAACTGGAGTTATTTTTGCCTTTAGAGTAAAATAATTTCAAGCCAGACACTTTCCCTTAGGGGGGCTCTTGGACCATACCACAACGAACATAAGATACCGACTTGCATGAAGGGCTAATGGAAAACCCAAGGGATATGGTAAGGAAGAGTTTATTTGAGCCCGCTTCCTTGATTTAGCGCAGTTAGCGGCTAGCTGTGTTAGCCGTCCTCTTTGTTTTGGTTGTCAGAAACAGATCCTGCTCGTCACACAAACTACAAAATTTACCTCATTCAAATAACTCGTAATACTCTTTATGGTATGTAACAGTTCATTTAAACCAGCTGTCTCACTAAATGGTGCAAATACAACTGATAATGTATGTGTTTTGTGTAGGTGAAATATACCCGCAGGCCCATGTATGTGTAAATGTTTGTGTTTATGGTTGTGTTTCAAAACGTAGTTATCAGACAGTATTTATGGGGATCATAAACGCGTTAAGTACGTTTTCACGAAACGTTCTGTCTGTGTAGAAAGCTCACTAGATTTTTAAGCACAGAATATTTGTTTGTGTTGTGATATGACCTAAAAATAATTTAATGCTGGGTTATAGGAATATTAAAAATCTATAGATATTTAGTAAAATTGCATTTTAGCAGTTGTTTTTGGAAATAGCATGCGTTCAGATGAAGACAAGAGTCAGAATTTCATTCTGAATTCAGGTCACAGTGGTTTGGACAAATCCATGCCTAATGCTATAGTCAAGTGCTTCAATACTGAAAACTATTCATATGTATAACCAGAAAATACCGTAATTTTTGCTTTAACTCTCTCCTGTCTTGAAATGTGCTGTGGAAATATTGGGTGCTAATGATATTGACCCTTTTTACATGATATTTGCTTATTTGTGACCCATGAGAACCTTCAATTTTATTTGTGTGATTTGTTCTGCTTCCTAATTCCCATCTCATTAAAGCTTTGATGAACTAAAATAAAGATTATGGTTATCACTGACCATAATATTAATCAGTACCGTATGTTTTATGTCAAAGGTAATAGTATTCAAGTATTAGTGGTATATAAGTAAGCCCAAATCCTTTTCTTTCTTTGCTCCTCCATTAATTCATCCTTTTCTCTGTCTTTTTTAATTTCTCCACATTTTTCCACTCCTCTCGCTTCGTCACGCGTAGGCTGAGCACACTCCCCGCTCAGAGCGGAAGAGGAGAGATTCGTTCGGCATGTTTGACGGGTATGACAGCTGCAGTGAAGACAGCAGTAGCAGCTCCAGCTCAGAGGACAGTGAGGATGAAGTCCCCAGCATCCCTGCCAGCCTGCCAATCATCAAAAACAATGGCCAGGTGTACACCTATCCTGATGGAAAAGCAGGAATGGGTAAGTAATTTGCACTTTTGCAGTGGGGTCCATACATCTGAACACACAAACAATGGGTTTTAATTTTTTTGCACTCTCAGATTCCAGATTTTTAAATGGTTGTATCTCATCATCAATCGAAAGCTTATTTATTCAGCAGTGTCTCAAATCTCAGTGTCAAAAAATTGACCCTAATGATTGGTTTTGTGGTCCAGGGTCATATATATGATTGATTGATTGTTTTTATGCAGCAACCTGTGAGATGTGTGGTATGGTTGGTGTACGAGATGCTTTCTACTCTAAAACCAAGAGATTCTGCAGTGTATCCTGCTCTAGAAGCTATTCCTCCAATTCTAAAAAGGCCAGTATACTGGCAAGACTTCAGGTAACTACTTATTGACTTAAGAAGCACTCCTAATCAAAACACCACCTTTATTGTTGTTCATTGTGTATGTATTCTTTTTGTGTCCCATCAAGGGTAAACCACCTACGAAAAAGGCAAAAGTCTTACAGAAACAGCCATTAATGGCAAAGTTGGCAGCTTACGCACAGTATCAAGCAAATCAACAGAACCAAGCTAAATCAAAATCAGGTAAATAAATATACAGGTTTAGCATGTCATTATGTAATTGTATTTCTAATTGATTAATGTCACATCACTTAACCACAGTGTCATTTGTTCTTTTCCCTCGTGAAGTGGTTCCTGTTGAAGGCTTTGACTGGGGCCAGTACATTTGTAGCAATAATCTTGTTGGGGCACCAGTCAGCTGTTTCAAGCATGTGAGTGTAGGTGGAGGTTGGCTGAACATTATTTAATGTTTTGACTTATATACAGTCAAGCCTGAAATTATTCATACCCCTGGCAAATTCTGACTTAGTTACTTTATATTTACTTATATTTGTTTTAAATACTCCTTTGTAACTTTATCACTCTTCAGGTGCCCATGGGTATGTGCTGGGGTGATATAGCAGAGGCGGTGAGGGTGGAGGTCCTCAATTCTGACACAAACCTCTCCACAAAAGTTTACTGGGTAGCAGGGATTGTCAAACTGGCAGGTAATGTTGTGGTTTGATGACCGCCAAGGTTTCTGTTAAGAATCCTTCAAGTATTATAACTGAAAAGGTATGATATAATATATTTTTTATTACTTCTCAGGTTTTAAAGCTCTTCTGCGCTATGAGGGTTTTGATAACGACTCAAGCAAAGACTTCTGGTGTAATCTTTGTATCCCAGAAATCCACCCTGTTGGATGGTGTGCTTCTAGTGGGAAGTCACTGGTGCCTCCTAAATGTATGTAAACTTTAAGCCATTCTCTGCTGTTTTTTTGCTGAATAGAAAATAATTTATAAATTTGAGATATTGTCTTGTTTCTGTATAACTTGTTTTCATAGCCATCCACCATAAGTATTCTAACTGGAAAGCGTTTCTTGTGAAACGACTCACTGGAGCCAAAACTCTTCCACCAGATTTCGCCACAAAGGTAAGACATTGTATCTGAGCAATGATCATAAAACTGTTCTTTGTTAAAGAGGGACTCTGGAAAAACCAGTAGAGCAAGATCATCTTGATATGTAGATACCGGTGTCAGACTTCTTATAACACAGGAAGCAGGCATCAATGACCATGTCTATTTGCACGTTATTTGTACGTCACTGAGATAAAGTTGACTTTTTGAAAGTAGCACACAGAATTGCTTTTATTGTATATAAAGTATAATGAATTATATATTTAATTTTCCCTCACAGTTATTCAGAAGAAATTACTAATTGGGCTCAGCCGGGACGCATTACATTGATCAAAGTTTGCAGTAAACATTTAGAATGTTACAAAAGGTTTTTATTTCAAATAAATGATTTTTTCTAATTTAATTAAAAATATATAATTTTCTACAAAATGTTAAGCTTCTATATAAAAAGTGTCAACAACAACAAAAAAAAAGATAAACATTTCTTGAGCAGCAAATCAGCTTATTGGAACGATTTCTGAAGGATTTTGTAAGATTGAAAACTAATGATTTAGATTTACCTTCACAGGAATAAATTTACATTTTTAAAATATAATTTTTTAAATGTGACCCTGGACCACAAAATCAGTCTTAAGTAGCACGGATATATTTGTAGCAATATCCAAAATACATTGAATGGGTTAAAATGATTGATTTTTCTTTTATGCCAAAAATCATTAGGATACTAAGTAATGATCATGTTCCATGAAGATATTTAGTTTTTTGGGATAATTTGCCACCGTAATTATCAACTTCATTTTTGACTAGTAATATGCATTGCTAAGAACTTAATTTGGACTACTTTCAACGCTATTTTCTCAATATTTAGATTTTTCTGCGAGATTACAGATTTTCAAATAGTTGTATCTCAGACAGATATTGTCCTATCCTAACAAATCAATAGAAAGCTTATTTATTCAGCTTTCAGATGATGTATAAATCTCAATTTCATAAAATTGACCCTTATGACTGGTTTAGTAGTCCAGGGTTACAAATATAGTCTAAATATGTATTACTGTTTTTAAAGTAATTTTGATCAATGAAATGAAAACTTGGTTAGCATAAGAAACTTTAAGAAAACATTAAAAATGTTGTGAACCGCAACCTTTGAACGGTAGTGTACAAGTCTCCATCTGTGAGTAAAAACTATTTGTATAAATGTTTAACTGAAGGTTCAGGAGAACATGCAGTACCCGTTTAAGAAACTGATGCGTGTGGAAGTTGTGGATAAGACCCACCTGTGTCGAACTCGCGTGGCCCTGGTGGAACAGGTGATCGGCGGACGCTTGCGCCTGGTGTACGAGGAGAGCCAGGACGGCACTGATGACTTCTGGTGTCACATGTACAGCCCACTCATCCACTCCATTGGCTGGTCGCGTAGCATTGGACACCGCTTCAAAAGATCTGGTCAGTGTGGGAGTCTGAATGGTTTTTGATAGACATTTTCAAAGTTGATTCAGCAAAAATAACATTTGATGACCCCGTTGTGACTTATGGATTTAACGTTTCCCTCTGCAGAGGTGTCAAAGAAAATGGAGGGCCAGATGGATGCTCCCTCACAGTTGTTTCTTAAGGTATATTTGGCTTTTAGTTTTTTTAATTCAGCTGTGTTTACAGTCACCTTCATGTGCATGTCATCTTTTGAACCCACAGGTTAAGGATGTGGATCAGAGTGGGGAATGGTATAAAGATGGAATGAAGTTAGAGGCAATAGACCCTCTAAATCTCTCTGCTATATGTGTTGCTACTGTAAGAAAGGTAAAATGCCATATTTTTTTCTTTTAGACTTAAATGTTAAGTTCAATCGTAACACTGCAGTAGTACAAATACATAGAAATGTATGAAGTAGTGATTTGTAATTCAGAAAAAAAAAATTATATAACAGAAATCGTAAAATACGGGAAGATTTTTTTTTTTTTGCTTAATGTTTATTGAACTTTTATAATAATAAAAGGATGCAGATACAGGAGAATGGAATTTTTTTCCCCACACTACTCCCAACCCTGAATTACACAAACCAAACCAAAAAAAGGCCCCTCAATGCACAATTATAGAGTGTATGTCAATTATGTACAAAATAAACTTTGAATCAGAGTTTAGAAACAAAAATATATAAATATAATTGCCCATGTACATTATATACATCAGCACATCAAACAAAACATTACAAATATAAATGATGTACATACTCAATACACTTGATCAAAATCAAGCCACAAACATAAGGACATCCTAATGATTAGACTGATCAACTACAGAAGAATTCACATAATCAGATAAAAAAAAACTAATAAAAGTGTCCCAAGTTTTAGAAAATATGCCAGTATTGCCCTTTATTGTGTACCTAATTTTTTCAAAATGAATGAAGCTTGTAACATCTTGCAGTTAGTCATCAAAAGATTGAGGAAGATTTTGTTTCCATAGCCAAAGGATGCCCGTCTAGCTAATAATGTTAAAAAAGCTGACGCGTTTGCAGAACATCCAGGCAAATCTGTGACATTTGGAGAAGGTGCAACCAAAGGATGAGGCTCGTCACAGAGGAAAACATTTAAAAACTGATAACCAAAAATAAGTTATGGATGAACATAACCAAAACACATGAATTAAGTCTGCAGGGGGCCTGACGACAACAAACACATATTGGATCAACATCATGCCAAATTTTCGCCAACCTTAATTTTGTCTAATCAATTCTAAGAATAAATTTTAATTGAATAAGACTATTTCATGCACAAATAGAAGAGGTATGGACAAGGAACAAGATCTGGCTCCAGATCTCATCTTCAAATGTGAGGCAAAGGTCCGACTCCCACTATTGCTTAATAAAAGAGAGAGCGGGTAGAAATAGAAGTATTTTTAACTTGGAATTGATTATCATCTTTCAGGTTTTGGCAGACGGGTACCTAATGATCGGGATTGATGGTTCTGAGGCTGCTGATGGGTCAGACTGGTTCTGCTACCACTCAACCTCTCCCTCCATCTTCCCAGTCGGCTTCTGTGAAATCAACAACATTGAGCTCACACCCCCAAGAGGTGCCTTTCCTCTCTCTTTCTGCAGTGTGATCTGATCTCACTGCAGCACTGAATGAAATTCAGCCATTTTTACTAATGAATGTGAAACTGCTCCACAGGGTACACCAAACTCCCTTTCAAATGGTTTGACTACCTCAGAGAAACGGGTTCAATTGCAGCCCCTGTGAAGCTCTTTAACAAAGTAAGTTTTCCTGCATAGACTGAGGAATGCATTGTGTTTTGTTACGCAATTACACATTGGGATGCTTGTATTAAATCACACCCGCTCTTGCTTTCAGGATGTACCGAATCACGGCTTTCGTACAGGAATGAAGCTGGAGGCAGTGGACCTGATGGAGCCGCGTTTGGTGTGTGTCGCCACAGTGACCAGGATCGTCCACAGACTCCTGCGTATTCATTTTGATGGCTGGGAGGATGAGTATGATCAGTGGGTGGACTGTGAGTCTCCAGATCTCTACCCCGTAGGCTGGTGCCAACTGACTGGCTATCAGCTGCAGCCGCCTGCCACACAGAGTGAGTGAACAGTCCAGAACATTCTGATTCTAGAAGGTTCAAATAGTTTCTTAGCAACACTGTTTATTCTCAGATTAATTGTCTTCTAACAGTTTTTTTTTTTGTTCTTTTGTTTTTTTATTTTAGTTTTACAGTTCTTTTCTATTGTGTCTGACTCTTGGATTTGAACTGATTGATACTGTACATGTAAATTTAAATCTGTACACTACCAGTCAAAAGTTTTTGAACAGATTTTTAATGTTTTTTTAAAGAATTCTCTTCTGCTCACCAAGCCTGCATTTATTTAATCCAAAATACAGCAAAAGCAGTAATATTGTGAAATATTTTTACTATTTAAAATAACTGTTTTCTATTTTAATATATCATCAAATGTAATTTATTCCTGTGATCAAAGCTAAATCTTTAGCATTATAACTCCAGTCTTCAGTGTCACATGATTCTTCAGAAATCATTTTAATATGCTGATTGGCTGTTCAAGAAACATGTATTATTATTATTATTATTAGTTGTTAGGTACGCAGGAGCTAAACCATTTAGGACCTTATAAGTAAGAAGTAATATTTTGTAACTGATACAGGACGTAATAGGTAGCCAGTGCAGAGACTGTCAAATTGGGTTAATATTTTCTAATAAATAAATAGTAAAAATATGTCAATTTTACTGCTTTGCTGTACTTTGTATCAAATAAATGCAGGCTTTGTGAGTAGAAGAGACTTCTTTAGAAAACATTAAAAAGCTTACTGTTCAAAAACGGTAGTGTATGTTTGAATGGTAGTGTATGTAAATGACCTCAATTGCTAACCTCTGTATACCAGCATAGACACGTCAGGATGGCCGAGTTACTTAATACTGAGTAAACACTGACGTGTAAACTAGGCCATCATACATTTTGAGAGTGTAGTTACGTAATAATTACTATATACTTTTACTAATAATTACTGCATCTGCAAACTTTTCTTGTTTTCTAGTTATGTAGTTCCAGACTTTTCTTGTCTTTTTGACAGATCCAGGCAGTCACACATAAAGAATGGCATGAGTCGCTTGACTTATGTACCATGTAAAGTGTAAATAAGAATAGGCTAATAATGTTGATTTTTATATCTATAATTCAGTATTGATTAGTATAATATGGAATAATAACAATATGTGACCCTGGACCACAAAACCAGTCATAAGTTGCATGGGTATATTTGTAGCAACAGCCAACAGTACCAAATTATGGGTCAAAATTATCGATTTTTCTTTTATGCCAAAAATCTTTAGGATATTAAGTCAAGATCATGTTCTGATCTTTACTTAAGTTGGCAATATGCATTGCATAAGAACTTTTTAAAATATTTAAATATTTATCAATATTTTCTTAATTTTTTTTTTTTTTTGCACCCTCGGATTTCAGATTTTTTTTAAACAGACCAAATGTCCTATTCTAACGAACCATACATCAGTGGAACTCAATTTTAAAAAATGTACCCTTATGACTGGTTTTGTGGTCCAGTGTCACATATAATAACATCTGTAAATATTTTTTAATACAAGTTTTTGTGTGCTTAATTCAGAGTAAATAAAATGCTGCTGTCTTTTTTATTGCATGATGTTTCAATGATTGGCTGCATAGAATAACAGCTTGTCCCTTTTGTCCTCAGCCACGAGAGAAGCACCGCCAAATGTCTCGAAACAGAAAAAGAAGACTGCACAGTATAAAGGACAAAAGAAAAGTGAGTCCAATCTTTTCAATCTGTCAATCTTCTCTCTCCTCTCACCGAACAATGATTTTGGGTGCAAAATTGGTCCAGGAGCCGTTTCTTCTGGGCTTTTCTCAGCTTTGGGTCTGCTCTGGTTCTGCTTGATAGCCGGTAGCAGTTGTCACGAATCTGTGGGGTCACGGATAATTACAGACAACTGTAGCAATCAAGAGAGGCACGCTCCCTCAGGGTGACAGAATCTGTGCAAATGATTGGTAGGGGTCAGATTTGCAGTCATCATGTTGGGTTCCACATTGCCTTTCTCAGGGCTTCAGTTTCTCAACCCAATCACCCTTCTGTTATGTAGAAATCAAATTAAGGTTCAGATCAGAGTTGAAATTTGGGCTTAGCCGGAGGATGGCCCGCAGTGTTGTGGAGTGGAGCTCGGTAGCCTGGGTAACCTCAGTAACTTCGGTAACCTCAGTCTGGCTTGGTGTTTAGAGAGGAAGATTCCAGTTGGGAGGAGGCCGATCGGTTTGGGTGGGCCTCTGAGGAGGAGGAGCTTCTCGGGTGATGAAGAGCAGACTCCGCCCCATTACCTGTCCCACTTCTCTGGGTCCGGGCGACCTCCCACCTCAGGTGTAGAGCATGATCGCTCTCTCAACTCAGGTAACTCAATTCTCCATCACTCAGGGAGAGGGCGCCACAGAGCTCCTTCCTGTAGACCTTTTCAGGTTGGCCGGCGTGAAGAGTTGCACGTCATCAGGTGTCTGAGTAATTTGTGCCACATACACCATTAACAACAGCTGCATGATAAAACAGGATAGTTTTACGTTTGACTCAGAAGATCTGCGTGCGTGGTCAGTTTCATCCCACACCTGACCTTTTTATTCACTTTCGGTTGGTGTGAATTAATAGCTTTGGGATGTTAAAGGAATTGGTCACCAAAAATACCATCAATTCAGTCACTTGCCCTCATGTTCTTTAAAACCTATTTATATTTCAAAGTATATTTAGCGTATGTGCTGGTTCTGTCAAGCTCTAAAATGAAAATTTAAAGGGATAGTTCAGCCAAAAATAAAAATTTATTTATAAATTAATTACTCACCCATGTTGTTCCAACCCTGTAAGAACTCATCTTTGGAACGCAAATTAAGATATTTTTGATGAAATCTGAGAGTTTTCTGACCCACAATAGACAGCAACGCAACTGACACGTTCAAGGCTCAGAAAGGTAGTAAGGGCATCATTAAAATAGTTCATGTGACATCAGTGGTTCCACCGTAATGTTATGAAGCTAAAAGAATACTTTTTGTGCACAAAGAAAACAAAAAGAATGAGTTAATTTAACAAATTCTTATCTTCCAGTCCAGTCTTCGACACACTTTTACTTGAGTACCACAACTTTGGCTTTCTGATGTAGAACGACCATTTCTCTTAGTTCATCATCTACTTTTTGTAAGCCAAGAAAATACATTCTCGTAGCATCTGGACCTTGAATGTGTCAGTTGCGTTGCTGTCTATGCAGGGTCAGAAAGCTTTTGGATTTGATCAAAAACGGGTTTGGATCAACATAAAGGTGGGTAATCAATGACAGAATTGACAGTATCCCTTTAAAAAAAGCAAATGTTAATATATTTGTTATACAATACAAGAAAATGTAACCAACAAGCATTATTTCTACAATAAAACAAAAACATTCTTATTAATATGGTTACAGAATTGTTACCAGGTATGTACTCTAACATTGCAGGTCATTTACCATTTAATAAGTTTAATAATATGGCTTTCTGTTTAATGCATTCAATCCAAAGTAAAATTTCAAATTAAAGATAAAAATTAATCAGTATGGATCTTTAAAGAAAACCACAAAACCAGTCATAAGGGTCACTTTTTGAAAATATATACATCATCTAAAAACTGAAAAATCAAAATATTGAGAAAATCGCCTTTAAAGTTGTCTAGATGAAGTCCCTAGCAATACATATTACTAATCAAAAATTAAGTTTTGAGATATTTGTGGTCGGAAATGTACAAAGTCTTGACTTAATATCCTAATGGTTTTTGGCATAAAAGAAAAATCGATCATTTTGGCCCACAAAATGTATTTTTGGCTTTTGATACAAATATGCCTGTGCTACTTATGACTGGTTTTGTGGTTCATGGTCCCATATATTATAGACAGCAACCCTTCCTTCAGCTGTTTGTAGCTCTGGTCATTTTAAAATCATACAGGATGACATGAGGGTGAGTAAATGAGACAATTTTCATTTTTGAGTGAACTGTCCCTTTAAATATTACAGGTAAGTTTATGAGCCTACTAAAATGCTTGTGTATTGCTGCCTGGTTGATTTCATTCAGTGAATGCTACAACATGCTTAAATCTGAAAACAAAAATGGAAAGGGTTGGTTTCTGTGGGTTATTGCAGAATCTTCTCTTTTTTGAGTAGTTCTTAGTTGAAGTGTAGTTATACTTCTCCTTTCCACTTATACTTCTTGAAATGCTAGTCCTGTGGTGTTTTCACAGCCAGTTTTTCCACTTAATGTGTGTTTCATTTTATGGATCGGTGTTCTTGTGTCTCGTTTTTGTTTTCCAGAGGCCTCGCTGCAGTTGAAAGAAGAGACTCCTGAGATGGACGAGTTCACCTTCTCGCAGGGCATCTCGGACCAGGAGAGCAACGGCTCAGGCAGTTACTACATCAGACAAGAGCCCTAAACCAGTACCAGCCATCACAGAGCCTCACCTCACTGCCAACAGCACTGGAAAAAAAATCCCACTCGGAGCGATGCACACGAGGCCTGGAAGAAGACACAGTGACTTCCCCTCACACCAGGTCTCTCTCTCTTTTCATTTTTGGTTCCTTTTCAGGTTTGAAAAAAGCTTGAAGGACTTCTCAGTCATTGATCCGAGAAAGAAGAGGGGATTTTGTTTTGAAATGGAGAATACTGTTTTGTTTGTTCGGACTTTTTTCATTTAAACAAATTGCCCGATGGACTTTTTCTCCTCAGTGTTCATTGTACTTGAAGTTTTCTTCACTTTTTTTCAGTCTTTATTTCCCCTTTTTGCTAAGAGAAAAAAAAAAGTTTTTGGGGGGTAAGATTTCAGTACCTTGTGTGTTTTCTTGCGCTGTTTCATTTGTTTTGGATGGGTGTGCATTTGGTTAAGAGTAGTAAAAATCTATATTGAGACAGTATATTCATATATGTATGACATTCATATTAAACACACATATATAAATATTTAAACGTATAAATATAGTAGTGGAATGAGGGATGATGGTATTGATATCAAACCTTACTGGTATGAAGAGTTGACTAACGGAAAACACTCACAATTTGCACTACAGGGATAAAAATATACGTTTTGGCCTGTAAATCGATAAAGGTAAAAGCCTTCAGCTTTATTGTATTGTGATTAGAAAACATAATTATAGAGGTGGGATGTGCTCAAGTCAAAGTGAATATTGTGATATGCAAAAAAAAAAAAAACGAAACAAAAAAAGTTATTTGATATTTAACGCCAATGGTTTTGATTTCGTTCTCAAGAGCCATTTTTATACAGGCGGTCGAAGTATTTTGTGAGCCGTAAAATAAAACGCAAGCAATCACTGCTACCTGAACACTACCTTCCTGTCATCTCCGATGTTGACGGCACGGCAGAGGATCCTGGTAGACTTTTGTAGTATTGCGAGTTTCTGAACAATACAGCGCCAGCTTGTTCGTCTACCAGCCTCTTTGCTCGTGCATCACATCCCATGCATTTTCCTTAACTCACAGCATTCATTCCAGAATAAAAGCATTTTTACTACCTCTACGAGAGAAGCTGATTTTGAAATATCCAGGTTGAGGATTCACGCGGTTCCTCGACTTTGCCTCGCTAAGGTTGCAATAGGTAGTTTTCACGCTCCATTTGAAAGGGTATCCTCATATTTTATGCAAATGGCAACTATCCACTTGGACACATGGCTTGTTTCACTTTAAAGTCTACGCATCATTTATATTTGTATCATAGCAAGTTATCGACAGAGTTCTTGAAATGGAAAAGAAAGTTATGCAATAATAATGTCTGTTGTTTTACGATGTCTTACTCAAATCACACAGCTCATAAATATATAGACTTAGATACATTCTATAGACTTAAAACAAGATATTCTTACAATATATTGCAAAACTGTGACAATTTTCTAAGAGCTAGACTTGAGCTTTCCCTGTTCTAGATCGTTCCGAGTGTACATAACCTTTATAACATCCGATAGGATCAGCCGATATTACATTTGCATAGTGGTTTATCTTAGTAGAACTATAAGCTCTATTCAATACCAGTAAGGTTGTTGGTGAACTCTCAGGAAACGTATCTCATCGACTTCTGCTTTATTTGAAGGTTCAGCTACGCGCTTCTAAGACCATACCGCCGTTTTGTTTGTTTCCGATATTTGAAGCTCCTGACAAATGTGACCATGTCGTTGTTTTCCTTCTTTTCCTCTGGTTCATCTTGGCTTGCATTCGTTCATCAAATGCTGAGTACATTTTGTAAATGGTCACCCATATGTTAAATTATGGTTCATTGTATAAAGATCCAATGTATTTTTTTTAACAAGTGTTGTTGTTGTTTTTTCTCTCTTGTAATTTACTTTTTCTTTTTGGGTTCTAGCAGATGTTTGTACTGAATTGGTTTATTTTTTTAGTCATTTTTGGGTTTCTTCAGTAGCTGTTGTGTTGTATGCATGTGTAGTTTTCCAAATGTACGGCACTGTTGTGTATTTAATTTGTAAACTTCATCAAACTGGGACTTCATGGCTACATTTTCCATCAGCTTTCAATGTCAGATTTGTTTGTTTTTTTCCTTTCTCATAAACCCCATCCGTAGCATCAGGATTTAGGTACACACTGGTGATGATCATGCTTGTCGGCTAAATTTAATTACTTTGTTTCTTCTTAATATAACAAGACCAAAATCTCACAATTAAAATGACTGTTGAGGCAAATTTAGCTGCTAACCTCAAATGAATTTAAGCCCTAACGCACAACTTCACCTTTAAGTAAACACTCTCTCTCTCTCTCTCTCTCTCTCTCTCTCTCTCTCTCTCTCTCTCTCTCTCTCGTCAGCAGAATTGATGCCTTATCCTCTGTTGTGTTTTTTCTCTATATAAGTAAAGCTATTGAGTCAAACAGAATACAAAATATAAAGAAAAATATGTTGTCCAGTAGAGTGATTATCAGTGCATGCAGCAAATGTGAGAATCTTATGAGGGCCAGTGTTGTTCTGGTCTCGATACTAACACGGGTTTTTGTGACGTTCCCTCTGTCCTCAGTAATCACATCATGGTGCTATATATATATATTTGATAACTCATTCATTAGGTCTATTAAAAGAAGAATTAAGTCTGTAATTATAAGTTGGAGAGCTGGTGATTATAACTTCAGATCTGTATTTTGGATACAAGTAGCCGAAATCATTTGTTATAACGATGAAAAAAAAAAAAATAAAGAACTAACATTGACCCTCATAGTACATAGAGGTGAGGGTGGTGGGTTTGTAACTTTTTTGATAGAGTCTGTATCTGGTCTTTATTGCTTTATTTCTGATGATAATGATGATGATGATGTGTGCTGTGATATGGGGTTTGATAGCTTATATGTATATAGTTCAATTGTGGGGGAAGCTTTTGTTGGTTGAATTTTATGTTAATTTGTTTACAAGCATTTCAAACTGTTTCCGCATGGCTGTGAAAAATGTATCTGTTGAATTTGAAAAAAAAAAAGAAATTTTTACACTGAATTAAAATGATACTAAACGTTTATCTGTTGACGTTGTTTTTACTTCTTGGTACTTAAAGAATTGGTTTATTTACTCAGACATGATGACGTGGGGATTTCTTTCTTCAGTCGAAAAGAAATTGAAGGTTTTTGAAGAAACCTTTTCAGGATTTTTCTCCATATAGTGGACTTCAATGGGGATCAGCGGGTTGAAGGGCTCTACACAATCCCAGTCGAGGAATAAGGGTCTTATCCAGTGAAGGGTTTGGCCATTTTCTAAAAATGGTTACTTTTTAACCACAAATGTTCCTCTCACACTATTTTGTATGAGTTTTTTGCCCCACCCTACCTTTTTGAACCGAAGTACTAACCGTGTGTGACCTTTCCAACCTGATTATGTAATGCGTGAAGTCACAGACGCGTATTGCAGAGCTAGTGCAAGACCAGCATTTGTGGTTGGGGTACTAGTTTTGGTATTAAAATATGTCGTTTCCATACCTAAAATGCATATTTTACAGTCAAGTTATGCTGATTGATCATAAACACAGCTAAAAAGCTTCCTACCACAGTGGCCATCCTTCACAAAACTAATATCTACCACAGTTTTATCACAGGTAGAATGCAAAATGTTTAGAAGCATTTTTAAACTTTTAACCCACGGGAGAAAATCAACCCGCCGCAACAGTTTAAAAACAGCCCAGTTCTGTGGAAAACATGCAGATTTGGCAACCCTACATCCAACACCAGCTGCATCCAAAGAGATTTAAATAGTCTGCATATTGATAGCGACTCTGCTTATATTCAATAATAGAATGCTTGCGGGAATGGGATTAAGAAAACAGTCCAGCGCAAGGCTTTAATACAAAAACTCATACAATGAATGGCGAATGTAGAAAGCAAAATCCAGGGGCCTCATTTATAAAGACTTGCGTAAAAACCATCCTTGATTTAATCTAAGAACTTTTCTGATTTGATCGTAAGAGCGATTCAGAGAAAACGAACGTACCACGAAATCCATGCGTACGTCAGTCATTCGGTTATAAATCACAAATGATCGTGGAATTGTGTGCAGCTGAATGTTCCGCCGTCGAAACGCCCCTGCTTAATTAATTAACATATAAAGTGAGCTCATTCCTAAAGCAAAAACTCTGTGACAATCGCAAGTAAAAAGGAGCGCAAGAAATCAAATTATAGTGAGGCTGAACTATCTGCAATACCAGGCATTACCACAAGGAAACGGTCGTACGCCAAGCTGGAATCTGACGTGGAGATAAGTACTTTTCCAGGTCAAAGACGGTTTTTATAAATCTGTACTTTGACGTGGATTTGATCGTACGAACACTCTCAAATCAGTGCGTAAGAAAGTTTTATAAATGAGGCCCCTGGACATTTTGGCCTATTTAGCCGATTGGCCGATTTTTTTTATTCCAAAAAGAGTACGTGTCCGGGGGAAAAGAGGATGTATGGTCACCCTGTTTACAACAACAGGAAAAATACAATATAAGATACAAATGAAATCAACCATGTTTTATTTATTTTTTAGGTACAGACTATTTAACAGTAGCATTCATGAAAGAAGTACCACAGAAACTTAACCAAATGTCAAAATAAAACACTATGACTTAAGTATGCAATGTTTCTTACTTATGCTACTAAAATTGTTCAGTCAAGAGTAGTAAGTAATTCTCCTTTTCTTTAGTTGTTTGATTAACATCAGTCACACAGCAGCAGGTTTATTAGGCTGCTGTCACTTTAAGGCCGTGTGTGCACCAAAGCCTTTTTTCCCGCGCTCAATGGGAGCGTTGCGTTTTTAAAAAAGTGCGTCTTTTTCTTGGCGCCGAGAGTTGAAGAAATACCTTTGATTTTACCTTTTTCTCGAATCAATGCCACAAGAACAAGAGGTATTACATATTCATATCAAATTAACATTAACTGCCAGAGAAAAAGAAGAAACAAAATAGAAAAAAATTCAATTACATAAATTTCAATGTTTTTAGAGCATTAACGTTACATGTTTTCAGTGCTTTTTTGTTTGTTCCAAGAGATTTACATACAATTTAAAGTCATTAATAAAATGAGAAAAATTTGGTTTACACACTAAGCCCACTTTTTCTTATGTATATGGAATTTTCCTAATAAAATAAACAAATGTATAATATGTTGCTCTTTACAATTCAATTTTCCATTTTCTGTATAAAAAAGCACATAAAATATACAAATTTCTATCATACATTCCATTTTTCTGTTAATATAGAATTCCATATCTTTCCAAAATAATCTTAATAAATAAATAAATGAATAAATACAATGAACAAGAAGATGCAAACTGGTTTCTTTTTCTTGATCACAAAATTCACAGGTATATGAAATCTTAAGCTTAAATCTTTCCAAACTTTGGTTTTACCTTTGAGCAAAACGCAGCGCTCATCACTGCCACTTTTTAGTCAGCTAAAAGTTAACCAATCACAGCGAAGGATGGGCGGGACAAATTCCACACCGACCAACCCCCACATCGTACTTGTACAATAATGACAGACGAGAAGAAGCAGATCAACGGAACAAAATCATTTTATATTCAAGAATAAACTATCTGCGAAATCAGATACACTTCCACAGATATTCCTTACCATAGTAGCCAAACCGTCTCAACTGAAAAAAAAAAACCCTACAGAAGAGCTCTCAAATGCTTCACGATTTGATCAGTTACCCGGATGCGCGACCATACTGGGGGTACTCGGATGTAAACAACAGCATTAATTGCACATTTAGGTAGTACTGAAAACGCTGTTCTTCTAATTAATGCTGTCGAATCCATGGAAAAAACGTGTGAAAGGTGCTAAATCATATGGAGAAGACTTAAGTAAGCAGGAAAGGGTTCAATATTTTGACAAACTAAAGTTAATAGGTAGTAAAGATACGTTTGAGCAGTATTAATTAAGATATTAGCCTAATATTTCACCTACCTGACTGGAACTGATAAGAACAAACACTAATGTTGTCTCGATTCTTGCCCTGGAAATCCTGGTTCAGTTTGTTCAAACACAAAAACCTTTTGTTCCTCAGTTGTTTGCACTTTTCTCCTTGATTTGTTATAGCTTTCATCAGTCTATAGTACTCCAAAAGTTTTTCCTGGTCTGACCGATTAGTACAGCCCAAAACATGATGATAAATATAAGTTTCATTTGGTTCAGTGGCATTGTTTATGTTTAGTGACGCATCATTATTGTGCAACAGGGTATAAATAGTAATAACTGACTGGACACTTTTAAAAATGTTCATTATTTTTGGTGTGGAACAAAGAGACAGTTATTTAAAGCAGGTACATTTCAGTACTTTAATTACAAATTTACCAACTAAAAGTCATATGGAGTGAAACAAGCATTTGCTATGGAAATAAAATACTGTGCAAGATTTACAAATAAACTTATGCGCTTAAACATCCAGTACTCGCTATATAAAAAGCACAGTACATCCACTAAACAAGCACTTTAAATAAAACCTTTAATGAGAAGGTTTATTGGACAACAGTATCAACTCAGTCAATTCAGTCAAACGCTATCATTTCAGTGGTTAATGGGTCCCAAACCATAAACAGCTCACATTTACAAAATTAAAAGGCTGCAGTTTCTATACTTCATGACATGTTATAAACTGATCATTCATAACCACACATACGATAAAAGAAAAATCAATGGATTGCTGCTGCGCTAAAAGTTACTTCAAAACTCTACGGTTAAGACTAGTCCTGAAGAAACTCATCAGACATGATATACAGCGCTTTCAAAGGGCCATCAATACTGCATCAATAAGCAAAGTAAGAGAATATACATACTTTTCAGATTTCATTTAAGCTTTCTTTTTAAAAAAAAATTATATTCTAGACTGTACATTATACAGTAATGTTAAATCATATATTTCATCTTATATGAGTGATATAGAGGTAAATCAAAAGTTGATCAAGCATTAAAAATCAACAGATTGAGTGAAATAACACTGGTTTAAAATACACGTGAAAAGGTTTCTAATTGTGTGCAAGTGTACCGAGAGACAGAAAGAGAGAACAAAGGAGCAGAGAGGCATGATGGGACGGACAAATGTAGAGGAAGTAAAGAAAAACAGATGAAAAGAAATGGGCGAGAGAAAGAGGGGAGGCACAAAGGAGGCTCAGAGGTTGCTGAAGAGCTCGTTTCTTTTGCTCCAGTCCATCTGTGGGGCTCTCTTGTTGGAGCGTTTCTGGTGAGCGCGTTCCTTGGCCTGCTGCAGCGACATGCTCAGAGATAGTGCTGGGTCATCACTTGAGGCCTTCGCTTTTGGTTTCGCCTGCAAATGTTTCATTGTTAAAATTAACATTCTGTGTTCATTCCATAAACTTAAGACTGTGTGTGTGGACACCAACCTCTGGTGCTGAGGCGCTGGATGGAGATGCAGACGTGGAGGCATTGGAGGAGCTGCTGGAGTTCGACAAACTCACGGCCACTTTAGGCTTTTCTTCCTGGGATGCTTTTCCATTTACCTGCAATTAAATGGATTTCATATTTCACAGAACCCTAAAAATATATTGCTGTTAAACTTTTAATACATTTTATGTTAAAGGAGGAAAAATGTAAAAAAAAAAAAAAAAAAAAGGATTGGCATTAATATAAAAACAAAACAATGTCAAACAGTTAAAAGCATAGTTCATCCAAAATGAAAATTCTAGCCAATAAAATCTTCAAAGCTCCTCTGAGAGTACTTCACAAGCATTTGACGATTTCATTTAAGGAAAACTGTCATATCATATACCCAGAAACTTAAAAGTCCCATCAAAGCAACCCATCAAAATAATAGTTTGGTTTAACTTGAAGAAACTGTGTCAGAAAGACATGAATACTTATAAAAAATGATTCATCCATGTTTTCATTTTAATAGTAATAGCCCCCCCCCAAAAAAAAAAAAAAAAATTGGATAAATTACTAAGATAGATTAATGTTTTATGCCTTCATTTAATAACCAGAAAAATATAAAAACACAACACAGAATTTCTCAAAAAATAAAACATTTCATAAGACTATTGTAAAAACATTTTTTTGTTAATAAGTTAAGTTATTTTTATGCATTTAAATAAACAGATCCAGAAAAATAAAATGGAAAAACTGAATTTTAAATAAAATAAAATGAAAATGGATTACATATTTCATAGCCCTACAAATGTATTTTTTGTTAAACTTTTAATACATTTCTGTTAAATTGGATAAATAATGATTTTTAATAACTACAAATGCTTTTTGAGTAAAAAAAACTTAGTTTAACTGTTATAAAGGAGGAAAAATTAGAAACAAAATTAAATCCAGAACAATAAAATGGAAAAAATAAAATAAAGCCCTAAAATGTAACACATTTATACTAAATTGGATGAATAATGATTTTAATCAACTACACGTTTTTTTATTAATAAAACTTAATCTAACCATGATAAAGGAGAAAAAAAAAAAATAAGAGAGAGAGAGAAAAAACCTGAATCCAGAAAAACAAAATGGAGAAAACTGAATTTGGAAAAAAAAAGGAGGAAAAATGAAATGAATTTCTAAAATGGAATTTGGGAAAAAATAAAATGGATTTCATATTTTATAGAGCCCTAAATGTCATTTTTTTGTTAAACTATAAACTATAAAGGACGAAAAATCTAAACAGAAAAAAAAAACGGAATCCATAAAAACAAATTGAAAAACAAAAACAAACAAACAATAAAATGGATCCTAAAATTTTAATTTTTGTTAAACTTTTAATAAATTTAATATTAAATAAACTTAATTTAACTACTATAAAGGAGGAAAAATTAGAAACAGAAAAAAAAAAAAATCCAGAAAAATAAAATGGAAAAAACTTAATTTTAAATAAATGATTAATTAATAAAAATGGATTTCTAGAAAAGATAAAATGGATTTCATATTTCATAGAGTCCTAAAATGTAATACATTTATGCTAAGTTGGATAAATAATGATTTTAATTACCTTCACATGTTTTTTTGATTAATAAAACCTAATCTAACCATTATAAAGGAGAAAAAAATAAAAGAGAGAAAAAAAAACTGAATTCAGAAAAATAAAATGGAGAAAACTGAATTTGAAAAAAAAGGAGGAAATCAAATAGAATTTGAGAAACAATTAAATGGATTTCACATTTCACAAAACCCTAAAAATATATTTCTGTTAAACTTTTAATCAATTTTACGTTAAAAGAGGGAAAATGTACAAAAAAATAAAAGGAATCGAGAAAAATAAAATGAAAAAAATAAATAAATCATTAATAATAATAATAATAATAATAATAATTTGAAATAAATAAATAAATAAAATGGAATTTGGGGAAAAAATAAAATGGATTTCATATTTCATAGAGCCCTAAAATGTAATTTTTTGTTAAACTTGTAATACATTTATGTTAAATTGGATAAATAATAATTTTAATTAACAACACATGCTTTTTAAGTAATAAAAGTTAATTTAACCATTATAAAGGAAGAAAAATCTAAACAGAAAAAAAAACAGAATCCATAAAAACAAACTGAAAAAAAACAAACAATAAAATGGATTTCATATTTCACAGAGTCCTAAAATTTAAATTTTAGTTAAAACTTTTAATATAAATTTGTGTTAATTTTTAATAACTACAAATGCTTTTTTTAGTATTTTTTAAATGTAACTACTATAAAGGAGGAAAAATTAGAAACATATGGAATGCACAAAAATAAATAAAATAAAATAAAATAAATTAATTAATAAAATAGATTTCATAGAGCCCTAAAATGTAATACATTTTTGGATAAATGATGGATAAATGATGATTTTAATTAACTACACGTTTTTTGATTAATAAAACCTAATTTTACCATTATAAAGGAGAAAAAAAATAAAAGAGAGAGAAAAAAAACTGAATCCAGAAAAATAAAATGGAGAAAACTGAATTTGGAAAAAAAAAAAAAGAAGAAGAAGAAAATCAGACAGAATTTGGAAAACAATTAGATGGATTTCATATTTCACAAAACTCTAAAAATATATTTCTGTTAAACTTTTAATCAATTTTATGTTAAAGAAGGACAAATGTACAAAAAAATAAAAGGAATCCAGAAAAAATATTAAAAAAAAAAATGAATTTGAAATAAAAAAATAAATAAAATGGAATTTGGGAAAAAAAATAAAATGGATTTCATATTTCATAGAGCCCTAAAATGTCCTTTTTTGTTAAACTTGTAATACATTTATGTTAAATTGGATAAATAATGATTTTAATGATCTACACATACTTTTTGAGTAATAAAACATAATTTAATCATTATAAAGGAGGAATAATTAAAACAGGAAAAAAAATCCAGAAAATTAAAATAGAAAAAAAAAAATCTTTTATCTCCCACAGAACAAAGTTAATTTGGAACTACATAAGGGTGAATAAATGACAAAATTGTGTTAAGTTTCTCTTTATATGCAGTACCAAAAACAAACCCCTAGATGGACCCTGAGCTTTTAGCTCACAGTCTGACTATAGGCCTGTCCCAACAGCCACACTTGAAGTCTTGGCCAAGTGCATGTGACAGGAAGTACACACACAAGACTGTCCCAGGTCTGACAAATCTCTAATAGCACTTTGAAGCGTTATTTGAGGTTAAGCGTATCCCGTTATACATGCAGGAACATGAGATATTAAGGAAAACTTAAAAGCGTAAGCTACATTAATCAGATGGTACATATGATTTTATAGTCAAATGTTAAGTGTTTTACATTTTATTGGTGCAGAGATTTCTGTAAAACATTTGGAAGGGCTTATTACTTTTAGAAGCACCACAATTAAATTGTGTTGTCTGTTACACAGAAACTGAACAGACATTTAGAAGTGCAAAGTATTAGAAATGTGTTTTTAAAGCACTAAAACTTTAGAGATGTCTCTATGTTTAAAATAAATTGCAATAATTAATAAGGCACTCTGCTGAACTAAAAATAGGTTTTACAGAATACTACATCCTCAATCTAAAATACAATAAAAACAGTAATATTGTGAAATATTATTACAATTTCAAATGTAATTTATTCCTAGGATGTAAAATAGAAATGACGTCCTGACTGACGTCCCCTTACGGTTTACGGCTGCAATTTCAGAACAACTGATATAAACCACATGATCTACAAATCTCAAATGTAATGATAGATTTACATGACTGTAAACTCTCTGAGCAAGAGCCAGGAATCCTATATCAGAGCCAGACAAACATCTGAGGGTGAAAGATTATCTGAGAAACGCCAGCGGTACCAGGTTTAGAGTTTGATAAGGCTACGGATGCTTGTGTTGCGTGAAGGAAAAGAGCAAAAATTCTCTCTCGCACAGACTTGGACATGCATTAAATCAGAGGAAGTGTCGATTATCTGCTCCAGGTTATCATTCTCTCACAGCTAGTCTAATCTAGCAGTGGGAAAACTGACAGGGAAGAGCAGCTGGAGAGGAACCAGGACACTGCATTAAAAGTGGCCTGAAATCTGGTTATCAGACTCCACAGATTTACCCTCGTCCTAATGCTGCCCGTCTAATCCCATCACTGACGCTCAGACGCTACTACACTTTATCAGCCAATCAAATGTGAAATGTAAATTTAGCACACACACGCCCACTTTTCGAGGGTTACATGCATGTTTGCTCAACACATATGAAGAGAAGTAGTCCACTTAAAGGGATAGTTTACCCAAAAATGAAAATCACCACATGATTTACTCACTCTCAAGCCATCCTAGGTGTATATGACTTTCTTCTTTAAGACAAATACAGACAGAGTTATTTTTAAAAATGTTCTGGTTCTTCCAAGCTTTTTAATGGCAGTGAATGGGTGTTGAATTTTGAAGTCCATCCATCATAAAAAGTCCTCCACACAGCTCCATGGGGTTAATAAAGGGCTTCTAAAGCGAATCAATGTTTTTTTTGCAAGAAAAACATCCATATTAAAAACTCTAGCTTTCGCTAACTGTCACATGTGCGTTCCTGAGAGAGTGGCATTCCAGCGGATGACGTAGGATGTAGGCATAGCGTAAGCTCCGGTGAGAATATGCTAGTCTCGCGAGAACTAAATTTTGTTTTCAGCAAAGGAAAAACAGTCTCCTCTTGGCTTATATCTCTGATATTTTTCTTCACAAATCCTTGTTTTGTACTTTAAATCCTTAATCAGTGTTTTGTTTTGCTCTTCTCTACATTTATCATTTCCACTGTTCGTCACTGTGCGTACAACAGTTATCGGAAGCTAGAGATTATTGTTTATAAAGTTTTAAATATGGATATGTTTCTTACTCAAATGCATTGATTGACTTCAGAGAGCCTTTATTAACCCCTGGGCTGTGTGAAGCACTTTTTATGATGGATGGAGGCACTTTATTGGACTTCAAATTCTCAACACCCATTCAATGCCATTATAAAGCTGAAAGAGCCAGGACATGTTTTAATATAACTCCGATTGTATTCGTCTGAAAGAAGGGATGGCTTGAGGGTAAGTAAATCATGGGGTAAATTTATTTTTGGGTGAACTGTCCCCTTAAGTCTGAATACATTTAATCCTTTAAAATAATAAGCAACATAGACATTACTCACATAATCTTCTGCATCATGGCTGGAATCAGGCTCTGGAAGAGGACCTGAGAACACAGAGAGACAGAGAAAGATCAATTTAGTTGTTATTTTTTAGTTATTTTTATGATCAGATACAGTTGAGGTCAAAAGTATTCATACACAGAAATGCATGTTATTTTGTATTTAGTTCTGACCTGAATAAGATACTTCGTATAAAAGACCTTTACATACAGTCCGCAAGAGAAAATAGTTGAATTTAAAAAAATGACCCTGTTCAAAAGTTTACATAAACTTGATTTTTAATGCTGTGTTGTTACCTGTGTTTTTGTTTCGTGATAGTTGTTCATGAGTCTCTTACTTGTCCTGAACAGTTTAACTGCCCGCTGCTCTTCAGAAAAGTCCTTCAGTTTTCAGATTCTTTGGTTTTTCAGCATTTTCGTGTATTTAAACCCTTTCCAACAATGTATGATTTTGAGATCCATCTCTTCACACTGAGGACAACTGAGGGACTCGTATGCAACTATTACAGAAGATTCAAACACTCACTGGTGCTTCAGAAAGGAAAACGATGCATTAAGAGCCAGGGGTGAAAACTTATGAACAGAATGAAGATGTGTACATTTTTCTTATTTTGCCTAAATATCATATTTTTCAATTAGTACTGCCCTTCAGAACCTACAGAAGATACTTACATGTTTCTCAGAAGACAAATTAAGTGAAATTTACCCTGATCTTCAAATTCATGCATCATTCTTAATGAATCATGTTATCTTCTGGAGCATCAGTGAGTGTTTGAATCTTCTGTAATAATTGCATACGAGTTCCTCAGATGTCCTCAGTGTGAAAAGATGGATCTCAAAATCATACAGTCATTGTTGGAAAACCAAAGAATTTGTGGGACCTGAAGGATTTTTCTGAAGAACAGCAGGCAGTTTAACTGTTCAGGACAAACAAGGGACTCATGAACAACTATCACTAAACAAAAAAACACAGCTGTGGATCATTCAGCTAACAACACAGTATTAAGAATCAAGTGTATGTATACTTTTGAACAGGGTCATTTTTATAAATTCAACTATTATTTTCTCTTGTGGACTATATGAAAACAACATTTATGTGAAATATCTTATTCAGGTCAGTACTGAATAAAAAATAACATGGATTTTGTACGATCCCTCTTATTTGGGTAAAATAATTGACATTTTGCAGATTCTGCAAGGTCTATGTAAACTTTTGACTTCAACTGTATATTGGTCTCACAGTTGGGAAAAAAACGGTTCTTGAGATTCAAGATTACAGCTCATCACTATTATTAACTAAATGCCATTGCCAACGGGTTTAGAGCCACAGTACAATGGCTAAACAGTGAGATTCCTTCCAAGAAAAAACAGGAAACAGGCAAAAAGTCTTTATAGAATTGAATGAGAATTGGGAAACATGGCTGTTGTGGTTGAAATAATGAATAAAAGATGTGTGTGGGTACAGCTGTCAACATCCTTTCAGTGAGAAATGGAAAAAGTCCAACAGCCCAATGGCCAGCTCATCATAACTCTGTAGTTTTGGCAACAATTTTCTCATAAATCATGTTTTTCACTATTTCACCAGTTGCTCTATTACCTTTAATAAGCCTTTAATGAAGTGACCTATGCGTTATATATTATGTTATGCTACTTTGTGTCATAGTGGGGTGGCTGCACCGCCAACGTGAGTCGTTTGCCTGTCTGGCACATTTAGGGTGGGGGTGACTTACTCCCCCCATTTCTCATACTGTTGCCATGGTCTTGATCACCATGACAACATGTTGGCAGTGCGCTGTTGACTTTGGCTAATTCTCTCATGTACAGACAGTGCCACAGCAGGCCTCGAGTTGATGTTTAACCAGCAGTTTGTTACTATGTGAGAGCGTGTGCGTAAAATCATGTGAAATGTTTGACAAAGTAACAAAGTTCTTAATCAGCAAAACCACACTTAGGGTCAAAGGTGGGATGGACAGAAACCCACTTTGCATTTGAAAAACAAGTTATAGCTGGTTAATTTGTTACGCTTGTACCTGTGAGATGTTTCTCAGACGGAATGACACCACAGCTGTTGAAGAAGGCGTCTGTCTCTGGATCCACCACCAGAAGTTTGGTCTCATCTCCTCCTGCCTTAATGGCTGCCACCACTTCTGAATGCTGCATTGTGTGCACATGAGCGCCATTCACCTGCAGAAACAACACACACATTAATTCATACTTTCTGAAGCAAAGATAGAGATTTAAATTGTGATGAGGAAGAGTCTCCATTCATTCTGATAGGTCTGGATATTTAAATGTATAATAGTTTTCCTGGATCATTCAAAGCATGTGGCTGAAGTGGTCAGCACCTGTGGTTCGATTGTGATGAAAGACGGTTTTATTTTTTAATCATTTTACTTAATACAGAAGTAAGGTAATATGGGAAAGGTAATGTATAAGAATATATTTTATACTTCAAAATGACTTAATTATTTTATGTTTTTCACTTTTTAAATTTGTTAATTAGTAATTCCTTAGTCAATTTAATTAATTGTTTTATGGTAATCTAATTTCAATGTAATTTAATGTACACATTAAAAATGAAAAATAAATATTTATTATCTTTTTTTTTTTTACAATTAGTTGATTACTAATTGCTTTTATTAATTTAAATTTAAATGTATTTTATTTAGTAATTGCTTTCAATTTAAATTTAATTAAATTTTAATGTAATATAATTTAAATAATTCACAACAAAATTACACAAAATTAAATTACAAAATAATAAGTAAAAAACAAAAAATAATTTTTGTATGATAGTCTCCTTTGTTCAGTTTATAATCAATAATTAATTGTTTTAATGTAATTTTAATGTAACAATTATAATATAATGCTTTATTAACTTTTAAATATTACATTTTTTTTTAAATATTCTTATTAGTTTTAAGGATACTTTCATAAATAGAATGTTCAAAAAAGCACTTATTAGAAATATAATTATTTTGTAACATTGTAAAATGATGTCACTTCTGATAATCTATACTGAATAAAAGTAATTTAAAAAATATAAAAATATAATTACAATATAAAGAATTGAATTACAAAATAAAAAAATAAAAATGTATTATTGTATGATCATCTCCTTTGTTTAATTGGTTGTAATTGAATGTATTGTTTTAAAGTAATGCAATTTTAATGTAACGATTTAAATATAATTTAAATGTAAAAATATAATAACAGTATACAGAATTTAATTACAAAATAAAAAATAAAAATTAATTATTGTATGATCATCTCCTTTGTTTAATTGGTTGTAATTTAATTTATTGTTTTGAATTAATGTAATTTTAATGTAACCATTTTAATATAATTCAAATGTAAAAATAATAATACAATTACAATATACAAAAATAAATTACAAAATAATATAAAATTAAAATGATTATGATATTTTATATCATAATTTTATATTTTTAATTTATATATTTTCCCTTTGTTCAATTTATAGTAACTTAATTGTTTTACAGTAATGTAATTTTAAATGTACCAATTTTAATATCATTTAAATGAAAAAATATAAATAAAATATAAAAGATTAAATTACAAAATAAATTAAAAATACAAATTAATTATTGTACGATATTCTCCTTCAATTTGTAGTAATTGTTTTAATGTATCAATTAACTTAGTAATTTATTTTATTGTTTTAAAGTCATGTAATTTAAATGTAACAATTTTAATTAGTAATTTATTGTATGATATTCTCCTTTGTTCAATTTGTAGTAATTGAATTTATTGTTTTAAAGTAATGTAATTTTAATGTAACATTTTTCATACAATTTAAATTAAAAAAATATAATTACAATATACAAAATTAAACTATAAAACAATAAATAAAAAATATAAATTAATTATTGTATGATATTCTCCTTTGTTCAATTTGTAGTAATTTAAACAACTGTTTTAAAGTAATGTAATTTCAATGTAAAAACTGTAATATAATTTAAATGTAAAAATATAATATATTTTTTTTATTAAATCATAAACCACATTAACTAGTAAACATTAAGTTTTTAATATTTTGCAGCTAGACTAAAATTGCCAATGCCAATGTGTGACAAGTGAGTTTCTGTCTATACATACTATAATATAGCATATACCAGCAAGACAAAGCAAATCTCCTTTCTCTGACTCTCTGTTCATTTGAAGTACTTATGGGTCAATAGAAAGTCTAATCCCATGATCACAACTTGTTTCCAGAGAGGAGACACCTGGGAAAAGACTGAGGTTCTGTTGGTCTATCCCATAATGCCAGAGGCTTAGGAATCTGTGTGGGAGATTCAGGGCAGGAGTGGGCTCTTAGGAATGCCGATCCCATTCTCCCGCTCAATTAAAACACAGCGGACAAACAACAGCCCCCTTATGTGTCCTTTAAACACAGCCCTATTAGACACGCACACACACACACACACACGCACACACACACACACACACACACACACACACACACACACACACACACACACACACATGTTTGTTTTTGTGAATTGTGGGGACATTCCATAGACGTAATGGTTTTTATACTGTACAAACGATATTTGCTATCACCCTACACCTTCCCTACACCTAAACCTAGCCCTCACAGGAGACTGTGCATATCTTTACATTCTCAAAAAAACGTATTCTGTATGATTTATAAGCCTTTTGAAAAGTGGGGACATGGGCAATGTCCTCATAAGTCACCCTCTCCTTGTAATACCTATGTCATACCCATGTTATTACACACATTTGTGTCCTGATATGTCACAAAAACAAACACACACACACACACACACACACACACACACACACACACACACACACACACACACACACACACACACACACACAACAAGAGGCCACGCTCACAGAACAGGGAAGCAAAAAGGAGAATTCGTATGAGGTTTGCGAAAAGGCATGTTTTTATTGTCATGTTCAGGTAAAGCCATGTGACTTCACATGATGCCTGACATTTAAATGTCTCACATCTCTGGAATCTGAGATGAAATGCCGGAAACGAGAGTGAAACTAAGAACGGAGTGTGAAAACTTTTAGATGTTTCAAGCACAGCCACTGAATGAAGTCAGCATTCAAAGAAAAGGGCTCAGTGGCATTCTAAAGGAAATGAGACGAGGCTTTAAAATGAAAAAAAAAAAAAATGTTCTCAGTCAGGCTGAAGAGGACCGGATTGGTGTTTAGGGTGAACAACTATGTCAACCAGTCACACAACCAGTCATCACGCAGTGAAATGGCATGATTTCTTCAAACGTGTGAAATTAACTGTGAAAAACACAGACCACAGACTGAGTTGCAAGTCAAAACCATTTCACCAAAACCCTCAGAACATTTGCATACTTTAACATACTTTTACTAAAGTCAAGTATACACACAGTAAAACCTTATTTAAATCCAAGAGTTATTGCTCTATAGTCACTCCCAAAATGATGGTGACTTACATAATGATTTCTATATCAACATAACTCAAAACTTGATAGGAAAAGAATGACGTATCTCAGATATGGTTTTGATGACATCATTAGTAACTAGCTGCTAATCTGTTGTAATAAATTCAGGTGATGAACAGAGTTCACAATAGTGAACAACCAAACTGTGTACAGATTAGAATTAAAGTGCCCCTGTTATGCCTTTTCAAATATGATATTTCATGTAGTGTATCATGTAGCTGTATGTGAACATAAACTATCTGCAAAGTTGTGACGCCGACAGTGCACGACAAATGAAGTTTTTGTCTATCAAAAAAAAAGAGTCGGCTCACATTCGCCTAAACGAGTCGTCAGCAATTCGAATCTTTTTCTGTTACGGCCACACGTCACGAACTACACATTTGCGTAATGTCCGCCCACGTTCTATGTCGCGAACAACTTGCCCGCCCACAAACAATACATTTTCACGTCGATTACATCATGTCAAGAAGACGCTGTATCCTGCGCTGTGAGAGTAAATTTGTTTTATATGCCCCTCCGAAAGAGTAATCTACAAAAGAATGAGTGGTTAACATTCATTTTTTCAACACCTCAGCAGTACAATTCCAATCTTGTGTTGTGTTCGCGTAATTTTACTGATGACTGTTTTTCCAATCTTGGGGAGTAACGTTACAACGCGGGATTCACCAAACGCTTGGTTTTAAAAAATGGATCAGTGCCCAGTTTATTTGGACTGGCTTGCTCCTCTGAACTTCTACCTGTAAGTATGATTAATAATTGATGATTGTATTTTCTAGCGATCGTTCAAAATACGTCTTTGTGTACGTTATGGTGTGTAACAACCCCGCACATGTCTTGGTAAGCGGCTAACTTGCGTTTCTGTAGTTCTGTTGTTCAGCTGTGAGTGCAATGTAGTCTAAAAACTGTGATTGATGCAGCTTGACTGTCTGTCTGCCTTATTAGTTTAAGTAATGATAATGATAAACGATGGCTTAACGCAGTGTTATGCATTATAAAATGTTGAAGTTCACAACGTAGAGGTGTGCCCGGTTCGCTTACAAAAGCAAATTGCAAGCACTTTTAACAGGTAACATATGACACCCACTGAGAAACGTCCTGCTCCAGTCGTGCTTACGAAACAGTTTCTTGTCTATGTGCCACTTCAACAGTTTCATCGTCAGACTCCGGCTCGAATTGTTAGGGTAAATCGAGGCTATCTTTTCTATGCATTAACAGGTCTCCGCAGCTGTCATTCAGTTATGCCAATGGGCGTTTCGTTTTGCGCTGTAGCGGTAGACCAATCCAAAAGGACTGCGCCATCTGACCAATCATAGCAGTGAGGGCTCACTGAAAGGAGGGGTTTAGAGAGACTGATTCTTCGAACTGCTTCACACGAGTTGTTTACGAATCATTTAGAAACGGGGTAAAATTAAATCTAATTTTGGAGAAAACTAAAGTGTTTTTTGAACTTGCATACATGTAAACCTGTTTTAAGAGACTAATACAACAATATTAACTACCTTTAAAATGGCATAATAGGGGCACTTTAAACAACTGATTCTTAATACTTTGTTTTTGTCTTTTTTTAGTGATAGTTGTTCATGAGTCCCTTGTTTGTCCTGAACAGTTAGACTGCCTGCTGTTCTTCAGAAAAGTTCTTTAGGTCTCACAAATTCTTAGGTTTTTCAGCATTTTTGTGTATTTGAACTCTTTCCAACTAAGACTGTATGATTTTGAGATCCATCTTTTCACTGAGGACAACTGAGGGACTATTACAGAAGGTTCAAACACTCACTGATGCTTCAGAAGGAAACATGATGCATTAAGAGAAACATGATGCATGAAAATGTTTGGAATTTGCAGTTCAGGGTAAATTTAACTTTTGTTTTCTGGGAAACATGTAATTGTCTTTTGTAGCTTCTGAAGGGTAGTACTAAATAAAAAAAGGTCCCACTTTACATTAGGTGGCCTTAACTACTATGTAGTTACATTTAAATTAATAATTTGGTACAATGTACTTATTGTGTACATACATGTTTTTACATTGTATTTATATATTTTTAAAACCCTTTATGTAAGTACATTTCTAATTAATTTCTGTAATTACCACTGTTGAATCAACCCTTACACCCTAACCCACCCTTAAACCAACCGATACCACCAAACCTGTGCAATGTGCAGTGCAATGCAATATGACCACATTAAGTACATTGTACTTATTTTTTTTAATGTAAGTACATAATAATTAAGGCCACCTAATATAAAGTGTGACCAAAAAAAAAAAAAAAAAAAGATATTTAGGCAAAATAAGAAAATGTACACATCTTCATTCTGTTCAAAAGTTTTCACCCCTGGCTCTTAATGCACCATGTTCTGGAGCATCAGAGAGCTTTGAAACTTTTGTAATAGTTCAGTATGAGTCCCTCGGTTGTCCTCAGTGTGAAAAGATGGATCTCAAAATCATAAACTCACCGTTGGAAAGGGTTCAAATACACAGAAATGCTGAAAAACCAAAGAATTTGGTCATTTTCTGAGGAACAGCAGGCAGTTTAACTGTTTAACTATCACTAAACAAAAAACACAGCTGTGGATCATTCAGGTAACAATACAGTATTAAGAAGAATCAAGTGTATGTAAACTTTTAAACAGGGGTAATTTTTATAAATTCAACTATTATTTTCTATTGTGGACTATATGTAAAAATCTTTAATGTGAAATATCTTATTCAGGTCAGTTCTAGCCTAAATAAAAAATAACATGCATTTTGTATGATCCCTCTTACTTTGGTAAAATAATAAACATTTTGCAGATTCTCCAAGCTGTATGTAAACTTTAGACTTCAACTGTAAATACATATTTTTTTCTATACACATAAATAACATAAATGGGTAATTTTTCTCCCTCTCAGCCTTCTATGATCCACCTTTGAGGCCTCTATCATTTAGCTGTAGTAAGTGGATTGAGGCTGGCCTTATATCAGTGGTTTGATAAAGATACGTGGCCCTGAGCTCTCCTCAGGCGTTCAGTAATCCCAGCACTCCCAGAGAGATAGTAATTACACTGGCCACTCCTTCACTGATAGATAATGAGATTAACGCTCTGGAAACACAGTCCAAATGGCTCAGGCATTTAACACTCTAAAATGAATCTACCTTTTTTTCTAATGTCTGCTGTAAACCGCCTATAGTTAGGTTAATCACTGCAAAAAAAAGGCTTGTCTTACTTAGTATTTTTGTCTCGTTTCTAGTCAAAATATCTAAAAATTCTTAAATTGAGATACATTTACTAGATAAATTAAGTAAATTTTGCTTAAAAAACAAGTACTCTTAGAACAAGAGTATTTTACTTACCCCACTGGCAGCTAATTTTACTTGTTTTAAGAAAACCCCACTTAATTTAGTTTTTTCCCCCTGGAAACAAGACTAAATATCTTGCGTCATTTTGCTTATTTAGGAAATTAATCTCAATTTAAGAATTTTTAGATATTCTGACTAGAAACAAGAAGCAACAAAAAGTATGTTACAAAACATTAATGAGAAATTCATGGAAAAAAAATCTATATATGTACCCTACCATTTCAAAGTTTGGGGTCAGTAAGATTTGAAATGCTTTTGAAAGAAGTGCCTTATGCTCATCAATGCTGCATTTTTTTGATCAAAATACTGATGAAGCAGTAATATTGTGAAATATTATTACAGTTTAAAACAACAGTTTTCGATTTTGAAATGTGAAACTTATTCTGGTAACTGCATTGCTGCATTTTCAGTTCTTTGACATGAAAATGGCGTGTTTCTGCTTCCACTCAAAATAGGCATTTTCAAAATGATATAATAAATTATCTGTGGGGTTTGGAGCTGAAACTTCACAGACACATTCTGGGCATACCTGAGACTTATATTACATCTTGTACTGAGGGTAATAATAATAATACATTTATTTTAAAAAGTTTTAACTGTCACCTTGTGGCCTTTTGTTACAGTGATAGAAAAAAGAGAGATGCTACATATTTGAACACAAAAGCTTATTACCATACATTCCTGAAGTACACACACAGTTGTTTAAATTACTGATTACATATGGTGTATTATACCTGCACTATTTTATCTTGGGGCCGAAGTCCAGATTTCTCTGCTGGGGAGTCCTCATCCACCGCCCTGATATATTGGCCTGGTTTTGTCTTCTCTGTGTGCAGGTTAAAGCCATACCCGGTGGCACCCTTCTTCATGTGACAGAGACGTGGACGCAGCTCGTTCTTTGATTCCTATGAAGAGACAACAAACAAGGAAGGAAATTAAGTAAAAAAGATTTTACACTGATATATCCTAAATACAAAAAGCCACACAAATACATAAGAACATTTCAAGATATCAAATACATTTCAGTTTTTTGTCAGTCTTAACAATGTTTCTTTTAATTGTAAACTACAATTAAGAATTTTGTACAAAGCCAGTTGAAGTCAGCAACAATCCAAATTCCCTTTCCTGCAAGCACCACCCCCCAAATGGTTGGAATCAACCAAACCTTCACACAGCAGAATGAATTTGACAAAAGTGCATGAGAAAATCATAATGTACAAAAGAAACAAATTCCAAAGCACAACCACCCACCCCAATCGAATCACAACAGCACAAGTCGCCTGCTTTCTGAAACATTAAAGCTTCCACAAAATTCTGAGCCACACTTAGAAATAAAACCACAGAAATGTAGAAAATCTACAAAGCAATCTATTAAAAGAGAAAAATATCCTGTTTACCATTTCAAGGAGGACTTAGTACGCCAACATCCCGAGATGAAGCACTGAAAAGTAGAAGTAACGAAACTGACCTGTCATCTGTGTACTTCCCTCTTTAGCAAACCAGTCTGTAATATATGACTAAAATTATACAAACAGATAAGAAACCAAACATCTACCTGCTGTACAAATGCACATATTGATCTACGGATGAGTCAAAGGAAACATACGCGAGCTGGCAAAGTATGAAAGGAAATATAGAAGGACGATAACTTTTTCAAATTATTCTTTAATACAGTCTAGTGCTTTGTCTCATGTTTCCTCCAGAGTCCCATCAATAATGCTATAAGCACCCCTTCATTAACAAAAGAAAACAAAAAGGCTACAGTAAAATAAAAACCAATAACAAAAATATATTAATAATAATATAAAAAATAAACTACTGCTACTGCTGCTCAATAACGTTCAATAATAATAATAATAATAATAATAATAATAATAATAATAATAATAATAATGTAAAACAAACACAAGTAATAATAATATATTAATAATAATATATACAAAAAATACTACTATTAATAATAATAATCATAATAATATAATTATATATAATTAAATAAAACCACTAAACTTGATACACTAAAACAAATAATAATAATAATAATAATAATAATAAATTGTATTGCTGTTGCTGTATTACCTATATATTTACATAATATAATTATTTATATAATTTAATAATTACATATTATATATTTGATATAGGCCAATGTTTTATCTTATGCATCCTCACAGCCCCATCAATAATAATAATAATAATAATAATAATAATAATAATTATTATTATTATTAATAATATATTCACAATTTCTTTATAGTTAATATAATTTTATATATTTAAATAAAACCATTAAATATGTTAACCTTAAAATAATAATAATAATAATAATAATAAATGCTGTTTCTACTGCTGTATTAATTATATACAATTATATATTTGCATAATATAATAATTTATATAATATAATAATTACATAATATATATAACTGATATAAGCCAATGTTTTGTCCTACGCATCCTCACAGCTCCATCAATAACATTCAATAATAATAATAATAATAATAATAATAATAATAACAAATATATATTAATTATTTGTTTATAATTATATATATATATATATATATATATATATATATATATATATATATATATATATAATTAAATAAAACCACTGAACATGATACACTAAAAAAATAAATAATAATACTAATAACATACTGTTTCTACTGCTGTATGAATTATATACAATTATATATTTGCATAATATAATAATTTATATAATTATTACATATTATATATAATTGGTATAGGCCAACGTTTCGTTGAATGCATCCTCACACCTCCATCAATAACATTCAATAATAAAATAATAATAAATGTATTTGTTAATAATTAATATAATTATATATAATTAAATTAAACCACTAAACATGATACACTAAAACAAACAATAATAATGATAATAGCTGTTGCTGTATTAATTATATACAATTATATATTTACATAAAATAATAATGCTCAAGTATAATAAAAATAATAATGTAATTATTTATAATAATATAAACAAAAACACTAAACATGATAAAAAATTTGATTAATCGTGATTAGTAAATTTTAATCTTTATGTTAACCTGTTTTATGTTTTAAAAAAGCTAACTTAAAATCAATACAAGTACCCAATCACTAATACAGACCAACAACAAACCAATTCACCACAGTTAAAGTGTCCAATGTGTTCATGATACGCTAATACTGGCGATACCAAAGACAGCAGTACAAAGCTGCAGTGTACAGGCTACATACTTCCCGGGAGGCCTGCTCTTCTGGGAAACCGGATAGCAGTGCGGAGTGAAGGGGTTAGGACTAGGGTCAGTGAATGTGCTCGACACGATTAACAATACCCTCCCTTCAGAAAACACTAGCTGGGGGCTAACCACAGGTCACAGATACAGCTGACAATTGCAATGCTATCCTCATTACTGTCCCTCAAAGAAAACGTGCCTGACTGTAGCCACCAATAAAAGAAAGAAAACTTCCAACAGGTGACTATGCAAAGGCAAGACCTATCTGAGCTCTGATTAGCATAGGCTTAGCCAGCAGAGGCCATATGTTACACTAAGAGTTTAATCCCTCCTGCTGCGACGGAAGAGTTCTGTTTGGAGATGGTTTATGGACAGTGTGTGGCAATGTGGTTAAAGCACAAGCCTGGTAATTGGAGCCATGAGCTATTACCAATTGTGCCCTTGATCAAAGCACTTAACCCTAGACTGCCCCAGAAAGACTGTCCCTGTAATAAGTGTACTGTAAGTCACTTTGGATAAAAGCAGCAGCTAAAAGACTTACTAATACTCACTACAGAGCAGTAGAATATCTAAAGGTAAAAATATGTATGTGTCAGAAAAGATACCGGTTCTTTAATTCTAAAAGTATTCAAAGTAGAATGTGCACACCCAAAATTCACTTAAGCACATGGTCCGTCAAGAGAATGCTTAGATAAAATACAAAACATTATTTTTGCTCCCAAAGAATTTTTTGTCATTTAATGAATTTTAATGTACATTTTAACCTGATTAAGCCGCTTGCAGTCTAAATGTTGCAATTCATTAAATTATAAGAAATACTCTCTGGGAGTAAAAATAACAGTATCTGTCTTTTTGAATTTCCTTGCCATCTACAAAAAAAAAAAAAAAAAAAAAAAAAAAATTAAATTAAATAAAAAATAATTCTCATTATTTTTTATATGCCCAAATATTTTTTTCAAATTTCGCAACATTTCGACCACAAGTGGTGTTCATCAGGTTGAAACGATGAACAATGAAAAAATTCTTTGGGAGCAAAAATAATAAAAAACAAACAAACAAATAAATAAATAATAAATAATGCTCATCATTTTTTATATGCCCAAATATTTTTCTATAATTTGATATAATATAAAAAATATATTTATATATAAATTAATATGCCCAAAAGAATGTTTTAATATAATTTAAAGAATTGCAACGTTTCGACCACAAGTGGTCTCTCTTAGGTTAAAACATTGCAATTTATTAAATTATAAAAAAAATCTTTGGGAGCAAAAACAGTGTCTGTCTTTTTGCATTTCCTTGCCATCTACAAAAAATAAAATAAAATAAAATAAAGAAAAATGTTAATTATTTTTATATAACCAAAGATTTCTGTTAAAATTTTATATAATATAAAAAATATATTAATATAATTTATATGAGCAAAGAATGTTTTATAATTTAATCACACAAGTGCTCTTTATTATGTTGAAACATGGCAATTTATTAATTTATTAACAAAAATTACAGTGTCTATCTTTTTGTATTATCCTTGCTAAAAAATAAAATAAAAAACAAAAAATAAAGAATAATGCTCATTATTATCTATATGCCCACAGATTTTTTTGAAATGTACTGTAATATAAAAAACAGAAGATTTTTTTTAATTTAATGAATTGCATTGTTTTGACCACAAGTGGCCTTCATTAGGTTGAAATGTTGCAATTTATAAAATTATAAAAAAATATTTGGGAGAACAAATAACAGTGTCTGTCTTTTTGCATTTCCTTACCATCTACAAATAAAATATAAAAAATAAAGAATAATGCTGTTTAGTTTTAGATGCCCAAACGTTTTTTTAAAATATTAAATATTTATAAATATTAAATACAATATTAAAATATATTAATACAATTTATATGCCCAAAGAATTTTTTATAATTTAATGAACTGCAACATTTCGACCACAAGTGGTCTTCATCAGGTTGAAACATTTCAATTTATTAAAAAAAAAAAAAAAAGAAATTGGGAGAAAAAATAAAATTTGTCAGTCTTTTGGAATTTCCTTGCCATCTACAAAATAAATAAATAAATACATACCTAAAGAATAATATTCAATATTTTTATATGCCCAAAGATTTCTTATAATTTAATATAATACACAAAAATATTTATATATAATTTATGTGCCCAAAGTATTTTTTATGATTTAATGAATTGCAACATTTCAACCACAGGTGGTCTTCATCAGGTTGAAACGTTGCAGTTTCTTAAATTATAAAAAATTTAATAAACATAAATAACAGTGTGTCAGTCTATTTGCATTTCCTTACCATCTACAAATAATTTTCCCAATGGTCTATTATGAAATGCTCATTACGTACATTAAAAAAAACATCATGTCTAAATAGTCAAAGTCATACATGTAAGACAGATAAAAATATTTTATTTTGCTGCTCACTGTGTTCTGCTTTTATTAAAATAACCGCAGCATCTGTTAGCTCTTGTGGTGCTTTACATATTAAGATGGGGAGAGAAACTTGAATAAAGCAAGTTTGGCACTAGATAAAAATAGAGGATACAGCACCGTAAGATCATTTCCATAAACAACCCTGAGTGTTTGTGGTGTGTACTGCTCTGTTGTTTTGACACGCTGCTCACTTTAAACTATAGAAACGTCTTTCCTTCGCCTTCAAGATAATTTGAGGTATCTCTCAATTTTCTGGCACAAACAAGTTCTTGGCTTTAAGCACTCACCAAACTGGCAAGACTAACATTAGGTCTTATTTCACCCTGCAAAACTGTAACTTTCCTGCCAAAGTGCTGTAGCCACATCTAACTATGTTTGACAGAAGGTTTGCAATGTCCTGAGAGGACTGGACGTACAGTCACGAAAATTATACAGCGCTATCCACTCTCTGGGTGGGTCTTTCGTCAAACACGTGTGACAGTTTCAATGTTTTTAAATGCCTCTGATACTACTAGCACATGTAGACACTAAAAAAAATCACTCAGCATGTACTAAAAGATACACTCCCATTCTGATAAGATATACAAAGCTGTCTGATAAAGCCATACACTGTTATCACTGTATTGGTTCTTCTTGTTTCTTCATTACTAATTACACGTAACCTCTGCAAACTCTTCCACCCAAGGGCGCTCTATTCGTAAGCAAATTTGGGTTGGAAATTATGAACTGAGCAGATGAGATGATTTAGTATGATATGGAAATTACGTCTGCTTGGTTGCCAACAAATGAAAAGCAAAAGCAAAAGAATTCAACGGGTTGAGTACTGAATACTGTTTGGTCGTGTCGGGTGTGAGTAAGGGGAGAATTGTGGGAGTGTGGGAAAGGGCTTGGGTGTGGAGTGCTATCTCTGAGAAGGGTTTGGCAGGGGCCCACACATTCACAATGCAAAGATGACATCATCCGCTTTGATAAGATCCCTGGAACACGGCTGTGTGATTTTATGAAAGAAATCTTATCAAATCCACGTGAACAGAAGGACACTCAAATGAGAGATATTATACATATGACCCAAGACATAATGAGGTGAATGTCATAAACTCTGTTGAGAACACATCTGGGTCATATGTGACCCTGGACCACAAAATCAGTCACAAGGGTCCATTTTTTGAAATTGAGATTTATACATAAATACATTAAATAAATAAGCTTTCCATTGATGTGTGGTTTGGTGAATATTTGGCCAAGATACAACTATTTGAAAATCTGGAATCTGAGGGTGGAAAAAATCTAAATATTGAGAGAATCGCCTTTAACGTTGTCCAAATGCATATTACAAATCGAAAATTACGTTTTGATATATTTATGTAAGGAAATTTACAAAATACCTCCATGGAACATGATCTTTACTTAATATCCTAATTATTTTTAGCATAAAAGAAAAATCAATGATTTTGACCCATACAATGTATTTTTTGGCTATTGCTACAAATATATCTGTGCTTCTTAAGACTGGTTTTGAGGTCCAGGGTCACATATTTCACCCCAAAATTTTAGAATTACAATTTTCACTGGCATTGTGACATTATTTTTATCACAATATTTAATTGTCATTTTCAAAAATGTTGGAAAAGATAAAAAATGTAATGCAATACATATAAGGGCAGTAATAATTCATTGTTTCCCATACATTGATTTATTTGTGGCGGCCTGCCACAATATCAAGCTTTGACAAAGCTTTGACTTCATTGAATAAAAATGAGCACTGCACATTTCAAAAATCAAATATGGCGCTGGTGTTTTTATATTAGTGTATATCTGACAAATATCAGCTGTACTTAGGACATTTTTGTTTGAATTTTCATTTCATCTGGTCTATAATGTCTAATAAAGCAACATTTGTGAGCGCAGTGCTGCTTTGTGTACAGCAGTTACTGGGGAATCCCCATTTTTGCCGCTCCAAAAGTAGCACCTAGTGGTAAAGAATGAATTTGCATTTTCATTCAGAACAACACAAAAATTGACTGATGGTTTTACGTAACAAACAAGCAATGGGTTGTAAATGTGAACCAGTATATATATCCCCCACGGAAGTCACACCACACAAAAGCCTCGTTCAGACTGTCAGCCCAAATCCGATTTGTATGCAAATCTGATTGAAATCCAATCATATTTAGGTAGTCTGAACAGCAACGAACTACATGAAATCCGATTTGGTCAAATCCGTTTCGAGCTACATTCGTATGTGGTTTGGAATCCTATTCAAATCGGATTTTTGGAAATTCGTTTCAGTCTGACCAGTCAGATCGGATTTCGCGATGCTTTTTCACGTTTTCATGCCACGTAAAACATAAACACGTCAGACGTTTTTGTGGAAAACATAACAAACATCTTTGCAGAAACAAGCTTGTGTTGTTGCGAACTGCAAATGAAGCGGGAAAAGACAATATACGGCTAGTTTATGCACCTCTTTGAGATTTGAAACCAGAGGAGACGGCAGCACAGAATAAAGTCGCACATTCCAGCTTCCTGCGTTTCTGCCACTGCTTTAGAAGACAAAATATAATCCAATGCAACGGCAACGTTGTCATATCGCAAGACAGCATCTATAGTGCAAACTGTATTGCTGTTATTGTTGTTTTTAGCGTTGGCATAACAACGCAACAGCATTGCCATAGAAACCAGCGCACATTCCGTGAAACGAAAGAGCGCTTATGGACACACAAATCGGATATGAACAGTTGTGATAGGACTGTGTGGACAGTCAGTTCTTCAAATCGGATTCCATCCGGATATGCACAAAATCGGATTTGGGCTGACAGTCTGAACGAGGCTAAAGAGTGTGAGTCTGTGGTAATCAATGTAATTAGTTTAAATAAAGTATCAAAAGCAACTAATCATATGGTTTTATTAAACAAAACTGTTAAAATACATAATGTATTATAAACAATATAACTAATGTACATTTTGTTTTATAATAAATGACTGCAAAGGGGAACCAACGGCCTGACTTTTTATTTTTTTACACTTTACTGTGCAATCTAATCCTTGTTTACTATTGGCTAAACAACATTTAATTAAAATATCCACTTAATATTTAATACTGGCTCATTTTATTTATGACAGAAAAGCTACAGCCACTGCAATTTCTTGATATGAAACTCAAAGTGAGGGTTTAAGATTTAGCCCAACCCTGTTCCTGGAGATCTAACATCCTACAAAATTAAGCTCCAACCCTGATCAAACACACCTGAACCACCTAATCAATCTCTTATGTAATAATTGCTAATTACAGACAGCTGTGTTGGAGCAGGGCTGAAACTAGTCTGTAGGTTGGTAGATCTCCAGGAACAGGGTTGAGCATCCCTTGTTTAGGGTTTGAGCTTTTATTTTACAATTGTGATGCTTTCTCAATATGCTTTATGATGATTTTTAAATGGGTTTAATATATCCTGCAGTGTCTGCGCCAATAGCCTTGTGGGCAGTGCGCCAACATATGGTGCAGTTGCACCTCGAATGTCCCGAGATCCAATCCCACCTCGCGAACCTTTCCCGATTCCACCCACCCTCTCTTTTTCCCACTCACTTCCTGTCATATCTCCACTGTCCTGTCAAGGAGAATGAAATATATATATATATATATATATATATATATATATATATATATATAAATGCATTTCATAGATTCTCGTCCATAGAATGTGCCACTTCCAGTATTTTGCCAGTTTCTCGACATGGGGAATTTGCAGTCGAGGATTTTTAAAATCAATTACTCGAATTGAAGAATCGTGACAGCTCTAATGTTTAGTGTGCATCATCTTTTGCTTGTAAACAAGGCGTAGCGTATACTGGTTCAGAACGCCAGGTCGTGGCACTCTCGTTGGATCTCATTATTTTTGCTTTCTTTGTGCACAAAAAGTATTTTCGTAGCATCATATTATTACAGTTGAACCACTGATGTCACATAAACTATTTTAACAATGTCCTTACTACCTTTCTGAGTCTTGAATGTGGTAGTTGCGTTGCTGTCTATGAAAGGTCAGAAAGCTCTCGGATTTAATAAAAAATATCTTAATTTATGTTCTGAAGATGAACAAAGTTCTTATGGGTTTGGAACAACATGAGGGTGAGTAATTAATGACAGAATTTTCTCATCCATTTTTGGGTGAACTATCCCTTTAATGTGAGAGGATCTGCTTTGTGACCAGTATCGTGAGCAGGGCAGAACAACCTTTTCAAAAACTGAAATGAGATGAGAGGAAATAAGCCTATTATTTATATTTCATGAAGCATATAACGAAACTAGTTTCTAACAATAAACGAGCATTAAACTATGACATGCCATAATACAGTACATAATGAAAGCCTGGGCTCTCTTGTTGTTATGCATGAAACTCACATAGTTCCTTTTCGGAAGTGTAGAGTTCCATTATGGAATTTAGTCTTTACTAGATAGTCTCCCTCTGGGCCTCCTTTTGCTTTTGGGTTATTCAATATAGGAAGCTGAAGTCAGCAAGGAAATAATTTTCTCCTGTCTAAAGTAGATGTGGGGTAGAGTCATTTTAAAGCTACAGTGTCTGACAAAGACCTTCATTCACTGCCAATCCTTTTGAGAGTGTGTTTGACACAACATGAGTCTGTAGCACCTGCGGCCTTCAAACTGATCAATCAGTGAATACAGGGAAAATGCAAGAGTAGCGGTAACTTTTAGACTTATCTCTTCTTGACTTCTCACATACTGTTAAAGTTAAACAGAAGTGTTCTTGTTGAATTTAAGTGGGTTTGCAAAAGAAGGAATTTTCAAATATTGCACAGCTTAGACTTTTTTAACGATTTCCAGCTTCCAAAATTATCCAATATTGCATTAGGTTTCATCAACTTGTGCATTCATTTCTAGATCGCAAAAAGTCATATGATAGGTTTGGGCGAAGAACACAATGAAATATAACTGTGCATCATAACATCAGATCATTACGACATGACATTATGCAAACTCATCATGATATTTCCCCAACCGTTTATTGCCACAATGGGGACAAACTCACACCCCAGCTGAGCAACAAACATAATTCATCATTTTTAAAATCTGTGCTCATTTTTATATGTGGAAATGTGTAAACACCGTCATCAATCCACAGTCCATAAAGAGGATGTGTGCATGTGCAGATTTCATTTTAGATTACTGACCTTTACACAGAAAGTAACATTATGTCAACATTTATTCATCCATTTAACTTTTGTGGAACACAAAAAAGGTGTTTTGAAGAAACTTCTACGTTTTTGTTCATACAATCGACAGTACAAGGTCAGTGGGGTTCAAAGTAACAGTAGACTTCATGTAACTTAAAAAAAATTGTCTTCCGCTGAAGAGAGAAAGTCATACAGGTTTAGAACGACCTGAGAATAAGTAAAAGAATGATGGCATTTTTATTTTTGGGAACTGTCGCATACCAGTAAGAAAACCACGAGCAGAGTGTGGAAAGGCCCTAACCTAACCTGTCTCCACTGGCCCTATAAAGATACTACAGTTCAATAATACAAAGGTTAATGACTTTATAGCTCACTTTAGTAACTCATAATCTTGTCCTTGGTTTGCTCAACTCTTGAAGGATTGGGGTAGGGTTGGTGAAACATGAACTGATGATTGAAAACAATAATTATCCTTAAACATAACCTGGGCTTTCCAAGTAAACAAGTTGTATTAAAAACCTTCCTATTACGCCATCCTGGCATATTGGCAAAAGCAATAAAAGAACATTTTTGTTTTTATAGTATGACACAATATTGATTGCATGAATGTGAAGATGAGCAGAGCTGGCAAGGGAAGCATAAATACATTCAAAGGCCTGAGGCCTTGGATCCAAGATGTGTACTTGCAAAACTCAACAGCCAATAATTAACCTATAGAGATTTGAAAACAGCCAAACAACAGCAAAATGCACAGACAGGTAGCAGGAGCAGTGAGGTGACGACTGATACGATTGGTATAACTGCTCGTGTCATCTCAAAATGCAACAGACCACAGCAGGAAAACAGCGATCTTGTAACCAAGGAAGTGGTTTATTCAAATGTGTGACATCCCTCCCTCTCTCGCAGAGTACGCATTTAGCTTGAGAGTTTACTTTTGAAATTTTTAGTGGTGAACTTCTAGAGAATGTGTGGCTGCCAAGCACACACTAAGATGTTGTATTGTGTCTGCTGAGATGTATTGTTGTCAAAGATTAAATCATTTTTTCACTGAATAAAATGTTAATGTGTGCTTTGCACATAAAAATTTCTTTCAATGATACTACAGTGTTAGAAGTGGCTTCCAAGGTGCATCTATGTGGTTGTTAAGGTATTCAAAAGGTTTCTGGTGTGTTGCTAGGCCATCCTATGATATTCTGGCACCTAAATACACTACCAGTCAAAAGCTTCTGAACAGTAAGATTTTTAATGTTTTTTAGGAAGCATTTATTTGGTCCAAAGTACAGCAAAAAACAGTTACATTTTGAAATATTTTTACTATTTAAAATAACTGTTTTCTATTTGAATATATTTAAAAACGTAATTTATTCCTGTGATTTCAAAGCTGAATTTTTGCATCATTACTCCAGTCACAAGATCTTTCAGAAATCATTCTAATATTCTGATTTGCTGCTCAAAAAACATTTATTATTATGTTAAAAACAGCTGAGTACATTTTTTTTAGGTTTTGATGAATAGACAGTTCAGAGGAACTGCATCTGAAATAGAAATCTTTGTAACATTATAAATGCCTTATCATCACTTTTGATCAATTTAAAGCATACCTGCTAAATAAAAGTATTCATTTCTATCATTTCTTACCCAAAAAAAACTTACTCCAAGCTTTTGAATGGTATACTGTATAATGTTACAAAAGCTTTTTATTTCAGATAAATGCTGATCTTTGGATCTTTCTATTCATCAAAGAATCCTAAAAAAACTAAGTACTCAACAGATCACAATATTACTGCTTTTGCTGTACTTTGGATCAAGTAAATGCAGGCTTGTGAGCAGAATAGACCTCTTTAAAAAAATCCTTTTGACTGGTAGTGTATGGTCCTTCAATGATTTAAGTTTATGGGAAAAATAAATATTTTTCCGTATTTTTAAATGACCACCAGGCAATAATCAGACGTGATGCCTTATAATTACAATTCTTGATAACAATTTTAATACATCTTGTTCATATCCCTAATCCTAAATAGAAAAAGTGAGAAAATTTGCTGGAAGAATATCAAGGTTCATATACATATGATATAGCAAGTACTCAACAGTGATTATGACCACTTTCACCAGTCCATAACTGTAGCTGTACTAGTAAACCAATGGCATTTCAACATTACTGAAGTTAGGAAGTACTCCACTTCCAACTTTTTATCGTCCACTTGAAATTAAACCAACCTGATCAATAAATAAAGCACTGAATGAACAGCATAGTTCCTTTACACAGCATAGTTAAACAGCATAGTTCCTTTTCCTTGCAACACATCTGCATTTCTAAAGAATTATGTGAAGGAATCCCTATCAGAGGATGATTCAGATGTTTGCAATGTCTCCAGACTCAAACATTGATCTAATTTTCATAAATCATCTATTCTTGCTTCTTTTCCACCACTTATTGCTAAACACAATGCAAGCAAGCTGCCTGAGTGTAATCCACTCTGAAAACTCATCTCAGTAAGTAAACAGCATCCCGCAGGGCACTGCCATCAAGAACAAAGCTTAGTCTGGGTTTAACTGACAGCCGATCCAAGGATGTTCCCTCCAGTGGCATTTTGTTTCTGAATGATCACACAGAGGAAGGATGGGATGCAGGAGGGCGAGAGGAAAACGACATAACAGAAAGGCCATTCATGGTTGACTGAGGGCTTCAAAAACACTTTGATAATTGCTGGAAAGAAATGTGATTACAATCCATATTGTTTCAGAGACTCTAAATAACTGTTATCCGGACCGGCAGGGTTATGATGATTAAAGTTATTTCTGGCTTATGCCACATAATCAGAAAAGGGACTGACGAACACTGACCTGTGTGGCATTATGTAAAAGAATAACTAGCATCAAAACTGCACACCTGACGTTTGCTTTTGCTGTGCTGGCACTATAAAAAACTGAATTGCCTTATATAGTAACTTGTAACTAGACAAGTTGGGCTTGCATGTGCAAAAACTCACTCACTCACAGGGCTCTGTGTCACTCCCAAGTGTCTATGATATTCTCTAAATAATCCATATAATTTGAGCAACCATTCATGTATGTAATAGAATTGCTTCTGTAAGTCTGCAAAGCCGGATGGTACTCAGAATCTGTTATATGGGCCATTCTACAGAGTTGGTTCAAAGTCAGAGTTGGAAACGTCTTGACAAAAATGTGTCTTTTCCACAATTTTTGTATGTATGCGAATTGTATAATATACAGGGTACACATTTCTAGTAACTGTGCAGTTAATTCTCATATTGTATTTTCAGAAAGTTTTGGAATATTTGTCCTCTCTCTATATTTGTCTTTACTGAAACACAGGAATATATAATTTAATAAGAAGGGTTATAATGACCTATTAATCTTCCTTGTAAATATATATATTTTTTCTATTTTGTTGCAATCAGAGGTAAATCAAAAATCAATAACAATTACAATTTTAACAATATTTCAAGGTTGATCATAAGGATTTATTAGTTTGAATGTACTTTGAACCAAACACTATCATAACATCTTACTTGATAATTTAGTATAGTTTATTTTTAACAAAACATACCATATTTCAAATGTTTTGCTTGTGACAATTTTAGATACTTTTGAAACTAGCTCAAAGATGCTTATCAGCACATGGTGAGCTAGCACAGGTCTGAACAGTTGTGTACATAGAAAAACTAAATGTTATGGAATTACTGCCAATAAAGTGTGTTTAATTACAGAAACATGGTATTTGGTAGTGCCATTCTTTAAAGTTACACAGATTTTTCATACTTTTGAACAAATTTACCTCAAAATAATGGGGCCTATCTACTCACCATGTGGCTGCGAGAGAGAGTGACACATTAATATTTCCTGATCATTAAATGTAGGGGTGTAGTTAAAATCATTCTCAGCCAATGGACTAAAATATACACTGTTTTGGTAGTGACATGAAAATGCAGGTTTCATCATTAAAAATAAATAAATAAATAAATAAGAATAAAATTAATATTTTTCTTGAATTTCACTTTTTTTTTTGAAAACAAAAGATTTTAAAAACAACAATGGAATTAAATTATTTTAAAATCAGATGAAATTTAGGGGTTAGGGTTCAGGACAACCTCCCAATTGCAAGTACCCACTAAATGATGATTTTATATATATTAAGCTTACTGATATTTTAAATACTATCGTGGGTTTCAATAGACAAGAAAAGGATCTTAGTAAACATCTAAGATTGGAATACTTAAATGCTTTTTAAATGTGTTTTTTTTAGTTGTGGGATAGCAGTTTGAACCAATTCTTTAGAATGGCCCATATAGGATAAAAAGATCCCAATCCTACTCTGTGGGCTTCTTTCTCCCTAATCTTGTTTCTGCACCCAAACAAAG
>NC_133382.1:32825476-32938465 GCF_049309525.1 Garra rufa | reverse complement strand
ATTAATGTTGAAAAATGTCTTTGCTGCTTAATATTTCTGTGCACATTTGTTTTAGGATTAAAAATTAAAAAGAACAGTATTTATTTGAAATAGAAATGATTTGTATCATTATAAATGTCTTTTCAGTCTCACTCACCCCAAATAATTAAATGGTAGTGTATCACAAAATAATAAATACATAATTATATATTCAAATATTTCTGCTCATTAAGGCTATGTTTATTTGATAAATACAAAAAAAAAAAACAGTAATATTGTGAAATAATATTGGAATTTTAAAAATGTGGTTTTCTATTTTAATTTACTTTAAAATAGAATTTATTCCTGTGATGCAAAACTGAATTTTCAGCATCCTTCAGTCTTCAGTGTCACATGATCCTTCCGAAATCATTCTAATATTCTGATTTGTTTTCAATGTTAAAAACAGTTTTGCTGCTTAATATTTTTATTTTTTTGGAACCTTCTTTGTTTATTAAAACATTTAAAAGAACAGTATTTATTTAAAATTGAAATCTTTTGTAACAATATACACTACCGTTCAAAGTTTAGGGTCAGTAAATTGTTTCTTTCTTTCTTTCTTTGAAAGAAATAATACTTTTATTCAGCAAGGATGTGTTAAATTAATAAAAAGTGTTAGTACAGACTTATATAGTTAGAAAAGATTTCTATTTCAAATAGAAATGTTGTTGTTTTTTACTTTTTACTCATTAAAGAATCCTGGAAAAAGGTATCACAGGTTCAAAAAACATTAGACAGCACAACTCTTTCCAACACTGATAATAAATCAGCAAATTAGAATGATTTCTAAAGGATCATGTGACACTGAAGACTGGAGTAATGATGCTGAAAATTCAGCTTTGCATCACAGAAATAAATTATATTTGAAAGTATATTAAAGTAGAAAACTGTTATTTTAAATTGCAATATTATTTAATAATATTACCTTTTAAAATATTACTTTTTTTCTTTTTTTTTTTTTTTACATAATCACATGACTGCAAAAGAAGTTGTTGTTTTTTAACCTGCGTGAGCCCAGTGTGGCACTCTGTGTAAGAGGGTGAGAGAAGCCTGTCGCTAGACGCAGCACCACCAGGTAACCCTTTCCCAAATACCTCACCCTCTCTTCCTGAACACTCACGTCCCGCAGGTGCCGCAGGTCTAACATCACTGAATTGGAGAAAACAACATTTAATTTGATGTAGTGCAAAACACCTAACTACAGATAACACAAAGCTCACCTTTCTCATGTCCTCTTTTCCACAAAGTCAGTATCATGGTATAGAGACTAAACGTCTTTAATTCGATCTCATTCTTAGATTTATCAAATACGGCCTCCTAAGGACAAAGCAAAACAGACTGTTAGTCAGGATACATCACTTAAAGATAAATGTAGAATGTGTAAAACATCTCTCACCTCCCATTCCTCCATATTCTGTAAAGCTACAAAAAAACAGCCAGCCACATAGAACATCTTCCATAATATGCTGTCTACAACAAAAGAATAATGCAAAGTGAGGAACACAGATTACAAAAATACTTCCTTTTATTGTTTTATTCACTTCCAGGGTTATTAGACATTCAGGAAACAGTTCTCACCAGAGCTGTAATAGGCTGCTGCTAATCCAACCGAAGCAATTCCTGTAAAAAGAGGAAGTAGGATACCATTTAAAAATATTTTTTGTTACACACGTTGCAAGTTCTTTTTTAAAAATAATCTCCTACCAACAAGGAGGGACCATGATCTAATCCCAGGAGACCTCTTCAAATGCAGAAGATCAGATGTGTGTTTCTCCACGACCATATACCCCATCTGTATAGACGTTTCAAACACAAAAATACACCTAAAACATCTAGTTAGAGATTTCTAGTGATGTTTAGAATACTGGCAGAAGCTTTGTACAATTGAAATCTCAACTATTTTACTGCACAGAAATGTTTTATGAACAACATACTGAATAATAAACTGATCAGGTTCATATACTTTTGAAACAGCATAAGGACAACACCCTTATCAATGTGATCACAGATGTCCTGCCATAAACTGACAGCACGTGAAAGCATCTGACATCGTACTTACCTTAATAAGTCGCGTTTCTCTTTTTGACTAGGGCTATCGAATTATTTCCTAAATATATCAAATGTAATTGTTGGAAATTTGCAATAAAACTGGAGCAAAACAGATTAAGGAAATAAAATGTGTAGATCATGCAACAAACGTAAACCCGCCTCCGAATGATGTTGATTTCCGCTCAGCGAGTTGCGTTCTGATTGGACAGAATCCATTAAAGAGCCCGCCCTTTACATTTATGACACCTCCTTCTTGCACGATTGTGTTGTGAAGTCTGTCTAAAAGTTCAGAGAGCTTTAGCCGTGGCTCGTGAATAATGACACATGTGTTTGAAAAACAAGTCTATTTGATTATCTAAAGACTGCACGAACAGTTACGTTGACTGGAGATTTCTATAAATCCAAACCGTTTTAGTAAGTGATCCAATGTTCTTGTTTAAAAAAAGTCGTATATTCCATAACTATCCCAAAATATTCTTACATAAGACTTAAATGATTCTTTATAAGTTCAACATTGTTTTACTGGTCTAGGGGGTATTTACACCAAGAGTTGCTGATTCACGCATGCGTGTCCATACAGCCAAGGAGTGATTCTCGCGAATCGGTTCTTTCAAACAGTTCGATTAAATGAATCGGTTCAAATGAACCATGCAGAAGTTCCTTTACGTCATTGCGTACCATATCGTCACGTAGTCCCTGACATTTCTCTTCTGCTCACCAAGCCTGTATTTATTTGATCCAAAGAAAAACAGTAAAGTTTAGAAATATTTTATTATTTAAAATACGTTTTCTATTTGAATATATTTTAAAAATCGAATTTATTCCTGTGATTCCAAAGCTACATTTTAGCATCACAACTCCAGTCTCCAGTCATATGATCCTTTAGAAATCACTCTGATATTCTGATTTGCTGCTCAAAAAAACATTTATTATTATTATTATTATTACGTTGAAAACACCTGAGTAGATTTTTTTTCAGGTTTCTTTGATAAATAGAAACGTCAGAAGAACAGCATTTATCTTTTGTAACATTATAAATGTATTTATCATCGCTTTTGATCAATTTAAAGCATCCTTGTTAAATAAAATTATTAATTTCTGTAATTTTTTACTAAAAAAAAAATAGAGAGAGAGAGAGAGAGAGAGAGAGAGAGAGAGAGAGAGAGAGAGAGAGAACTGACTCCAAGCTTTTGAATGGTATAGCGTATAATGTTACAAAACCTTTATTTCAGATAAATGCGGATCTTTCTATTCATCAAAGAATCCTGAAATGTACTTAACTGTTTTAAATATTGATAATAATGATTATAATAAAAATGTTTCTTGAACAGCAAAACAGCATATTAGAATGATTTCTAAAGGATCATGTAATAATGAAGACTGGAGTAATGATGCTGAAAATCTAGCTTAATCACAGGAATAAATTACTTTTTAAAATATATTCAAATAGAAAGCAGTTATTTTAAATACTAAACATATTTCACAATATTACTGTCTTTGCTGTATAAATCTTTAAAAAAGCATTGCTTAATCCTTACGAAACAGAATATGATTGGTTCACTGAGTCGTGACTCGAGAACGGCTCAACGGTTCAACTGATTCACTAAAAAGAACCGACTCAAAAGCACGGTTCATTCACGAATCGGACACTGCCAAAGGACAATGGAGTCGGATGCACCGGAGTCAAGACGAGCCGTGATCCTTCTACCGCCAATGTGTCCCATTCGGATTAGTCAGAGTTGTGAAACGGATGACTGGATGAACCTCAGTGTTTTATGACCGCAGTGCGCTGTTTTCTGATGACCAGCTTGCTCTTTCAAGTGTCATTAGAAGAAGTTCCTGCTGTAAAGACCTACTGCTGTTTCGTCTCCTGGGTTTCCCCCTGAACAATAAGGGCTTCATGTGATTTTTATGTGAGTTGGGTGGTCTATATATTTTTTTTGTTGTAGTTTACGCTTTATTTTAATTCTCGGACACTCGGTAACGTTAGGTTATCGGACAGGTGGTTAAGTAAATGTCACAGGTTATCTAAGAAAATCGAAGTCCTGAGAGGTTTTGTGGATATTTATTACCCTATCACATGCTGAGAAAATGAATGTAATCCAAGCGCTTAACCTGCGATTACGTACAAAAGCATGAGAAATCCTCAAAACAGCAATTAGGTGAAATTGAATAGAGCACATCATGGGAACCTAAAATTATCACATTTCTCTTAAACTAGTGCTTGGTTGAATGTTTGAGGTTAATAAAGGGCTTTTAAAACTGTATTTTAATTCTAACACCCCTCTTTAGGTTAACTATGTGTTTTGGTGTTATATAACATCCAGAATGCTCTATAAATACAGGAACTTGCAGTCAATCATTTATGGCATTGAACATTTCAGGAGCACCTTATACAATGTCTGAAGTCAGTATTGGACGGAAAAAAGAAAAGTGTGAGAACTGCACTAAACAGGTAATACATTAATTTGATACTGCCTTTTGTTTTCATGCCTTTACCCATGTATTACTTAGTCACTACTGTTTATTTTCCCCTCAATTCCACCTTTCAGTGCAACAAGAAACAAAGTGATGAAGGTATAAACTCACTGCAAGAGAAAGGTGTTGCTACTGGAGAGGTATTTCTTGTTTTTCATGTATAATATGTGTCAGATACACTTACTGAGTTGCACTCATCTGATAAACTGTGGTTTGCATCTGTTGTTTGGTTTGGGGGAGGATGAATGAACAAACACTTGTTTGTTTTGGACGTGTGGATGTTAAATCTGATACATGATTTTTCTCAGGTGAAAGAGTCTACCTCAGTTCAGCAGGTGTTGTTGAGCGCATGTCTGTCCTGTGACGGCTGCGTATCGGAGGACGAAGGCCAGAGAATCTCTCAGCAGAATCTGGATGAGATCAACCATGTGCTTGCCCTCAATAAGGTAGGGTAAGCCTGAAAATTGTCCGAGTTTGAAAAGATGGTCTGTGTGGATGTATCTCATGTTGTTTTTGTGTCTTTGGCAGAAATGTGACACGTCGAAGCACAAAATTCTCGTGGTGTCTGTTTGTCCCCAGTCGCTGCCATTTTTCGCTATTAAATTTCAGCTGGATGTTCCAGCGGCTGCAAAGAAACTCTGTGGCTTCCTAAAGAGTGTGGGTACGTCTGGACACCACATTTGCCTTGAAGTCACTGTCACTTTGCCAAGCGGCCATAACTGAAATGTTCACATTCTGTAGTAAACATTTTCCATGTGCAGTGTTATTTGACTATCTTTCAGTATTTTGTATTTAGCTTTAATTTTTTTTAATTGTATTTTCATTTTAGTTTGATTTTTTTTTTTTTTTTTGTACTTTTGTTGTGTGATTTTTGTATTTTTTATATTACTATTTATTTTTTACATTTCAATTCTAGTTTATTTACAGCTAGTAATTTTAGTATTTTAAGCTACTGGAGTTACTCTACCAGTCAAAAGTTTTAGGATTTTTAATGTTTTTTTTTTTTTTTTAAAGAAGTCTATTCTGATCACCAAGCCTGCATTTATTTGATCTAAAGTACAGGGAAAACAGTAACATTTTGAAATATTTTTACTATTTACTAATTACTGTTTGCTGTTTGAATATATTTTAAAATATAATTCATTCCTGTGATTTCAAAGCTGATTTTTTTAGCATCATTAATCCAGTTACATGATCCTTCAGAAATCATTCTAATATTCTGATTTGCTGCTCAAAATACATTTTTTATTATTATTATCATCAATATTTATAACAGTTGAGTAATTTTTTTTTATACACTATAACATTATACACTATACAATTCAAAAGCTTAGGGTCAGTGTGTATATATATATATATATATATATATATATATATATATATATATATATATATGTATTTTGTTTTTCTTTTTTTGGGAAAGAAATTATAGAAATTAATACATTTATTTAGCACGGATGCTTTAAATTGATCAAAAGTGACGATAAGCACATTTATAATGTTACAAAAGATTTCTATTTCAGTTAAATGCTGTTGTTCTGAATTTTCTATTTGTCAGAGAAACCTAAAAAAAATTCAGTTTTCAACATAAAAATAATAAAAAATCATATAGAATCTTTTGAATGGTAGTGTAGTTGCCAAGAAAGCACTTCTATTTAAATTTTTTTTTTTTGGGGGGGGTTGATTTCAGTTAACAGAAAGGTTTTTAATAGTTTTAAGTCACGGCAATAACTGGTGCATGGTACGTGAGTTCTTTCATGCTGTTTTAAAGGCATCTTTCATCTGTCTCCTCAGGGGTTCATTATGTCTTTGACACTACAGTAGCTGCAAGTTTTAGCATTTTGGAAAGCCAGAGAGAATTTGTTCAGCGTTACCGCCGTAAACATCACGATTCTAATGCTATGCCAATGTTCACATCCTCATGTCCAGGTAAGACCCTCCTAATAACCACTTAAGCTCATTTACATCTCAAACACACATTCTAAGGTCTAACTGCACCAGAAAGCACTTATGCAAATGTAAAGGTATTAAAATAGCAATGTGCAAGTAGGTCCACACAGAATCGCATTGCATGTTTATTTATGAAATCTATATTAGCTCATTTGATTATCTTTCAGCTTTAAATGCAATAAAAAGTCTGGAGATTTCAATTGGGTTTTCATTGCAAACCTCCTGAAAATTATAGATGAAGTGGTTGCCAACTGACATCTATCTTTCAACACAAATTAGCACCTTTGTGTGAACCTCAAGCCTTTATGTGTTTCTCAAACATTTTGTCTCTAAATCCAGATAAGAGCTAAATGTGGTGCAGTGTGTAAATGTGGGTTGTGTGTGAATGGGTGGGACTGTGTTAGATAGCCATAGCATTCTGCAGCTGTGAGATAGATGAGTATAAGCTGCCTCACACACCCTTCCTGCACTTTTCATAACTTTCCTCCTCACACTCAGTGGCTATTATTTCATTTTCAAGGATGATTACTAACCCACTAAACTCATGTGTTTATCAAGTGTGACTTGCAGTATGTTTGGTTTACTGATAGTTCCCCTGAAACAACTCAGGGCTATGTGTCATGCAGTATTTTGCTCTATATATTATTAAAGAAATTAACACTTTTATTTAGGGATGTCCCGATCCGATCACGTGGTTTCAGACTCGATCGGAATCGGACGTTACCTCCCGATCAGGACTCGGATATATATGTATATATTATTCTCATTCATTTTTAACACATCTATAATTATGCGGTGGCACAGAGTTAGACCGCTTGACTCCACACAGAAACACACTGTGGCACTTTTATTTTTTTATTTGTTTACATGCCTGCCGGGTATTTTAAGTTGAGGTGCTATTTGTTTTTATATTAAACTTTTTTTATATTTACTGTTGCACTAATGTCCAGAAATGAAGAATTTATGTAATTTATTACTTGATTGTTCAAGCTACCTCACAGAAGTGGAAAGCGCCCTGGGCACCTTTTTGGTTGTTGTAAGGCACTATATAAAGACAATTTGATTGACTGAGAAGTGCTCTGTTTGTTAACAGATTTGTTAAATGTTAAAATAAGGTGAATTAAATAAAAAAAGAATAAAGAAGAGCGAAGAAACAGATCCAGGATGTTCCTTATTTTTTATGTATTATAGAAGTATCGGAACGGGACTCTGTATCGGCAGATACTCGAAATCAAATGACTCGGACTCGGACTCGAGGGCAAAAAAACCTGATCGGGACATCCCTACTTTTATTCAGCAAAGACAATAAATTGATCAGTTTTTTATTGTAATAGAGTATATGGGTTCAAGATGCAATAATTTTGTGTTATTATTTGTTTAGATAAAAGATTTTTTTTATGTCACATTTGCTGTTCAAAAAACATTTATTATTATTATTATTATTATTATCAATATTTAAAACAGTTGAGTTTTTTCAGGATTTCAGATTTATTAAATAAGTACATTTATAAATTAATACTTTTATTTAGCAAAAAATAAATGCTTTAAATTGATCAAAAGTGATGATGAATACATGTAGAAAAAGATTTCTATTTCAGATAAATACTTTTCTTCTGAACTTTCTATTCATCAAAGAAACGTAAACTAAAATCAACATATAATAAATGTTTTTAGAGCAGAAAATCAGAATATTAGAATGATTTCTGAAGGATCATGTGACTGGAGTAACGATGCTAAAATTTCAGCTTCGAAATCACAGGAATAAATTACATTTTAAAATATATTCAAATAGAAAACGGATGTTTTAAATTGTAAAATATTTCAAAATTGTAATGTTTTGCTGTAATTTGGATCGAATAAATGCAGGCTTGGTGAGCAGAAGAGACTATAAAAAACTTTTGACTGGTAGTGTAGGAAAATCTCATACTGTGGTTCACTTTTTCACAGCTCTGAATGGTGATCCCTCTTCATTTTTTGTCAAAGATAGTAATATAAAATATTAACTACAAATGTTTCTTTTGTATGAGAATATCAATACAGTATTACTAGATGAAATAGTAGTAAATACTGCTTACTTTTGTTGCTGTATGTAGTAAATATTTAAAGATTGAATGCATTATTGTATGTGTTTTTGTGCAGGATGGATTCGCTATGCAGAGCGTGTTCTTGGTAGCCTGGTCACGCCACACATCTGCAGTGCTAGATCACCTCAACAGATCATGGGCTCCTTGGTCAAAGACTTTTTTGCCAGACAACAGGTGAGAGGTCTCTAGAGCTTAGTATGGAAAACCTGCTAGTCGTAGAAATTTGTTTATTTGTCAAAACCATGGACACACTGTCTGTAGTCTTTTGTGCTTGCTGTATCACTACCATGTAAAAATTGTCCGTTTATTACTAGCAGTAACTAAATGGAGCCGAGTCTGTATTGTTTTTGTAGAAGCTGACCCCAGATCAGGTTTTCCATGTGGTGGTGGCTCCCTGCTTTGATAAGAAGCTTGAAGCTGTGAGAGACGAATTCTACAACAGCATCCTAGAGACCAGAGATGTCGACTGTGTGCTTACGTCAGGTACGGCTGTGAGGAGATACTGGGCTACTTCTCCTGTTACCTATTCAGATCAATTATTAACCAGCAACCAGTTTAGACCAAATCATTTAGATATATTCCCCCTAATATAATATTTCCCTGGTCTATCTTTCCTTCTTGGAAATGACCCGGAAGGCCTATTGTATGCTACTGTATTGAAACGGGTTGCACAGGTTTTAACGGAAGGTGTTTTTGTGATCTTTGTACTCCTGAAATGACACTAAAGGACTGTTTTTTTTTTTTTTTAGGAGAGATTCTCCACTTGATGGAACAAAGCAAAGTTGCTGTAGAGGAAGTGGACTCTGCTCATTTGGATCATGTGTGAGTTAAATTAACACCATTGTGGTTAGAATAAACAATTCCATAGGTCTTTACATTTATCCTATTAAAGCAAAGGCAGTCTTGGAGAAGTGTTGAAAGTAATAGGCACACAAGAGGGTAATAAGGCTGGATAATAATCCTGAAATGTGTGTTTGTTTTAGATTTGGCGAGAGCAGTGATCCAGGTATGACCAGGCATGAAGGTGGTGGATCCGAAGGCTTCCTGGAGCACATTTTCAAACATGCAGCCAAAGAGCTATTTGGCCTAGACGTCAAAGAGATTGTGTACAAGACACTCAGGTGAGAAACAGACCAGTCAGTGTTTGGTGACTGTAAATGGATCATCTATATGCATAGTCTGTATTTATAAATATTAGGTTATAAGATGTAGTCACTGCTAACTAATAATACTTAGTATTATCCTTCGTTGCCTTTGTAAACACCTGTCTTATTCCTGCTAGGAATCGAGACTTCCAGGAGGTGGTGCTAGAGCGTGATGGAGAGACTCTTCTGCAGTGTGCTGCAGTTTATGGCTTCCGGAACATTCAGACTTTAGTTCACAGAATGAGGAAAGGCAATGTGCCCTACCAGCTAGTAGAGGTGCTTTCCTGCCCTGGAGGTATGCAGAACCAGCTTTTTGACCCTGCATAGACAGCAATGCAACTGACACGTTCAAGGCCCAGAAAAGTAGTAAGGGCATTGTTAAAATAGTCTTGTGAGTGTTCCGAAGATGAACAAAGGTCTTAAGTGGTTTGGAACGACATGAGGGTTAATTAATGGCAGAATTGTCATTTTTGGGTGAACTTTCCCTGAAAATTATAATTAATTTGTAAGAAGTTAACAAAAAATATTCAAAGATATAAGTATTATTAATTATTACAATTTGCAATTGGGAGTTACAAAGTCAGAATAGCAGGATATAAACACAATTGTGAGGAAAAGTCAGAATTTTGAGATAAAATCCTGCAGTTCTTATTTTGTGACTCATAATTATGTTTATATCTCAGTTTGGAAAAAAAGTGACAATTAATCTCACAATTCTGACATTTTCTCCTGCAATTGCCTGTTATTATCCTGCTATTCTGACTTTATAATTTATAATTGTAAATTTACATCTCACAATTCTGAGAAAAATAGGCAGAATAGCAGAAAATACCAGTTAGAATAGCAGAAAACAGGATATAAACGCAGTCGCGAGGAAAACGTCAGAATTCGCAATTCTGCTTTTTTTCCTCAGATTTGTGAGATATAAATTTGTTATTATAAGTTATAAAGTCAGAATAGTGGGATATAAACACAATTGCGAGGAAAAGTCAGAATTGTGAGAGAAAATCCTGCAATTCTGATTTTATAATAAAAAGGAGGAAAAAAAGGCACAATTGTGGATTGTCTTGCAATTGCATGTTTATATCCTTCTATTTTGACTTTATAACTCAGAGTCAGAATTGTAAGGTTAAAACTAGCAATTTCTGCTTTTTTTTCCTCTCAGAATTGTGAGATATAAATTCGCAATTATAAAGTCAGAAAAGCAGGATATAAACAATTGTGAGAAAATTCTGCAATTCTGATTTTATAACTCATAATCGTGAGTTTATATCTCATTTCGGAAAAAAAAAGTCACAATTGTGGGTTTTTATCTCCTGCAATTGCCTGTTTATATCCTGCTATTCTAAGTTTATAACTCATAATTGCAAATTTATATCTCACAATTCTGAGAAAATTCAGAGAAAAAAGGCAGAATCTTTCTCGCAATTCTGACTTTTTTTCTCAGAACTGTGAGATATAAACAAAATTACGAGTTATAAAGTCAGAATAGCAGAACACAGGATTTAAATGCAATTGCGAGTAAAACATCAGAATTGTGAAGTAAAAACTTACGATTCTGCCTTTTTTTTCTCAGAATTGAGAATTGTGAGATGTAAATTTGCAATTATGAGTTGAAAAGTTAGTATAGCAGGATATAAACACGCAATTGCAAGAGAAAATGGCAGAATTGTGAGATGATAACCTGCAATTCTGATTTTTTTCTTTTTCTTTTTTTTTCTCAGAACTGATATAAACTCACAATTATGAGTTATAAAATCAGAATAGCAGAAAATAGGATATAAACATGTAATTGATTTTTTTTTCTTTGAATTGTGAGATAAAAATTCCCAATTACGAGTTATAAAGTCATAATAGCAGGATATAAACATGCAATTGTGAGGAAACAAATCAGAATAGCAGAAAAGATATAAGTATTATAAATTATTTGTATGTTGGTGCATTTTATTGTTTAATCTAAAAGTACAGTTTCGTATCTTTCCTTCTCTTGACTTTCAGGCTGTTTAAGTGGGCGAGGACAAGCTGAGGGAGAGGGAGGTCGTCCTGACCGCCCTTTGGTCCAGCAGATGGAGGAGCACTATAGCAGCTTACCTGTCCGACTGCCTGAAACCAACCCAGAGGTCCAGCGCCTCTACCAGGACTGGCTGGATGGCCACGACTCCCCACATGCGCAGCAATGCCTCCACACTCAATACAAGAACCACACGCAGCCGCCTTCTCATATACTAAATTCAGATATTCAGTGGTGATTAGAAGTTATCGATCCGTTCCCACAAAGCTGAAACCAAGCTTGGCATTAAAAGTACCAATCAAGACTGACTGTTTGATGCCATCTTGGGCTCATATGAGCTGCAATGTGTCTGCAGTAAGAGAAAAGTTGAACAGAGGAACAGGCTTCCTGTTCTATGCAGTGAATCGGACTCTGCTTTACTAATGAGAAGATTTGAATTTGTTAACTAGTTTTCTGAAACATTCACTCACGTTACACTTAAATGATGTCATGCATGGTTGGGTAACCAGCTGTCACATTAAAAAGTGTTATTAAAAGGACAGTAGCAATAACACAAGGCAAAAACCCTGACTATTATTGATATGAATTACTGGACCCTGTTAATATGCACTTAAGAAAATATTGATGGCATTTTGTGTATGACTATAACTACGAACCAACTGTAGAAAGTGCAAAACTAATACATATTGGCAGAATGAATGAATTAAAAACTACCAACTCTCAATTAAATTAATTTTATATATATATATATATATATATATATATATATATATATATAATCCCATGCACTAATTTTAACTCTGGAAGCCTGTTTCCACCACTGAGTAAAAAATAAAGGTAATTGTGAGGTTTTTATCCTATAATTCTGACTTTTTTTCTCAGAATTGTGAAATATAAACTCGTAATTGTGAGTTATAAAGTTAGAATAGCGGGATATAAACGTAATTGTGAGAAAAAAAGTCAGAATTGTGAGAAAAACTCGCAATTATGAGTTCTAAAGTCAGAATAGCAACTTATAGTATTTAACTTTTTTTAATATAACTTTTCATGCGAGTTTACATTTTGCAATTCTGACTTTTCTCAAAATTGTGACATAAACATGCAATTGCGAGTTATAAAGTCAGAATAGTGGGATATAAACGCAATAGCGAGAAAAAAAGTCAAAATTGTGAAGAAAAACTCTAAAGTCAGAATAGCAGAAAACAGGATATAAACACGCAATTGCAAAAAAAAATGCAGAAGTGTGAGAGAAAAACTAAATTCTTTTTAAAACATTTTCTTGGAATTGTGAGCGATAAATTCGCAATTTACAAGTTATAAAGTCAGAATAGCATAAAACAGGATATAATCACAATTTTATTTTAAAAAATTTTCTCAGAAGTGTGAGACATAAATTCCCAATTACGAGATATAAAAAAAAAAGTCTGAATTGTGAGAGAACTTGAAATTTTGACTTTTTGACGGCATTGTGAGATATAAGCTCAAAATTACGAGTTATAAAGTCAGATTAGCAGACACAATTGCGAGGAAAAAGTTGGAATTTCAAGTTTACATCTTGTAATCCTGACTTTTTTCTATATAGAACAGCAGAAAACAAGATATAAACATAACTGCGAGGGAAAAAAGCCAGAATTATGAGATTAAATTCTGACTTTTTTCCTTGCAATTGCAAGTTTACATCTTGCAATTCTGACTTTTCTCAAAATTGTGAGATATAAAATCACAATTGCGAGTTATAAAGTCAGAATAGTGGGATATAAACAATTGTGAGAAAAAAGTCAAAATTGTGAGATAAAATCTTGGAATTACAAGTTATAAAGTCAGAATAGCAGAAAACAGGATATAAATTTAGAGAAAAAAGTCAGAATTGTGAGAGAAAAACAGGCAATTATGACTTTTTCTCAAAATCAAAAGTCAGAATTGTGGGATAAAACCCAGAATTTGGACTTTTTTACATCTTTACATAGTTTACATCTTGCAATTCTGACTTTTTTCTCAAAATTGTGGGATAAAAACGCAACTGTGAGACAAAAAGTCAGAATTGTGAGATAAAAACTTGCAATTACAAGTTATAAAGTCAAAATAGCAGAAAACAGGATGTAAACACGCAATTGTGAGAAAAAAGTCAGAATTGTGAAACAAAAACTTGCAGTTTCGGACTTTTTCTCATAACTGTGAGATATAAAGTTGCAGTTGCCAGTTATAAAACCAAATTCTGAGGTTATGTTCTTAAAATTGTGAGTTTCACAATTCTGACTTAATTTTCTATACATATCATGTGCTTATTTGTTTATTAAATATATTTGACCAATTTGATTGTTTTCAGCTACCAAACAAAATAGTACTACAGCACAGAAATCACATCTAATTTGTCCACAGATTCCATCTTGGTCTGGTTATAACTAATTTTGTGTTTAAAATGTCTTCTATTGACATGAGAACACTTTTCTGAATTGAGTGGTCAGATTATTGGTTTGCTTTTTGTTGCAGTTTTCTAATGAGACACTAGATGGCAGAATACATCACTGTATATATGAATGGGGGCAGTTGAGGCCTCAAGAGTGTGCCCAGTGTGTATCAACAGCTGCAATAACCTGTTTTTGTGTGGTTACAACTGTGTGAGCTTATGTTGCAACTGGCTGCTCTGTCACAGTGTTTCTATGTCATAAAACTCATTACACTTGCCATCTTAGTAGTTAGCAGCACTTCAGTCATTGCGATAAAAGATGCGGTCTGAGCGGTAAGCCGATTTTCGTCTTGATATTTTGACACGAGGCATCAAACAAAACAAAAAGTACATAAATATTACATTATTTTAATGAAAAAACAAAAATGCAGTTTACCAGAGTAATAAACAATTAGAAGAAGAAGAGCAGCGAAAACAAAACAAAAATATCAATAGTAAAAAAGCAGATAATAATAATAGTATCAGAAGTAAATAACCAATATGTATAATGCCTTAGAATGTGGTTTATGTGTAACATTTGGGATAAATCTAATTTCTCATATGAAGCAATATTTCTTTGTTGCACAATGTTGTAAGTCTGTCCTTGCTTGATCAATTTTGAGCCTTTAACCAGTGTATTAAATGTGTAGTTCAGACACATGTAAAGCCAAACATGGCTTTATTATTGAGTCTCTTGCTATTCACACAATAATTTAAAAAGCAAATGATCACACAATGCCACAGAGATTGTCGTTGAACTTTGAGTGTATTTAAGTTTGACTCTTAAAAGAGCGAATCCCATTTGTGATTAAACAGTAACGATATTTAGGGTGTGCTTCTCATAACTTTGCTCAGGTATGTCGACAGATAATCTCTGCAAGCAAATCAGCAAGTCTTTATCTTTTTTATTGCATTGAAAAGAGCAAAAGGTTTCCACAGTAACAAGATTTGATTATAGTGTGAGGAGCAAATTACTTAAAGGGAAAAACGTTTAGTATAGATATTTCTCATCAAAGCTGGAACATTCAAAAATCAGATCATAATGATGTTGCTTAATGATGTGAATGACTGTTAGTCTACACATAACAGAGGTGTATTAGGAAATTAAATGGCAAAATGTTACCATTTTGTTCAACCTTGTAATGGAGAAGCACACCATGGAATTCCAACAATTTCCTAATGCAATACTGAATTCATTAGATTTTTAGAAAAAAATAATTGTAATTTCAGTTGAAGTTAAGAGTTTATATACACCTTAATTATTTTACCAAAATAAGAGGGGTCATACAAAATGCATGTTATTTTTATTTACTGACCTGAATAAGATATTTCACATAAAAGAAGTTTTCATATAGCCCACAAGAGAAAATAGTAGTTGAATTTATAAAAATGACCCTATTCAAAAGTTTACATACACTTGATTCTTCTTAATACTGTGTTGTTACCTGAATGATCCACAGCTGTGTTTTTTGTTTGTTTAGTGATGGTTGTTGATGAGTGCCTTCAGAAAAATCCTTCAGGTCCCACAAATTCTTTGGTTTTTCAGCATTTTTTAATCCTTTGCAACAATGACTGTATGATTTTGACATTAGCGACAACTGAGGGACTCATATGCAACTATTACAGAAGGTTCAAACACTCACTGATGCTTCAAAAGGAAAAACTATGCATTAGAAACTGGGGGGTAAAAACTTTTTGAATTTGAAGATCAGGGTAAATTTAACTTTTGTCCTCTGGGAAACATGTAAGTACCTTCTGTAGCTTCTGAAGGGCAGTACTAAATGAAAAAAAAAAGATATATAGGCAAAATAAGCCAAAAAAAGTACACATTTTCATTCTGTTCAAAAGTTTTCACCCCCGGCTTTTAATGCATCATTTTTCCTTCTAAAGTATCAGTGAGATTTAATCTTCTGTAATAGTTTTATGAGTCCCTCAGTTTTCCTCAGTGTGAAAAGACGGATCTCAAAATCATACAGTCATTGTTGGAAAGGGTTCAAATACACAAAAATGCTGGGAAAAAAATATATTTGTGAGATCTGAAGGATTTTTTTGAAGAATAGAGGGCAGTTTAGCTGTTCAGGACTCTTGAACAACTATCACTAAACAAAAAAACAGCTGTGGATCATTCAGTTAAGAACACAGTATTAAGATTTAAGTGTACGTAAACTTTTGAACAGGGTCATTTTTATAAATTCAACTATTATTTTCTCTTGTATGTAAACATTTTTCATGTGAAATATCTTATTCAGGTCAGTACTAAATAAAAATAACATGCATTTTGTATGATCCCTCTTATTTTGGTAAAAATAACATTTTACACATTCTGCAATGACTTCTACTGTATGTGTCCATATTTAATGTATAAACTGGGGGAAAATTCAGGCTTAAATAGCAATATGATAATGTTACAAAGTTTAACTGGTAAAGAAAAACATTAAAATGACCAAAATTAAAAGATACTTACCTACCCATGTTATAGTTAATAATACTTCATTTTTAACACGAAATCACGTTTCTTTCTCTAATTTTAGCTTTATAGCCGCTTTTAAACTCTGCAAGAGAACTCGCGCCATGACGTTTTGTGATTGACAGGTGACACTTCCAATCAGTGAGAGGAACAGACCAAGGCGGATCCGTAAAGCGCTGACTGTCTACACTTCAAAGAAAACTGCGATTTGACTTACACAGTGTTGCAACACAGTGAAGACGCGGAGTGGGCGGCGCGGAGTTTTCTCTTCACATAACTACTTTTCGTTGCTTCCTCCAACTTTCAGTTAAGCCGGAGTGCTGGTTTTGTATATCTGTAAGTCTTAAAGTTTCAAAATGTCCAGCGACCTCAGGCCAAAGCTGTGCGTCTTAGAAAAAGGGGACAACGGCTACGGTTTCCATCTCCACGGCGAAAAGAACAAGCCAGGTCAGTTCATTCGACATGTGGAGCCCGACTCTCCAGCCACCGCCGCGGGTCTGATGGCCGGAGACAAACTGGCGTTCGTGAACGGAGAGAATGTGGAGGACGAGAAGCATCAACAGGTGGTGTCCCGCATACGAGGCATCACGGGCAAACTAGAGCTCATCGTGTTGGATCCAGAGACCGCACAGCTGCTGCAGAAGCACAACTTGAAGTGTCAGAAAGAATATGTGACTGATGGGATACCCATTCCGAGCCGTGCTGGTTCGGATGATGAAGATGAGAAGAACGGGACACCAAGGGAGTCCACCCCCGTCCCGGAGACAAATGGGGACATACGGATGGATAGACTGAGCGTGAGCTCCAAGGTGAGTTCAACTAAACGAACAGCTTTTATGAGCAAATTTTCCTCACTTTCATCACTTAGAGTCCGTCAAGTTTGTCAGGTGCCCCTGTACACTTGACTCGAGCGTATATAATTCATAACATTCATAGTAGGCTACATGTGGGTCAACGTCAAATACGGATGCTCGAGGTCATTAAAAATCATTAAATCTCTTTTAAAAATATAGTTTAAAATACGTTTTATAAATGAATTGTCTATACATTCATGCTGTTTTCATACTTTTTCGAGAGAGAAAAAAATGTTTGTAGGCCTAAATCTGATTATACATCATCTGAAAGCTGAATAAATAAGCTTTCTATTGAAGTATGGTTTGTTAGAATATGACAATATTTGTCTGAGATACAACCATTTGAAAATCTGGAGTCTGGGGGTGCAAAAAAATCTAAGTATTGAGAAAATCGCCTTTAAAGTTGCTCAAATGAAGTTCATAGCAAAGCATATTACTAATAAAAAAATAAGTGTCGATGTATTCACAGTAGGAAATTGACAAAATATCTTCATGGAACATGATCTTTAATATCCTAATGACCCATACAATGTATTTTTGGCTATTGCTACAAATATTTTTGTGGTCCAAGGTCACATATTTTGATTTAGTAACTCTCAAAATGTCAAGTGGTGTAACCATTAAACTAAAATATTTCAATTAGGCTTTAAATACACTTGAGTTTACAGAAATTAATCATTTTCAGAAGTTTCAGCCTCTTTATTAGATTTGTTTATTCTCTGGCTGGAAAGTTATACCATTTTTGACTAGAAAAACGATCAAATTCAAGTAATTTTTATATGAAGTGCATTTTGTAATGACATTTTGAATACAAAAATCATTGAAAATTGTACTAATTACTAATATTATATTCCTAGCAGAGAATGAGAGGACATGCTGTCCACAGAAAAGCTTATTTTCACATTTTCTTATGGCAAGTTTCATTGCGCATTGTTTGATGACCAGGCCACTTGTTGTGGATGTGCACCCATAACAACAGTGTTTGGTTGGAAAATGAACAGGTGCGGTCCTTCTGAAATGTTTGAGGATATTTACATTTTAAATCTGATATACTTTGTGTTACGTCACAGGTCTCACTAGCTTTCACATTGCTGACTTGTCTGACTTGTCAGACATGACATGTTTTTCACCTTTTTGGGAAGGATCATCAGCTGCATTAACCAAATTCCATTACTTCATAGATAGTGCAGGCCTGATTACTTAATAAATAATGCTAATACTATCATGCATAGTAAATGAGCAGTACCCTCAGGATTGTTAATTGTCAGTAAACGGAGAGGAAAAAGTGGAGGAATTCTTCTCATAGATCAGATACACATCATGTTGAGTGCCATAACTGGGCTCTTTGATCATTTACCACTGTTGAAGTTTTAAGTTACATAATCATGTGGAGTGTATAGGTCATTTGCATGGCTTTCAAGTGATACAACATTTTTATGTAACACAGTACAAGGTCTGCAAGTGATTTGCACCTATTGTGCAATAAGAATATAAAAAGCTTTATCTTCATTCCTATGATGTTAATCTGAAGGCCTTTCAGTGGACAACATTCTTTTTCATGGGACAAATATTTTATCCTGTGATTCAAGGGATACTCCACCCAAAAGTTAAAAATTCTGTTGTTGTAAACCTGTCTGAGTTTATTCAGCAGAACACAACATAAGATAATTTAAATAACTTGGACTTGTTATTTATATATATATATAATTTTTTTTTTTCCAAACCACATGAGGATGTAAAAATAATGACAGAGCCCTTTAAGAGGATGCCCTATTATCCACATTCATTTAAGTCAATCAAAGTAATTGGAGACACTTTAGTGATTTCTGTTATTTCCATTGAGTTTCAGTTGAGCTTTATTAGTTAGACGGTTAATGAAAATACCAATTGTATCAACTTATACTTCATGGATTTCTTAAGTTGTAATTGTTCGAGTTGAGGACAAAAGCCAGCAGACTAAGCTGACCCCAATAAAGTTTCAATCCCCTGTCTTGGAGATCCTTGAGCAGTGAAGGGGGATATTGTGGAAAGTTGTTCTTTGTTTGGGTGCAGAAACAAGATTAGGGAGAAAGAAGCCCACAGAGTAGGATTGGGATCTTTTTATCCTATATGGGCCATTCTAAAGAATTGGTTCAAACTGCTATCCCACAACTAAAAAAAACACATTTAAAAAGCATTTAAGTATTCCAATCTTAGATGTTTACTAAGATCCTTTTCTTGTCTATTGAAACCCACGATAGTATTTAAAATATCAGTAAGCTTAATATATATAAAATCATCATTTAGTGGGTACTTGCAATTGGGAGGTTGTCCTGAACCCTAACCCCTAAATTTCATCTGATTTTAAAATAATTTAATTCCATTGTTGTTTTTAAAATCTTTTGTTTTCAAAAAAAAAAGTGAAATTCAAGAAAAATATTAATTTTATTCTTATTTATTTATTTATTTATTTTTAATGATGAAACCTGCATTTTCATGTCACTACCAAAACAGTGTATATTTTAGTCCATTGGCTGAGAATGATTTTAACTACACCCCTACATTTAATGATCAGGAAATATTAATGTGTCACTCTCTCTCGCAGCCACATGGTGAGTAGATAGGCCCCATTATTTTGAGGTAAATTTGTTCAAAAGTATGAAAAATCTGTGTAACTTTAAAGAATGGCACTACCAAATACCATGTTTCTGTAATTAAACACACTTTATTGGCAGTAATTCCATAACATTTAGTTTTTCTATGTACACAACTGTTCAGACCTGTGCTAGCTCACCATGTGCTGATAAGCATCTTTGAGCTAGTTTCAAAAGTATCTAAAATTGTCACAAGCAAAACATTTGAAATATGGTATGTTTTGTTAAAAATAAACTATACTAAATTATCAAGTAAGATGTTATGATAGTGTTTGGTTCAAAGTACATTCAAACTAATAAATCCTTATGATCAACCTTGAAATATTGTTAAAATTGTAATTGTTATTGATTTTTGATTTACCTCTGATTGCAACAAAATAGAAAAAATATATATATTTACAAGGAAGATTAATAGGTCATTATAACCCTTCTTATTAAATTATATATTCCTGTGTTTCAGTAAAGACAAATATAGAGAGAGGACAAATATTCCAAAACTTTCTGAAAATACAATATGAGAATTAACTGCACAGTTACTAGAAATGTGTACCCTGTATATTATACAATTCGCATACATACAAAAATTGTGGAAAAGACACATTTTTGTCAAGACGTTTCCAACTCTGACTTTGAACCAACTCTGTAGAATGGCCCATATAACAGATTCTGAGTACCATCCGGCTTTGCAGACTTACAGAAGCAATTCTATTACATACATGAATGGTTGCTCAAATTATATGGATTATTTAGAGAATATCATAGACACTTGGGAGTGACACAGAGCCCTGTGAGTGAGTGAGTTTTTGCACATGCAAGCCCAACTTGTCTAGTTACAAGTTACTATATAAGGCAATTCAGTTTTTTATAGTGCCAGCACAGCAAAAGCAAACGTCAGGTGTGCAGTTTTGATGCTAGTTATTCTTTTACATAATGCCACACAGGTCAGTGTTCGTCAGTCCCTTTTCTGATTATGTGGCATAAGCCAGAAATAACTTTAATCATCATAACCCTGCCGGTCCGGATAACAGTTATTTAGAGTCTCTGAAACAATATGGATTGTAATCACATTTCTTTCCAGCAATTATCAAAGTGTTTTTGAAGCCCTCAGTCAACCATGAATGGCCTTTCTGTTATGTCGTTTTCCTCTCGCCCTCCTGCATCCCATCCTTCCTCTGTGTGATCATTCAGAAACAAAATGCCACTGGAGGGAACATCCTTGGATCGGCTGTCAGTTAAACCCAGACTAAGCTTTGTTCTTGATGGCAGTGCCCTGCGGGATGCTGTTTACTTACTGAGATGAGTTTTCAGAGTGGATTACACTCAGGCAGCTTGCTTGCATTGTGTTTAGCAATAAGTGGTGGAAAAGAAGCAAGAATAGATGATTTATGAAAATTAGATCAATGTTTGAGTCTGGAGACATTGCAAACATCTGAATCATCCTCTGATAGGGATTCCTTCACATAATTCTTTAGAAATGCAGATGTGTTGCAAGGAAAAGGAACTATGCTGTTTAACTATGCTGTGTAAAGGAACTATGCTGTTCATTCAGTGCTTTATTTATTGATCAGGTTGGTTTAATTTCAAGTGGACGATAAAAAGTTGGAAGTGGAGTACTTCCTAACTTCAATAATGTTGAAATGCCATTGGTTTACTAGTACAGCTACAGTTATGGACTGGTGAAAGTGGTCATAATCACTGTTGAGTACTTGCTATATCATATGTATATGAACCTTGATATTCTTCCAGCAAATTTTCTCACTTTTTCTATTTAGGATTAGGGATATGAACAAGATGTATTAAAACTGTTATCAAGAATTGTAATTATAAGGCATCACGTCTGATTATTGCCTGGTGGTCATTTAAAAATACGGAAAAATATTTATTTTTCCCATAAACTTAAATCATTGAAGGACCATACACTACCAGTCAAAAGGATTTTTTTTAAAAGGTCTATTCTGCTCACAAGCCTGCATTTATTTGATCCAAAGTACAGCAAAAGCAGTAATATTGTGATCTGTTGAGTACTTAGTTTTTTTAGGATTCTTTGATGAACAGAAAGATCCAAAGATCAGCATTTATCTGAAATAAAAAGCTTTTGTAACATTATACAGTATACCATTCAAAAGCTTGGAGTAAGTTTTTTTGGGGGTAAGAAATGATAGAAATGAATACTTTTATTTAGCAGGTATGCTTTAAATTGATCAAAAGTGATGATAAGGCATTTATAATGTTACAAAGATTTCTATTTCAGATGCAGTTCCTCTGAACTGTCTATTCATCAAAACCTAAAAAAAATGTACTCAGCTGTTTTTAACATAATAATAAATGTTTTTTGAGCAGCAAATCAGAATATTAGAATGATTTCTGAAAGATCTTGTGACTGGAGTAATGATGCAAAAATTCAGCTTTGAAATCACAGGAATAAATTACGTTTTTAAATATATTCAAATAGAAAACAGTTATTTTAAATAGTAAAAATATTTCAAAATGTAACTGTTTTTTGCTGTACTTTGGACCAAATAAATGCTTCCTAAAAAACATTAAAAATCTTACTGTTCAGAAGCTTTTGACTGGTAGTGTATTTAGGTGCCAGAATATCATGGCCTAGCAACACACCAGAAACCTTTTGAATACCTTAACAACCACATAGATGCACCTTGGAAGCCACTTCTAACACTGTAGTATCATTGAAAGAAATTTTTATGTGCAAAGCACACATTAACATTTTATTCAGTCAAAAAATGATTTAATCTTTGACAACAATACATCTCAGCAGACACAATACAACATCTTAGTGTGTGCTTGGCAGCCACACATTCTCTAGAAGTTCACCACTAAAAATTTCAAAAGTAAATTCTCAAGCTAAATGCGTACTCTGCGAGAGAGGGAGGGATGTCACACATTTGAATAAACCACTTCCTTGGTTACAAGATCGCTGTTTTCCTGCTGTGGTCTGTTGCATTTTGAGATGACACGAGCAGTTATACCAATCGTATCAGTCGTCACCTCACTGCTCCTGCTACCTGTCTGTGCATTTTGCTGTTGGTTGGCTGTTTTCAAATCTCTATAGGTTAATTATTGGCTGTTGAGTTTTGCAAGTACACATCTTGGATCCAAGGCCTCAGGCCTGTGAATGTATTTATGCTTCCCTTGCCAGCTCTGCTCATCTTCACATTCATGCAATCAATATTGTGTCATACTATAAAAACAAAAATGTTCTTTTATTGCTTTTGCCAATATGCCAGGATGGCGTAATAGGAAGGTTTTTAATACAACTTGTTTACTTGGAAAGCCCAGGTTGTTTAAGGATAATTATTGTTTTCAATCATCAGTTCATGTTTCACCAACCCTACCCCAATCCTTCAAGAGTTGAGCAAACCAAGGACAAGATTATGAGTTACTAAAGTGAGCTATAAAGTCATTAACCTTTGTATTATTGAACTGTAGTATCTTTATAGGGCCAGTGGAGACGGGTTAGGTTAGGGCCTTTCCACACTCTGCTCGTGGTTTTCTTACTGGTATGCGACAGTTCCCAAAAATAAAAATGCCATCATTCTTTTACTTACTCTCAGGTCGTTCTAAACCTGTATGACTTTCTCTCTTCAGCGGAAGACAATTTTTTTTAAGTTACATGAAGTCTACTGTTACTTTGAACCCCACTGACCTTGTACTGTCGATTGTATGAACAAAAACGTAGAAGTTTCTTCAAAACACCTTTTTTGTGTTCCACAAAAGTTAAATGGATGAATAAATGTTGACATAATGTTACTTTCTGTGTAAAGGTCAGTAATCTAAAATGAAATCTGCACATGCACACATCCTCTTTATGGACTGTGGATTGATGACGGTGTTTACACATTTCCACATATAAAAATGAGCACAGATTTTAAAAATGATGAATTATGTTTGTTGCTCAGCTGGGGTGTGAGTTTGTCCCCATTGTGGCAATAAACGGTTGGGGAAATATCATGATGAGTTTGCATAATGTCATGTCGTAATGATCTGATGTTATGATGCACAGTTATATTTCATTGTGTTCTTCGCCCAAACCTATCATATGACTTTTTGCGATCTAGAAATGAATGCACAAGTTGATGAAACCTAATGCAATATTGGATAATTTTGGAAGCTGGAAATCGTTAAAAAAGTCTAAGCTGTGCAATATTTGAAAATTCCTTCTTTTGCAAACCCACTTAAATTCAACAAGAACACTTCTGTTTAACTTTAACAGTATGTGAGAAGTCAAGAAGAGATAAGTCTAAAAGTTACCGCTACTCTTGCATTTTCCCTGTATTCACTGATTGATCAGTTTGAAGGCCGCAGGTGCTACAGACTCATGTTGTGTCAAACACACTCTCAAAAGGATTGGCAGTGAATGAAGGTCTTTGTCAGACACTGTAGCTTTAAAATGACTCTACCCCACATCTACTTTAGACAGGAGAAAATTATTTCCTTGCTGACTTCAGCTTCCTATATTGAATAACCCAAAAGCAAAAGGAGGCCCAGAGGGAGACTATCTAGTAAAGACTAAATTCCATAATGGAACTCTACACTTCCGAAAAGGAACTATGTGAGTTTCATGCATAACAACAAGAGAGCCCAGGCTTTCATTATGTACTGTATTATGGCATGTCATAGTTTAATGCTCGTTTATTGTTAGAAACTAGTTTCGTTATATGCTTCATGAAATATAAATAATAGGCTTATTTCCTCTCATCTCATTTCAGTTTTTGAAAAGGTTGTTCTGCCCTGCTCACGATACTGGTCACGAAGCAGATCCTCTCACATTAAAGGGATAGTTCACCCAAAAATGGATGAAAAAATTCTGTCATTAATTACTAACCCTCATGTTGTTCCAAACCCATAAGAACTTTGTTCATCTTCAGAACATAAATTAAGATATTTTTTATTAAATCCGAGAGCTTTCTGACCTTTCATAGACAGCAACGCAACTACCACATTCAAGACTCAGAAAGGTAGTAAGGACATTGTTAAAATAGTTTATGTGACATCAGTGGTTCAACTGTAATAATATGATGCTACGAAAATACTTTTTGTGCACAAAGAAAGCAAAAATAATGAGATCCAACGAGAGTGCCACGACCTGGCGTTCTGAACCAGTATACGCTACGCCTTGTTTACAAGCAAAAGATGATGCACACTAAACATTAGAGCTGTCACGATTCTTCAATTCGAGTAATTGATTTTAAAAATCCTCGACTGCAAATTCCCCATGTCGAGAAACTGGCAAAATACTGGAAGTGGCACATTCTATGGACGAGAATCTATGAAATGCATTTATATATATATATATATATTTCATTCTCCTTGACAGGACAGTGGAGATATGACAGGAAGTGAGTGGGAAAAAGAGAGGGTGGGTGGAATCGGGAAAGGTTCGCGAGGTGGGATTGGATCTCGGGACATTCGAGGTGCAACTGCACCATATGTTGGCGCACTGCCCACAAGGCTATTGGCGCAGACACTGCAGGATATATTAAACCCATTTAAAAATCATCATAAAGCATATTGAGAAAGCATCACAATTGTAAAATAAAAGCTCAAACCCTAAACAAGGGATGCTCAACCCTGTTCCTGGAGATCTACCAACCTACAGACTAGTTTCAGCCCTGCTCCAACACAGCTGTCTGTAATTAGCAATTATTACATAAGAGATTGATTAGGTGGTTCAGGTGTGTTTGATCAGGGTTGGAGCTTAATTTTGTAGGATGTTAGATCTCCAGGAACAGGGTTGGGCTAAATCTTAAACCCTCACTTTGAGTTTCATATCAAGAAATTGCAGTGGCTGTAGCTTTTCTGTCATAAATAAAATGAGCCAGTATTAAATATTAAGTGGATATTTTAATTAAATGTTGTTTAGCCAATAGTAAACAAGGATTAGATTGCACAGTAAAGTGTAAAAAAATAAAAAGTCAGGCCGTTGGTTCCCCTTTGCAGTCATTTATTATAAAACAAAATGTACATTAGTTATATTGTTTATAATACATTATGTATTTTAACAGTTTTGTTTAATAAAACCATATGATTAGTTGCTTTTGATACTTTATTTAAACTAATTACATTGATTACCACAGACTCACACTCTTTAGCCTCGTTCAGACTGTCAGCCCAAATCCGATTTTGTGCATATCCGGATGGAATCCGATTTGAAGAACTGACTGTCCACACAGTCCTATCACAACTGTTCATATCCGATTTGTGTGTCCATAAGCGCTCTTTCGTTTCACGGAATGTGCGCTGGTTTCTATGGCAATGCTGTTGCGTTGTTATGCCAACGCTAAAAACAACAATAACAGCAATACAGTTTGCACTATAGATGCTGTCTTGCGATATGACAACGTTGCCGTTGCATTGGATTATATTTTGTCTTCTAAAGCAGTGGCAGAAACGCAGGAAGCTGGAATGTGCGACTTTATTCTGTGCTGCCGTCTCCTCTGGTTTCAAATCTCAAAGAGGTGCATAAACTAGCCGTATATTGTCTTTTCCCACTTCGTTTGCAGTTCGCAACAACACAAGCTTGTTTCTGCAAAGATGTTTGTTATGTTTTCCACAAAAACGTCTGACGTGTTTATGTTTTACGTGGCATGAAAACGTGAAAAAGCATCGCCAAATCCGATCTGACTGGTCAGACTGAAACGGATTTCCAAAAATCCGATTTGAATAGGATTCCAAACCACATACGAATGTAGCTCGAAACGGATTTGACCAAATCGGATTTCATGTAGTCGTTGCTGTTCAGACTACCTAAATATGATTGGATTTCAATCAGATTTGCATACAAATCGGATTTGGGCTGACAGTCTGAACGAGGCTTTTGTGTGGTGTGACTTCCGTGGGGGATATATATATTGGTTCACATTTACAACCCATTGCTTGTTTGTTACGTAAAACCATCAGTCAATTTTCGTGTTGTTCTGAATGAAAATGCAAATTCATTCTTTACCACTAGGTGCTACTTTTGGAGCGGCAAAAATGGGGATTCCCCAGTAACTGCTGTACACAAAGCAGCACTGCGCTCACAAATGTTGCTTTATTAGACATTATAGACCAGATGAAATGAAAATTCAAACAAAAATGTCCTAAGTACAGCTGATATTTGTCAGATATACACTAATATAAAAACACCAGCGCCATATTTGATTTTTGAAATGTGCAGTGCTCATTTTTATTCACTGAAGTCAAAGCTTTGTCAAAGCTTGATATTGTGGCAGGCCGCCACAAATAAATCAATGTATGGGAAACAATGAATTATTACTGCCCTTATATGTATTGCATTTTATCTTTTCCAACATTTTTGAAAATGACAATTAAATATTGTGATAAAAATAATGTCACAATGCCAGTGAAAATTGTAATTCTAAAATTTGGGGGTGAAATATGTGACCCTGGACCTCAAAACCAGTCTTAAGAAGCACAGATATATTTGTAGCAATAGCCAAAAAATACATTGTATGGGTCAAAATCATTGATTTTTCTTTTATGCTAAAAATAATTAGGATATTAAGTAAAGATCATGTTATATTGGAGGTATTTTGTAAATTTCCTTACATAAATATATCAAAACGTAATTTTCGATTTGTAATATACATATGGACAACGTTAAAGGCGCTTCTTTCCACCCTCAGATTCCAGATTTTCAAATAGTTGTATCTTGGCCAAATATTCACCAAACCACACATCAATGGAAAGCTTATTTATTTAATGTATGTATGTATAAATCTCAATTTCAAAAAATGGACCCTTGTGACTGGTTTTGTGGTCCAGGGTCACATATGACCCAGATGTGTTCTCGACAGAGTTTATGACATTCACCTCATTATGTCTTGGGTCATATGTATAATATCTCTCATTTGAGTGTCCTTCTGTTCACGTGGATTTGATAAGATTTCTTTCATAAAATCACACAGCCGTGTTCCAGGGATCTTATCAAAGCGGATGATGTCATCTTTGCATTGTGAATGTGTGGGCCCCTGCCAAACCCTTCTCAGAGATAGCACTCCACACCCAAGCCCTTTCCCACACTCCCACAATTCTCCCCTTACTCACACCCGACACGACCAAACAGTATTCAGTACTCAACCCGTTGAATTCTTTTGCTTTTGCTTTTCATTTGTTGGCAACCAAGCAGACGTAATTTCCATATCATACTAAATCATCTCATCTGCTCAGTTCATAATTTCCAACCCAAATTTGCTTACGAATAGAGCGCCCTTGGGTGGAAGAGTTTGCAGAGGTTACGTGTAATTAGTAATGAAGAAACAAGAAGAACCAATACAGTGATAACAGTGTATGGCTTTATCAGACAGCTTTGTATATCTTATCAGAATGGGAGTGTATCTTTTAGTACATGCTGAGTGATTTTTTAGTGTCTACATGTGCTAGTAGTATCAAAGGCATTTAAAAACATTGAAACTGTCACACGTGTTTGACGAAAGACCCACCCAGAGAGTGGATAGCGCTGTATAATTTTCGTGACTGTACGTCCAGTCCTCTCAGGACATTGCAAACCTTCTGTCAAACATAGTTAGATGTGGCTACAGCATTTTGGCAGGAAAGTTACAGTTTTGCAGGGTGAAATAAGACCTAATGTTAGTCTTGCCAGTTTGGTGAGTGCTTAAAGCCAAGAACTTGTTTGTGCCAGAAAATTGAGAGATACCTCAAATTATCTTGAAGGCGAAGGAAAGATGTTTCTATAGTTTAAAGTGAGCAGCGTGTCAAAACAACAGAGCAGTACACACCACAAACACTCAGGGTTGTTTATGGAAATGATCTTACGGTGCTGTATCCTCTATTTTTATCTAGTGCCAAACTTGCTTTATTCAAGTTTCTCTCCCCATCTTAATATGTAAAGCACCACAAGAGCTAACAGATGCTGCGGTTATTTTAATAAAAGCAGAACACAGTGAGCAGCAAAATAAAATATTTTTATCTGTCTTACATGTATGACTTTGACTATTTAGACATGATGGTTTTTTTTAATGTACGTAATGAGCATTTCATAATAGACCATTGGGAAAATTATTTGTAGATGGCAAGGAAATGCAAATAGACTGACAACCTGTTATTTATACTCCCAAAGAATTTTTTATAATTTAAGAAACTGCAACGTTTCAACCTGATGAAGACCACCTGTGGTTGAAATGTTGCAATTCATTAAATCATAAAAAATACATAAATTATATATAAATATTTTTGTATATTATATTAAATTATAAGAAATCTTTGGGCATATAAAAATATTGAGTATTATTCTTTAGGTATTTATTTATTTATTTATTTATTTTGTAGATGGCAAGGAAATTCCAAAAGACTGACAAATTTTATTTTTTCTCCCAATTTCTTTTTTTTTTAAATTTAATAAATTGAAATGTTTCAACCTGATGAAGACCACTTGTGGTCAAAATGTTGCAGTTCATTAAATTATAAAAAATTCTTTGGGCATATAAATTGTATTAACATATTTTAATATTGTATGTAATATTAATAAATATTTAATATTTTAAAAAACGTTTGGGCATCTAAAACTAAACAGCATTATTCTTTATTTTTTATATTTTATTTGTAGATGGTAAGGAAATGCGAAAAGACAGACACTGTTATTTGTTCTCCCAAATATTTTTTTATAATTTTATAAATTGCAACATTTCAACCTAATGAAGGCCACTTGTGGTCAAAACAATGCAATTCATTAAATTAAAAAAAATCTTCTGTTTTTTATATTACAGTACATTTCAAAAAAATCTGTGGGCATATAGATAATAATGAGCATTATTCTTTATTTTTTGTTTTTTATTTTATTTTTTAGCAAGGATAATACAAAAAGATAGACACTGTAATTTTTGTTAATAAATTAATAAATTAATAAATTGCCATGTTTCAACATAATAAAGAGCACTTGTGTCATTAAATTATAAAACATTCTTTGCTCATATAAATTATATTAATATATTTTTTATATTATGTAAAATTTTAACAGAAATCTTTGGTTATATAAAAATAATTAACATTTTTCTTTATTTTATTTTATTTTATTTTTTGTAGATGGAAAATGGAAATGGAAATGCAAAAAGACAGACACTGTTATTTTTGCTCCCAAAGATTTTTTTTACAATTTAATAAATTGCAATGTTTTAACCTAAGAGAGACCACTTGTGGTCGAAACGTTGCAATTCTTTAAATTATATTAAAACATTCTTTTGGGCATATTAATTTATATATAAATATATTTTTTATATTATATCAAATTATAGAAAAATATTTGGGCATATAAAAAATGATGAGCATTATTTATTATTTATTTATTTGTTTGTTTGTTTTTTATTATTTTTGCTCCCAAAGAATTTTTTCATTGTTCATCGTTTCAACCTGATGAACACCACTTGTGGTCGAAATGTTGCGAAATTTGAAAAAAATATTTGGGCATATAAAAAATAATGAGAATTATTTTTTATTTAATTTAATTTAATTTTTTTTTTTTTTTTTTTTTTTTTTGTAGATGGCAAGGAAATTCAAAAAGACAGATACTGTTATTTTTACTCCCAGAGAGTATTTCTTATAATTTAATGAATTGCAACATTTAGACTGCAAGCGGCTTAATCAGGTTAAAATGTACATTAAAATTCATTAAATGACAAAAAATTCTTTGGGAGCAAAAATAATGTTTTGTATTTTATCTAAGCATTCTCTTGACGGACCATGTGCTTAAGTGAATTTTGGGTGTGCACATTCTACTTTGAATACTTTTAGAATTAAAGAACCGGTATCTTTTCTGACACATACGTATTTTTACCTTTAGATATCATACTGCTCTGTAGTGAGTATTAGTAAGTCTTTTAGCTGCTGCTTTTATCCAAAGTGACTTACAGTACACTTATTACAGGGACAGTCTTTCTGGGGCAGTCTAGGGTTAAGTGCTTTGATCAAGGGCACAATTGGTAATAGCTCATGGCTCCAATTACCAGGCTTGTGCTTTAACCACATTGCCACACACTGTCCATAAACCATCTCCAAACAGAACTCTTCCGTCGCAGCAGGAGGGATTAAACTCTTAGTGTAACATATGGCCTCTGCTGGCTAAGCCTATGCTAATCAGAGCTCAGATAGGTCTTGCCTTTGCATAGTCACCTGTTGGAAGTTTTCTTTCTTTTATTGGTGGCTACAGTCAGGCACGTTTTCTTTGAGGGACAGTAATGAGGATAGCATTGCAATTGTCAGCTGTATCTGTGACCTGTGGTTAGCCCCCAGCTAGTGTTTTCTGAAGGGAGGGTATTGTTAATCGTGTCGAGCACATTCACTGACCCTAGTCCTAACCCCTTCACTCCGCACTGCTATCCGGTTTCCCAGAAGAGCAGGCCTCCCGGGAAGTATGTAGCCTGTACACTGCAGCTTTGTACTGCTGTCTTTGGTATCGCCAGTATTAGCGTATCATGAACACATTGGACACTTTAACTGTGGTGAATTGGTTTGCTGTTGGTCTGTATTAGTGATTGGGTACTTGTATTGATTTTAAGTTAGCTTTTTTAAAACATAAAACAGGTTAACATAAAGATTAAAATTTACTAATCACGATTAATCAAATTTTTTATCATGTTTAGTGTTTTTGTTTATATTATTATAAATAATTACATTATTATTTTTATTATACTTGAGCATTATTATTTTATGTAAATATATAATTGTATATAATTAATACAGCAACAGCTATTATCATTATTATTGTTTGTTTTAGTGTATCATGTTTAGTGGTTTAATTTAATTATATATAATTATATTAATTATTAACAAATACATTTATTATTATTTTATTATTGAATGTTATTGATGGAGGTGTGAGGATGCATTCAACGAAACGTTGGCCTATACCAATTATATATAATATGTAATAATTATATAAATTATTATATTATGCAAATATATAATTGTATATAATTCATACAGCAGTAGAAACAGTATGTTATTAGTATTATTATTTATTTTTTTAGTGTATCATGTTCAGTGGTTTTATTTAATTATATATATATATATATATATATATATATATATATATATATATATATATATAATTATAAACAAATAATTAATATATATTTGTTATTATTATTGAATGTTATTGATGGAGCTGTGAGGATGCGTAGGACAAAACATTGGCTTATATCAGTTATATATATATTATGTAATTATTATATTATATAAATTATTATATTATGCAAATATATAATTGTATATAATTAATACAGCAGTAGAAACAGCATTTATTATTATTATTATTATTATTATTATTATTTTAAGGTTAACATATTTAATGGTTTTATTTAAATATATAAAATTATATTAACTATAAAGAAATTGTGAATATATTATTAATAATAATAATTATTATTATTATTATTATTGATGGGGCTGTGAGGATGCATAAGATAAAACATTGGCCTATATCAAATATATAATATGTAATTATTAAATTATATAAATAATTATATTATGTAAATATATAGGTAATACAGCAACAGCAATACAATTTATTATTATTATTATTATTATTATTATTTGTTTTAGTGTATCAAGTTTAGTGGTTTTATTTAATTATATATAATTATATTATTATGATTATTATTATTAATAGTAGTATTTTTGTATATATTATTATTAATATATTATTATTACTTGTGTTTGTTTTACATTATTATTATTATTATTATTATTATTATTATTATTATTATTATTATTATTATTATTGAACGTTATTGAGCAGCAGTAGCAGTAGTTTATTTTTTATATTATTATTAATATATTTTTGTTATTGGTTTTTATTTTACTGTAGCCTTTTTGTTTTCTTTTGTTAATGAAGGGGTGCTTATAGCATTATTGATGGGACTCTGGAGGAAACATGAGACAAAGCACTAGACTGTATTAAAGAATAATTTGAAAAAGTTATCGTCCTTCTATATTTCCTTTCATACTTTGCCAGCTCGCGTATGTTTCCTTTGACTCATCCGTAGATCAATATGTGCATTTGTACAGCAGGTAGATGTTTGGTTTCTTATCTGTTTGTATAATTTTAGTCATATATTACAGACTGGTTTGCTAAAGAGGGAAGTACACAGATGACAGGTCAGTTTCGTTACTTCTACTTTTCAGTGCTTCATCTCGGGATGTTGGCGTACTAAGTCCTCCTTGAAATGGTAAACAGGATATTTTTCTCTTTTAATAGATTGCTTTGTAGATTTTCTACATTTCTGTGGTTTTATTTCTAAGTGTGGCTCAGATTTTTGTGGAAGCTTTAATGTTTCAGAAAGCAGGCGACTTGTGCTGTTGTGATTCGATTGGGGTGGGTGGTTGTGCTTTGGAATTTGTTTCTTTTGTACATTATGATTTTCTCATGCACTTTTGTCAAATTCATTCTGCTGTGTGAAGGTTTGGTTGATTCCAACCATTTGGGGGGTGGTGCTTGCAGGAAAGGGAATTTGGATTGTTGCTGACTTCAACTGGCTTTGTACAACATTCTTAATTGTAGTTTACAATTAAAAGAAACATTGTTAAGACTGACAAAAAACTGAAATGTATTTGATATATTGAAATGTTCTTAGGTATTTGTGTGGCTTTTTGTATTTAGGATATATCAGTGTAAAATCTTTTTTACTTAATTTCCTTCCTTGTTTGTTGTCTCTTCATAGGAATCAAAGAACGAGCTGCGTCCACGTCTCTGTCACATGAAGAAGGGTGCCACCGGGTATGGCTTTAACCTGCACACAGAGAAGACAAAACCAGGCCAATATATCAGGGCGGTGGATGAGGACTCCCCAGCAGAGAAATCTGGACTTCGGCCCCAAGATAAAATAGTGCAGGTATTATACACCATATGTAATCAGTAATTTAAACAACTGTGTGTGTACTTCAGGAATGTATGGTAATAAGCTTTTGTGTTCAAATATGTAGCATCTCTCTTTTTTCTATCACTGTAACAAAAGGCCACAAGGTGACAGTTAAAACTTTTTTAAATAAATGTATTATTATTATTCCCCTCAGTACAAGATGTAATATAAGTCTCAGGTATGCCCAGAATGTGTCTGTGAAGTTTCAGCTCCAAACCCCACAGATAATTTATTATATCATTTTGAAAATGCCTATTTTGAGTGGAAGCAGAAACATGCCATTTTCATGTCAAAGAACTGAAAATGCAGCAATGCAGTTACCAGAATAATGGCGCTTTTCCACTACACAGTACCAGCTCGCCTCGGCTCGACTCGGCTCGGCTCTGTTTGGTTTTCCACTGTGTAAAAGTTGTACCTGTACCGGCTTCCAGGTACTTTTTTTCGTACCACCTCCGGCGAGGTTCCAGGCGAGCTGAGGCGATACTAAAATGTGACGTGAAAACACAGCAGACTGCTGATTGGTCAGAGAGAATCGTCACTATTTACTGCGTCATCATTGCACGCGCCAGCAATAGTATCCAGAATAACCCCGCCATTTTTAAAAAGTTTGGCCAGAGATTGCGTGACATATCCAATCCATTACATATTATGGCAACTCGGAAGAATACGCCGTGGTCAAACGAGGAGGTGCAGACAGCGGGTGTGTGTCGCGTAGAAGATTACGTCACGGCAGTTTTCTGCAGCGTCGCTATGACAACCAGGTACTATTGTGGAGGTACAGGTACAACTTTTACACAGTGGAAAACCAAACAGAGCCGAGTCGAGTCGAGCTGGTACTGTGTAGTGGAAAAGCGCCATAAGTTTCACATTTCAAAATAGAAAACTGTTGTTTTAAACTGTAATAATATTTCACAATATTACTGCTTCATCAGTATTTTGATCAAAAAATGCAGCATTGATGAACATAAGGCACTTCTTTCAAAAGCATTTTAAATCTTACTGACCCCAAACTTTGAAATGGTAGGGTACATATATAGATTTTTTTTCCATGAATTTCTCATTAATGTTTTGTAACATACTTTTTGTTGCTTCTTGTTTCTAGTCAGAATATCTAAAAATTCTTAAATTGAGATTAATTTCCTAAATAAGCAAAATGACGCAAGATATTTAGTCTTGTTTCCAGGGGGAAAAAACTAAATTAAGTGGGGTTTTCTTAAAACAAGTAAAATTAGCTGCCAGTGGGGTAAGTAAAATACTGTTGTTCTAAGAGTACTTGTTTTTTAAGCAAAATTTACTTAATTTAGTTTTCCCCCTGGAAACAAGACTAAATATCTTACGTCATTTTGCTTATCTAGTAAATGTATCTCAATTTAAGAATTTTTAGATATTTTGACTAGAAACGAGACAAAAATACTAAGTAAGACAAGCCTTTTTTTTGCTGTGATTAACCTAACTATAGGCGGTTTACAGCAGACATTAGAAAAAAAGGTAGATTCATTTTAGAGTGTTAAATGCCTGAGCCATTTGGACTGTGTTTCCAGAGCGTTAATCTCATTATCTATCAGTGAAGGAGTGGCCAGTGTAATTACTATCTCTCTGGGAGTGCTGGGATTACTGAACGCCTGAGGAGAGCTCAGGGCCACGTATCTTTATCAAACCACTGATATAAGGCCAGCCTCAATCCACTTACTACAGCTAAATGATAGAGGCCCCAAAGGTGGATCATTGAAGGCTGAGAGGGAGAAAAATTACCCATTTATGTGTATAGAAAAAAATATGTATTTACAGTTGAAGTCAAAAGTTTACATACAACTTGGAGAATCTGCAAAATGTCTATTATTTTACCAAAGTAAGAGGGATCATACAAAATGCATTTTTTTTTTTATTTAGGCTAGAACTGACCTGAATAAGATATTTCACATTAAAGATTTTTACATATAGTCCACAATAGAAAATAATAGTTGAATTTATAAAAATTACCCCTGTTTAAAAGTTTACATATACTTGATTCTTCTTAATACTGTATTGTTACCTGAATGATCCACAGCTGTGTTTTTTGTTTAGTGATAGTTAAACAGTTAAACTGCCTGCTGTTCCTCAGAAAATGACCAAATTCTTTGGTTTTTCAGCATTTCTGTGTATTTGAACCCTTTCCAACAGTGAGTTTATGATTTTGAGATCCATCTTTTCACACTGAGGACAACCGAGGGACTCATACTGAACTATTACAAAAGTTTCAAAGCTCTCTGATGCTCCAGAACATGGTGCATTAAGAGCCAGGGGTGAAAACTTTTGAACAGAATGAAGATGTGTACATTTTCTTATTTTGCCTAAATATCTTTTTTTTTTTTTTTTTTTTTTGGTCACACTTTATATTAGGTGGCCTTAATTATTATGTACTTACATAAAAAAAATAAGTACAATGTACTTAATGTGGTCATATTGCATTGCACTGCACATTGCACAGGTTTGGTGGTATGGGTAGGTTTAAGGGTGGGTTAGGGTGTAAGGGTTGATTCAACAGTGGTAATTACAAAAATTAATTAGAAATGTAATTACAGAAAGGTTTTTAAAAATATATAAATACAATGTAAAAACATGTATGTACACAATAAGTACATTGTACCAAATTATTAATTTAAATGTAACTACATAGTAGTTAAGGCCACCTAATGTAAAGTGGGACCTTTTTTTATTTAGTACTACCCTTCAGAAGCTACAAAAGACAATTACATGTTTCCCAGAAAACAAAAGTTAAATTGACCCTGAACTGCAAATTCCAAACATTTTCATGCATGTTTCTCTTAATGCATCATGTTTCCTTCTGAAGCATCAGTGAGTGTTTGAACTCCAGTTGTCCTCAGTGAAAAGATGGATCTCAAAATCATACAGTCTTAGTTGGAAAGAGTTTAAATACACAAAAATGCTGAAAAACCTAAGAATTTGTGAGACCCGAAGAACTTTTCTGAAGAACAGCAGGCAGTCTAACTGTTCAGGACAAACAAGGGACTCATGAACAACTATCACTAAAAAAAGACAAAAACAAAGTATTAAGAATCAATTGTTTAAAGTGCCCCTATTATGCCATTTTAAAGGTAGTTAATATTGTTGTATTAGTCTCTTAAAACAGGTTTACATGTATGCAAGTTCAAAAAACACTTTAGTTTTCTCCAAAATTAGATTTATTTTTACCCCGTTTCTAAATGATTCGTAAACAACTCGTGTGAAGCAGTTCGAAGAATCAGTCTCTCTAAACCCCTCCTTTCAGTGAGCCCTCACTGCTGTGATTGGTCAGATGGTGCCGTCCTTTTAGATTGGTCTACCGCTACAGCGCAAAAACGCATAACTGAATGACAGCTGCGTTGTAACGTTACTCCCCAAGATTGGAAAAGCAGTCATCAGTAAAATGACGCGAACACAACACAAGATTGGAATTGTACTGCTGAGGTGTTGAAAAAATTAATGTTAACCACTCATTCTTTTGTAGATTACTCTTTCGGAGGGGCATATAAAACAAATTTACTCTCACAGCGCAGGATACAGCGTCTTCTTGACATGATGTAATCGACGTGAAAATGTATTGTTTGTGGGCGGGCAAGTTGTTCGCGACATAGAACGTGGGCGGACATTATGCAAATGTGTAGTTCGTGACGTGTGGCCGTAACAGAAAAAGATTCGAATTGCTGACGACTCGTTTAGGCAAATGTGAGCCGACTCTTTTTTTTGATAGACAAAAACTTCATTTGTCGTGCACTGTTGGCGTCACAACTTTGCAGATAGTTTATGTTCACATACAGCTACATGACACACTACATGAAATATCATATTTGAAAAGGCATAACAGGGGCACTTTAATTCTAATCTGTACACAGTTTGGTTGTTCACTATTGTGAACTCTGTTCATCACCTGAATTTATTACAACAGATTAGCAGCTAGTTACTAATGATGTCATCAAAACCATATCTGAGATACGTCATTCTTTTCCTATCAAGTTTTGAGTTATGTTGATATAGAAATCATTATGTAAGTTACCATCATTTTGGGAGTGACTATAGAGCAATAACTCTTGGATTTAAATAAGGTTTTACTGTGTGTATACTTGACTTTAGTAAAAGTATGTTAAAGTATGCAAATGTTCTGAGGGTTTTGGTGAAATGGTTTTGACTTGCAACTCAGTCTGTGGTCTGTGTTTTTCACAGTTAATTTCACACGTTTGAAGAAATCATGCCATTTCACTGCGTGATGACTGGTTGTGTGACTGGTTGACATAGTTGTTCACCCTAAACACCAATCCGGTCCTCTTCAGCCTGACTGAGAACATTTTTTTTTTTTTTCATTTTAAAGCCTCGTCTCATTTCCTTTAGAATGCCACTGAGCCCTTTTCTTTGAATGCTGACTTCATTCAGTGGCTGTGCTTGAAACATCTAAAAGTTTTCACACTCCGTTCTTAGTTTCACTCTCGTTTCCGGCATTTCATCTCAGATTCCAGAGATGTGAGACATTTAAATGTCAGGCATCATGTGAAGTCACATGGCTTTACCTGAACATGACAATAAAAACATGCCTTTTCGCAAACCTCATACGAATTCTCCTTTTTGCTTCCCTGTTCTGTGAGCGTGGCCTCTTGTTATGTGTGTGTGTGTGTGTGTGTGTGTGTGTGTGTGTGTGTGTGTGTGTGTGTGTGTGTGTGTGTGTGTGTGTGTGTGTGTGTGTGTGTGTGTGTGTGTGTGTGTGTGTCTAATAGGGCTGTGTTTAAAGGACACATAAGGGGGCTGTTGTTTGTCCGCTGTGTTTTAATTGAGCGGGAGAATGGGATCGGCATTCCTAAGAGCCCACTCCTGCCCTGAATCTCCCACACAGATTCCTAAGCCTCTGGCATTATGGGATAGACCAACAGAACCTCAGTCTTTTCCCAGGTGTCTCCTCTCTGGAAACAAGTTGTGATCATGGGATTAGACTTTCTATTGACCCATAAGTACTTCAAATGAACAGAGAGTCAGAGAAAGGAGATTTGCTTTGTCTTGCTGGTATATGCTATATTATAGTATGTATAGACAGAAACTCACTTGTCACACATTGGCATTGGCAATTTTAGTCTAGCTGCAAAATATTAAAAACTTAATGTTTACTAGTTAATGTAGTTTATGATTTAATAAAAAAAAATATATTATATTTTTACATTTAAATTATATTACAGTTTTTACATTGAAATTACATTACTTTAAAACAGTTGTTTAAATTACTACAAATTGAACAAAGGAGAATATCATACAATAATTAATTTATATTTTTTATTTATTGTTTTATAGTTTAATTTTGTATATTGTAATTATATTTTTTTAATTTAAATTGTATGAAAAATGTTACATTAAAATTACATTACTTTAAAACAATAAATTCAATTACTACAAATTGAACAAAGGAGAATATCATACAATAAATTACTAATTAAAATTGTTACATTTAAATTACATGACTTTAAAACAATAAAATAAATTACTAAGTTAATTGATACATTAAAACAATTACTACAAATTGAAGGAGAATATCGTACAATAATTAATTTGTATTTTTAATTTATTTTGTAATTTAATCTTTTATATTTTATTTATATTTTTTCATTTAAATGATATTAAAATTGGTACATTTAAAATTACATTACTGTAAAACAATTAAGTTACTATAAATTGAACAAAGGGAAAATATATAAATTAAAAATATAAAATTATGATATAAAATATCATAATCATTTTAATTTTATATTATTTTGTAATTTATTTTTGTATATTGTAATTGTATTATTATTTTTACATTTGAATTATATTAAAATGGTTACATTAAAATTACATTAATTCAAAACAATAAATTAAATTACAACCAATTAAACAAAGGAGATGATCATACAATAATTAATTTTTATTTTTTATTTTGTAATTAAATTCTGTATACTGTTATTATATTTTTACATTTAAATTATATTTAAATCGTTACATTAAAATTGCATTACTTTAAAACAATACATTCAATTACAACCAATTAAACAAAGGAGATGATCATACAATAATAAATTTTTATTTTTTTATTTTGTAATTCAATTCTTTATATTGTAATTATATTTTTATATTTTTTAAATTACTTTTATTCAGTATAGATTATCAGAAGTGACATCATTTTACAATGTTACAAAATAATTATATTTCTAATAAGTGCTTTTTTGAACATTCTATTTATGAAAGTATCCTTAAAACTAATAAGAATATTTAAAAAAAAATGTAATATTTAAAAGTTAATAAAGCATTATATTATAATTGTTACATTAAAATTACATTAAAACAATTAATTATTGATTATAAACTGAACAAAGGAGACTATCATACAAAAATTATTTTTTGTTTTTTACTTATTATTTTGTAATTTAATTTTGTGTAATTTTGTTGTGAATTATTTAAATTATATTACATTAAAATTTAATTAAATTTAAATTGAAAGCAATTACTAAATAAAATACATTTAAATTTAAATTAATAAAAGCAATTAGTAATCAACTAATTGTAAAAAAAAAAAAAGATAATAAATATTTATTTTTCATTTTTAATGTGTACATTAAATTACATTGAAATTAGATTACCATAAAACAATTAATTAAATTGACTAAGGAATTACTAATTAACAAATTTAAAAAGTGAAAAACATAAAATAATTAAGTCATTTTGAAGTATAAAATATATTCTTATACATTACCTTTCCCATATTACCTTACTTCTGTATTAAGTAAAATGATTAAAAAATAAAACCGTCTTTCATCACAATCGAACCACAGGTGCTGACCACTTCAGCCACATGCTTTGAATGATCCAGGAAAACTATTATACATTTAAATATCCAGACCTATCAGAATGAATGGAGACTCTTCCTCATCACAATTTAAATCTCTATCTTTGCTTCAGAAAGTATGAATTGATGTGTGTGTTGTTTCTGCAGGTGAATGGCGCTCATGTGCACACAATGCAGCATTCAGAAGTGGTGGCAGCCATTAAGGCAGGAGGAGATGAGACCAAACTTCTGGTGGTGGATCCAGAGACAGACGCCTTCTTCAACAGCTGTGGTGTCATTCCGTCTGAGAAACATCTCACAGGTACAAGCGTAACAAATTAACCAGCTATAACTTGTTTTTCAAATGCAAAGTGGGTTTCTGTCCATCCCACCTTTGACCCTAAGTGTGGTTTTGCTGATTAAGAACTTTGTTACTTTGTCAAACATTTCACATGATTTTACGCACACGCTCTCACATAGTAACAAACTGCTGGTTAAACATCAACTCGAGGCCTGCTGTGGCACTGTCTGTACATGAGAGAATTAGCCAAAGTCAACAGCGCACTGCCAACATGTTGTCATGGTGATCAAGACCATGGCAACAGTATGAGAAATGGGGGGAGTAAGTCACCCCCACCCTAAATGTGCCAGACAGGCAAACGACTCACGTTGGCGGTGCAGCCACCCCACTATGACACAAAGTAGCATAACATAATATATAACGCATAGGTCACTTCATTAAAGGCTTATTAAAGGTAATAGAGCAACTGGTGAAATAGTGAAAAACATGATTTATGAGAAAATTGTTGCCAAAACTACAGAGTTATGATGAGCTGGCCATTGGGCTGTTGGACTTTTTCCATTTCTCACTGAAAGGATGTTGACAGCTGTACCCACACACATCTTTTATTCATTATTTCAACCACAACAGCCATGTTTCCCAATTCTCATTCAATTCTATAAAGACTTTTTGCCTGTTTCCTGTTTTTTCTTGGAAGGAATCTCACTGTTTAGCCATTGTACTGTGGCTCTAAACCCATTGGCAATGGCATTTAGTTAATAATAGTGATGAGCTGTAATCTTGAATCTCAAGAACCATTTTTTTCCCAACTGTGAGACCAATATACAGTTGAAGTCAAAAGTTTACATAGACCTTGCAGAATCTGCAAAATGTCAATTATTTTACCCAAATAAGAGGGATCGTACAAAATCCATGTTATTTTTTATTCAGTACTGACCTGAATAAGATATTTCACATAAATGTTGTTTTCATATAGTCCACAAGAGAAAATAATAGTTGAATTTATAAAAATGACCCTGTTCAAAAGTATACATACACTTGATTCTTAATACTGTGTTGTTAGCTGAATGATCCACAGCTGTTTTTTTTGTTTAGTGATAGTTGTTCATGAGTCCCTTGTTTGTCCTGAACAGTTAAACTGCCTGCTGTTCTTCAGAAAAATCCTTCAGGTCCCACAAATTCTTAGGTTTTTCAGCATTTTTGTGTATTTGAACCCTTTCCAACAATGACTGCATGATTTTGAGATCCATCTTTTCACACTGAGGACATCTGAGGAACTCATATGCAACTATTACAGAAGATTCAAACACTCACTGATGCTTCAGAAGATAACATGATTCATTAAGAATGATGCATGAATTTGAAGATCAGGGTAAATTTCACTTAATTTGTCTTCTGAGAAACATGTAAGTATCTTCTGTAGGTTCTGAAGGGCAGTACTAATTGAAAAATATGATATTTAGGCAAAATAAGAAAAATGTACACATCTTCATTCTGTTCATAAGTTTTCACCCCTGGCTCTTAATGCATCGTTTTCCTTTCTGAAGCATCAGTGAGTGTTTGAATCTTCTGTAATAGTTGCATACGAGTCCCTCAGTTGTCCTCAGTGTGAAGAGATGGATCGCAAAATCATACATTGTTGGAAAGGGTTTAAATACACGAAAATGCTGAAAAACCAAAGAATCTGAAAACTGAAGGACTTTTCTGAAGAGCAGCGGGCAGTTAAACTGTTCAGGACAAGTAAGAGACTCATGAACAACTATCACGAAACAAAAACACAGGTAACAACACAGCATTAAAAATCAAGTTTATGTAAACTTTTGAACAGGGTCATTTTTTTAAATTCAACTATTATTTTCTCTTGCGGACTGCATGTAAAGGTCTTTTATATGAAGTATCTTATTCAGGTCAGAACTAAATACAAAATAACATGCATTTTGATCCCTCTTATTTTGGTAGAATAATTAACAATTTGCAGGTTCTGTGTATGAATACTTTTGACCTCAACTGTATCTGATCATAAAAATAACTAAAAAATAACAACTAAATTGATCTTTCTCTGTCTCTCTGTGTTCTCAGGTCCTCTTCCAGAGCCTGATTCCAGCCATGATGCAGAAGATCATGTGAGTAATGTCTATGTTGCTTATTATTTTAAAGGATTAAATGTATTCAGACTTAAGGGGACAGTTCACCCAAAAATAAATTTACCCCATGATTTGCTTACCCTCAAGCCATCCCTTCTTTCAGACGAATACAATCGGAGTTATATTAAAACATGTCCTGGCTCTTTCAGCTTTATAATGGCATTGAATGGGTGTTGAGAATTTGAAGTCCAATAAAGTGCCTCCATCCATCATAAAAAGTGCTTCACACAGCCCGGGGGTTAATAAAGGCTCTCTGAAGTCAATCAATGCATTTGAGTAAGAAACATATCCATATTTAAAACTTTATAAACAATAATCTCTAGCTTCCGATTACTGTTGTACGCACAGTGACGAACAGTGGAAGTGATAAATGTAGAGAAGAGCAAAACAAAACACTGATTAAGGATTTAAAGTACAAAACAAGGATTTGTGAAGAAAAATATCAGAGATATAAGCCAAGAGGAGACTGTTTTTCCTTTGCTGAAAACAAAATTTAGTTCTCGCGAGACTAGCATATTCTCACCGGAGCTTACGCTGTGCCTACATCCTACGTCATCCGCTGGAATGCCACTCTCTCAGGAACGCACATATGACAGTTAGCGAAAGCTAGAGATTACGGTTTATCAAGTTTTAAATATGGATGTCTTTCTTGCAAAAAAACATTGATTCGCTTTAGAAGGCCTTTATTAACCCCATGGATGATTATGATGGATGGACTTCAAAATTCAACACCCATTCACTGCCATTAAAAAGCTTGGAAGAACCAGAACATTTTTTAAAATAACTGTCTGTATTTGTCTTAAAGAAGAAAGTCATATACACCTAGGATGGCTTGAGAGTGAGTAAATCATGTGGTGATTTTCATTTTTGGGTAAACTATCCCTTTAAGTGGACTACTTCTCTTCATATGTGTTGAGCAAACATGCATGTAACCCTCGAAAAGTGGGCGTGTGTGTGCTAAATTTACATTTCACATTTGATTGGCTGATAAAGTGTAGTAGCGTCTGAGCGTCAGTGATGGGATTAGACGGGCAGCATTAGGACGAGGGTAAATCTGTGGAGTCTGATAACCAGATTTCAGGCCACTTTTAATGCAGTGTCCTGGTTCCTCTCCAGCTGCTCTTCCCTGTCAGTTTTCCCACTGCTAGATTAGACTAGCTGTGAGATAATGATAACCTGGAGCAGATAATCGACACTTCCTCTGATTTAATGCATGTCCAAGTCTGTGCGAGAGAGAATTTTTGCTCTTTTCCTTCACGCAACACAAGCGTCCGTAGCCTTATCAAACTCTAAACCTGGTACCGCTGGCGTTTCTCAGATAATCTTTCACCCTCAGATGTTTGTCTGGCTCTGATATAGGATTCCTGGCTCTTGCTCAGAGAGTTTACAGTCATGTAAATCCATCATTACATTTGAGATTTGTAGATCATGTGGTTTATATCAGTTGTTCTGAAATTGCAGCCGTAAACCGTAAGGGGACGTCAGTCAGGACGGCATTTCTATTTTACATCCTAGGAATAAATTACATTTGAAATTGTAATAATATTTCACAATATTACTGTTTTTATTGTATTTTAGATTGAGGATGTAGTATTCTGTAAAACCTATTTTTAGTTCAGCAGAGTGCCTTATTAATTATTGCAATTTATTTAAACATAGAGACATCTCTAAAGTTTTAGTGCTTTAAAAACACATTTCTAATACTTTGCACTTCTAAATGTCTGTTCAGTTTCTGTGTAACAGACAACACAATTTAATTGTGGTGCTTCTAAAAGTAATAAGCCCTTCCAAATGTTTTACAGAAATCTCTGCACCAATAAAATGTAAAACACTTAACATTTGACTATAAAATCATATGTACCATCTGATTAATGTAGCTTACGCTTTAAAGTTTTCCTTAATATCTCATGTTCCTGCATGTATAACGGGATACGCTTAACCTCAAATAACGCTTCAAAGTGCTATTAGAGATTTGTCAGACCTGGGACAGTCTTGTGTGTGTACTTCCTGTCACATGCACTTGGCCAAGACTTCAAGTGTGGCTGTTGGGACAGGCCTATAGTCAGACTGTGAGCTAAAAGCTCAGGGTCCATCTAGGGGTTTGTTTTTGGTACTGCATTTAAAGAGAAACTTAACACAATTTTGTCATTTATTCACCCTTATGTAGTTCCAAATTAACTTTGTTCTGTGGGAGATAAAAGATTATTATTATTTTTTTCTCTTTTAATTTTCTGGATTTTTTTTCCTGTTTTAATTATTCCTCCTTTATAATGATTAAATTATGTTTTATTACTCAAAAAGTATGTGTAGATCATTAAAATCATTATTTATCCAATTTAACATTAGTGTATTTAAAGTTTAACAAAAATTATATTTTTAGGGCTCTGCGAAATATGAAATCCATTTAATTTTTTCCCAAATTCAGGATTTTTCTGGATTCTGTTTTTGTTTTTCTGTTTTAATTTATGCTTCTTTATAATGGTTACATTAAGTTTTGTTACTCAAAAAGCATGTGTAGTTATCATTATTAAACCCAGGTTAACATAAATGTATTAAAAGTTTAACAAAAATTACAATTTTAGGACTATGAAATATGAGATCTATTTTATTGTTTGGTTTTTGTTTTGTTTTTTTCAGTTTGTTTTTATGGATCCCGTTTTTTTCTGTTTAGATTTTTCCACCTTTGTAATGGTTAAATTAACTTTTATTACTCAATTTAAATTAATTATTATTTATCCAATTTAACATAAATGTATTACAAGTTTAACAAAAAAGGACATTTTAGGGCTCTATGAAATATGAAATCCATTTTATTTTTTTTCCCAAATTCCATTTTATTTTATCTTTTATTTCAAATTCACTTTTTTTCATTATATTTTTTCTGGATTCCTTTTATTTTTTTGTACATTTGTCCTTCTTTAACATAAAATTGATTAAAAGTTTAACAGAAATATATTTTTAGAGTTTTGTGAAATATGAAATCCATCTAATTGTTTTCCAAATTCTGTCTGATTTTCTTCTTTTTTTTTTTTTCCAAATTCAGTTTTCTCTTTTATTTTTCTGGATTCAGGTTTTTTTTTTCTCTCTCTCTCTTTTATTTTTTTTTCTCCTTTATAATGGTAAAATTAGGTTTTATTAATCAAAAAACGTGTAGTTAATTAAAATCATCATTTATCCATCATTTATCCAAAAATGTATTACATTTTAGGGCTCTATGAAATATGAAATCTATTTTATTAATTAATTAATTTTATTTTATTTATTTTTCTGCATTCCATATGTTTTTAATTTTTCCTCCTTTATAGTAGTTACATTTTTAAAAAAAATACTAAAAAAGCATTTGTAGTTATTAAAAATCATTATTAATCCAATTTAACACAAATTTATATTAAAAGTTTAACTAAAATTTAAATTTTAGGACTCTGTGAAATATGAAATCCATTTTATTGTTTTTTTTTTCAGTTTGTTTTTATGGATTCTGTTTTTTTCTGTTTAGATTTTTCTTCCTTTATAATGGTTAAATTAACTTTTATTACTTAAAAAGCATGTGTTGTTAATTAAAATTATTATTTATCCAATTAACATAAATGTATTACAAGTTTAACAAAAAATGACATTTTAGGGCTCTATGAAATATGAAATCCATTTTATTTTTTCCCCAAATTCCATTTTATTTATTTATTTATTTTAAATTATTATTATTATTATTATTATTATTATTAATGATTTATTTTATTTTTTTCATTTTTTTTTTCTCGATTCCTTTTATTTTTTTGTACATTTTCCCTCTTTTAACGTAAAATTTATTAAAAGCTTAACAGAAATATATTTTTAGGGTTTTGTGAAATGTGAAATCCATTTAATTGTTTCCCAAATTCTATTTGATTTCCTCCTTTTTTTTTCAAATTCAGTTTTCTCCATTTTATTTTTCTGAATTCAGTTTTTTTTCTCTCTCTCTTTTATTTTTTTCTCCTTTATAATGGTTAGATTAGGTTTTATTAATCAAAAAACATGTGAAGGTAATCAAAATCATTATTTATCCAACTTAACATAAATGTATTACATTTTAGGACTCTATGAAATATGAAATCCATTTTATCTTTTCTAGAAATCCATTTTATTAATTAATAATTTATTTAAAATTAAGTTTTTTCCATTTTATTTTTCTGGATTTTGGTTTTTTTTCTGTTTCTAATTTTTCCTTCTTTATAGTAGTTAAATTAAGTTTATTAAATATTAAATTTATTAATTTAATTTTTTCCCAAATTCCATTTTAGATATTCATTTTATTTTTCCTCTTTTTTTTTTTTTTTCCAAATTCAGTTTTCTCCATTTTATTTTTCTGGATTCAGGTTTTTTCTCTCTCTCTTTTATTTTTTTTTTCTCCTTTATCATGGTTAAATTAAGTTTTATTAATAAAAAAAACGTGTAGTTGATTAAAATCATTATTCATCCAATTTAGCATAAATGTGTTACATTTTAGGGCTTTATTTTATTGTTCTGGATTTAATTTTTTTTTATTCCGTTTATTTTTCCTCCTTTATAATAGTTAAACTAAGTTTTTTTTACTCAAAAAGCATTTGTAGTTATTAAAAATCATTATTTATCCAATTTAACAGAAATGTATTAAAAGTTTAACAAAAAATACATTTGTAGGGCTATGAAATATGTAATCCATTTTCATTTTATTTTATTTAAAATTCAGTTTTTCCATTTTATTTTTCTGGATCTGTTTATTTAAATGCATAAAAATAACTTAACTTATTAACAAAAAAATGTTTTTACAATAGTCTTATGAAATGTTTTATTTTTTGAGAAATTCTGTGTTGTGTTTTTATATTTTTCTGGTTATTAAATGAAGGCATAAAACATTAATCTATCTTAGTAATTTATCCAAATTTTTTTTTTTTTTTTTTTTGGGGGGGGGGGGCTATTACTATTAAAATGAAAACATGGATGAATCATTTTTTATAAGTATTCATGTCTTTCTGACACAATTTTTTCAAGTTAAACCAAACTTTTATTTTGATGGATTGCTTTGATGGGACTTTTAAGTTTCTGGGTATATGATATGACAGTTTTCCTTAAATGAAATCGTCAAATGCTTGTGAAGTACTCTCAGAGGAGCTTTGAAGATTTTATTGGCTAGAATTTTCATTTTGGATGAACTATGCTTTTAACTGTTTGACATTGTTTTGTTTTTATATTAATGCCAATCCTTTTTTTTTTTTTTTTACATTTTTCCTCCTTTAACATAAAATGTATTAAAAGTTTAACAGCAATATATTTTTAGGGTTCTGTGAAATATGAAATCCATTTAATTGTTTCCCAAATTCTATTTGATTGCAGGTAAATGGAAAAGCATCCCAGGAAGAAAAGCCTAAAGTGGCCGTGAGTTTGTCGAACTCCAGCAGCTCCTCCAATGCCTCCACTTCTGCATCTCCATCCAGCGCCTCAGCACCAGAGGTTGGTGTCCACACACACACACACACACACACACAGTCTTAAGTTTATGGAATGAACACAGAATGTTAATTTTAACAATGAAACATTTGCAGGCGAAACCAAAAGCGAAGGCCTCAAGTGATGACCCAGCACTATCTCTGAGCATGTCGCTGCAGCAGGCCAAGGAACGCGCTCACCAGAAACGCTCCAACAAGAGAGCCCCACAGATGGACTGGAGCAAAAGAAACGAGCTCTTCAGCAACCTCTGAGCCTCCTTTGTGCCTCCCCTCTTTCTCTCGCCCATTTCTTTTCATCTGTTTTTCTTTACTTCCTCTACATTTGTCCGTCCCATCATGCCTCTCTGCTCCTTTGTTCTCTCTTTCTGTCTCTCGGTACACTTGCACACAATTAGAAACCTTTTCACGTGTATTTTAAACCAGTGTTATTTCACTCAATCTGTTGATTTTTAATGCTTGATCAACTTTTGATTTACCTCTATATCACTCATATAAGATGAAATATATGATTTAACATTACTGTATAATGTACAGTCTAGAATATAATTTTTTTTTAAAAAGAAAGCTTAAATGAAATCTGAAAAGTATGTATATTCTCTTACTTTGCTTATTGATGCAGTATTGATGGCCCTTTGAAAGCGCTGTATATCATGTCTGATGAGTTTCTTCAGGACTAGTCTTAACCGTAGAGTTTTGAAGTAACTTTTAGCGCAGCAGCAATCCATTGATTTTTCTTTTATCGTATGTGTGGTTATGAATGATCAGTTTATAACATGTCATGAAGTATAGAAACTGCAGCCTTTTAATTTTGTAAATGTGAGCTGTTTATGGTTTGGGACCCATTAACCACTGAAATGATAGCGTTTGACTGAATTGACTGAGTTGATACTGTTGTCCAATAAACCTTCTCATTAAAGGTTTTATTTAAAGTGCTTGTTTAGTGGATGTACTGTGCTTTTTATATAGCGAGTACTGGATGTTTAAGCGCATAAGTTTATTTGTAAATCTTGCACAGTATTTTATTTCCATAGCAAATGCTTGTTTCACTCCATATGACTTTTAGTTGGTAAATTTGTAATTAAAGTACTGAAATGTACCTGCTTTAAATAACTGTCTCTTTGTTCCACACCAAAAATAATGAACATTTTTAAAAGTGTCCAGTCAGTTATTACTATTTATACCCTGTTGCACAATAATGATGCGTCACTAAACATAAACAATGCCACTGAACCAAATGAAACTTATATTTATCATCATGTTTTGGGCTGTACTAATCGGTCAGACCAGGAAAAACTTTTGGAGTACTATAGACTGATGAAAGCTATAACAAATCAAGGAGAAAAGTGCAAACAACTGAGGAACAAAAGGTTTTTGTGTTTGAACAAACTGAACCAGGATTTCCAGGGCAAGAATCGAGACAGCATTAGTGTTTGTTCTTATCAGTTCCAGTCAGGTAGGTGAAATATTAGGCTAATATCTTAATTAATACTGCTCAAACGTATCTTTACTACCTATTAACTTTAGTTTGTCAAAATATTGAACCCTTTCCTGCTTACTTAAGTCTTCTCCATATGATTTAGCAGCTTTCACACGTTTTTTCCATGGATTCGACAGCATTAATTAGAAGAACAGCGTTTTCAGTAGTACCTAAATGTGCAATTAATGCTGTTGTTTACATCCGAGTACCCCCAGTATGGTCGCGCATTCGGGTAACTGACCAAATCGTGAAGCATTTGAGAGCTCTTCTGTAGGTTTTTTTTTTTTTTTTCCAGTTGAGACGGTTTGGCTACTATGGTAAGGAATATCTGTGGAAGTGTATCTGATTTCGCAGATAGTTTATTCTTGAATATAAAATGATTTTGTTCCGTTGATCTGCATCTTCTCATCTGTCATTATTGTACAAGTACGATGTGGGGGTTGGTCGGTGTGGAATTTGTCCCGCCCATCCTTCGCTGTGATTGGTTAACTTTTAGCTGACTAAAAAGTGGCAGTGATGAGCGCTGCGTTTTGCTCAAAGGTAAAACCAAAGTTTGGAAAGATTTAAGCTTAAGATTTCATATACCTGTGAATTTTGTGATCAAGAAAAAGAAACCAGTTTGCATCTTTTTGTTCATTGTATTTATTCATTATTTATTTATTTATTAAGATTATTTTGGAAAGATATGGAATTCTATATTAACAGAAAAATGGAATGTATGATAGAAATTTGTATATTTTGTGCTTTTTTATACAGAAAATGGAAAATTGAATTGTAAAGAGCAACATATTATACATTTGTTTATTTTATTAGGAAAATTCCATATACATAAGAAAAAGTGGGCTTAGTGTGTAAACCAAATTTTTCTCATTTTATTAATGACTTTAAATTGTATGTAAATCTCTTGGAACAAACAAAAAAACAAAACAAAAAAAGCACTAAAAACATGTAATGCTCTAAAAACATTGAAATTTATGTAATTGAATTTTGTTTCTTCTTTTTCTCTGGCAGTTAATGTTAATTTGATATATGTAATACCTCTTGTTCTTGTGGCATTGATTCGAGAAAAAGGTAAAATCAAAGGTATTTCTTCAACTCTCGGCGCCAAGAAAAAGACGCACTTTTTTAAAAACGCGGGAAAAAAGGCTTTGGTGGACACACGGCCTTAAAGTGACAGCAGCCTAATAAACCTGCTGCTGTGTGACTGATGTTAATCAAACAACTAAAGAAAAGGAGAATTACTTACTACTCTTGACTGAACAATTTTAGTAGCATAGGTAAGAAACATTGCATACTTAAGTCATACAAAGACTGTTCAGTGTTTTATTTTGACATTTGGTTATTAAGTTTCTGTGGTACTTCTTTCATGAACGCTACTGTTAAATAGTCTGTACCTAAAAAATAAATAAAACATGGTTGATTTCATTTTTATCTTATATTGTATTTTTCCTGTTGTTGTAAACAGGGTGACCATACATCCTCTTTTCCCCCGGACATGTACTCTTTTTGGAATAAAAAAAAAAACGGCCAATCGGCTAAATAGGCCAAAATGTCCAGGATTTTGCTTTCTACATTCACCATTCATTGTATGAGTTTTTGTATTAAAGCCTTGCGCTGGACTGTTTTCTTAATAGAATGTTTGCAGGAATGGGATTATTGAATATAAGCAGAGTCGCTATCAATATGCAGACTATTTAAATCTCTTTGGATTCAGCTCGTGTTGGATGTAGGGTTGCCAAATCTGCATGTTTTCCACAGAACTGGGCTGTTTTTAAACTGTTGATTTTCTCCCGTGGGTTTATGTTTAGAAGCATTTAAAAATGCTTCTAAACATTTTGCATTCTACCTGTGATAAAACTGTGGTAGATATTAGTTTTGTAATGGATGGCCACTGTGGTAGGAAGCTTTTTAGCTGTGTTTATGATCAATCAGCATAACTTGACTGTAAAATATGTATTTTAGGTATGGAAACGACATATTTTGATACCAAAACTAGTACCCCAACCACAAATTCTGGTCTTGCACTAGCTCTGCAATACGCGTCTGTGACTTCACACATTACATAATCAGGTTGGAAAGGTCACACACGGTTAGTACTTCGGTTCAAAAAGGTAGGGTGGGGCAAAAAACTCATACAAAATAGTGTGAGACGAACATTTGTGGTTAAAAAGTAACCATTTTTAGAAAATGGCCAAACCCTTCACTGGATAAGACCCTTATTCCTCGACTGGGATTGTGTAGAGCCCTTCAACCCGCTGATCCCCATTGAAGTCCACTATATGGAGAAAAATCCTGAAAAGGTTTCTTCAAAAACCTTCAATTTCTTTTTCGACTGAAGAAAGAAATCCCCACGTCATCATGTCCGAGTAAATAAACCAATTCTTTAAGTACCAAGAAGTAAAAACAACGTCAACAGATAAACGTTTAGTATCATTTTAATTCAGTGTAAAAATTTCTTTTTTTTTTCAAATTCAACAGATACATTTTTCACAGCCATGCGGAAACAGTTTGAAATGCTTGTAAACAAATTAACATAAAATTCAACCAACAAAAGCTTCCCCCACAATTGAACTATATACATATAAGCTATCAAACCCCATATCACAGCACACATCATCATCATCATTATCATCAGAAATAAAGCAATAAAGACCAGATACAGACTCTATCAAAAAAGTTACAAACCCACCACCCTCACCTCTATGTACTATGAGGGTCAATGTTAGTTCTTTATTTTTTATTTTTTCATCGTTATAACAAATGATTTCGGCTACTTGTATCCAAAATACAGATCTGAAGTTATAATCACCAGCTCTCCAACTTATAATTACAGACTTAATTCTTCTTTTAATAGACCTAATGAATGAGTTATCAAATATATATATATAGCACCATGATGTGATTACTGAGGACAGAGGGAACGTCACAAAAACCCGTGTTAGTATCGAGACCAGAACAACACTGGCCCTCATAAGATTCTCACATTTGCTGCATGCACTGATAATCACTCTACTGGACAACATATTTTTCTTTATATTTTGTATTCTGTTTGACTCAATAGCTTTACTTATATAGAGAAAAAACACAACAGAGGATAAGGCATCAATTCTGCTGACGAGAGAGAGAGAGAGAGAGAGAGAGAGAGAGAGAGTGTTTACTTAAAGGTGAAGTTGTGCGTTAGGGCTTAAATTCATTTGAGGTTAGCAGCTAAATTTGCCTCAACAGTCATTTTAATTGTGAGATTTTGGTCTTGTTATATTAAGAAGAAACAAAGAAATTAAATTTAGCCGACAAGCATGATCATCACCAGTGTGTACCTAAATCCTGATGCTACGGATGGGGTTTATGAGAAAGGAAAAAACAAACAAATCTGACATTGAAAGCTGATGGAAAATGTAGCCATGAAGTCCCAGTTTGATGAAGTTTACAAATTAAATACACAACAGTGCCGTACATTTGGAAAACTACACATGCATACAACACAACAGCTACTGAAGAAACCCAAAAATGACTAAAAAAATAAACCAATTCAGTACAAACATCTGCTAGAACCCAAAAAGAAAAAGTAAATTACAAGAGAGAAAAAAAAACAACAACACTTGTTAAAAATACATTGGATCTTTATACAATGAACCATAATTTAACATATGGGTGACCATTTACAAAATGTACTCAGCATTTGATGAACGAATGCAAGCCAAGATGAACCAGAGGAAAAGAAGGAAAACAACGACATGGTCACATTTGTCAGGAGCTTCAAATATCGGAAACAAACAAAACGGCGGTATGGTCTTAGAAGCGCGTAGCTGAACCTTCAAATAAAGCAGAAGTCGATGAGATACGTTTCCTGAGAGTTCACCAACAACCTTACTGGTATTGAATAGAGCTTATAGTTCTACTAAGATAAACCACTATGCAAATGTAATATCGGCTGATCCTATCGGATGTTATAAAGGTTATGTACACTCGGAACGATCTAGAACAGGGAAAGCTCAAGTCTAGCTCTTAGAAAATTGTCACAGTTTTGCAATATATTGTAAGAATATCTCGTTTTAAGTCTATAGAATGTATCTAAGTCTATATATTTATGAGCTGTGTGATTTGAGTAAGACATCGTAAAACAACAGACATTATTATTGCATAACTTTCTTTTCCATTTCAAGAACTCTGTCGATAACTTGCTATGATACAAATATAAATGACGCGTAGACTTTAAAGTGAAACAAGCCATGTGTCCAAGTGGATAGTTGCCATTTGCATAAAATATGAGGATACCCTTCAAATGGAGCGTGAAAACTACCTATTGCAACCTTAGCGAGGCAAAGTCGAGGAACCGCGTGAATCCTCAACCTGGATATTTCAAAATCAGCTTCTCTCGTAGAGGTAGTAAAAATGCTTTTATTCTGGAATGAATGCTGTGAGTTAAGGAAAATGCATGGGATGTGATGCACGAGCAAAGAGGCTGGTAGACGAACAAGCTGGCGCTGTATTGTTCAGAAACTCGCAATACTACAAAAGTCTACCAGGATCCTCTGCCGTGCCGTCAACATCGGAGATGACAGGAAGGTAGTGTTCAGGTAGCAGTGATTGCTTGCGTTTTATTTTACGGCTCACAAAATACTTCGACCGCCTGTATAAAAATGGCTCTTGAGAACGAAATCAAAACCATTGGCGTTAAATATCAAATAACTTTTTTTGTTTCGTTTTTTTTTTTTTTTGCATATCACAATATTCACTTTGACTTGAGCACATCCCACCTCTATAATTATGTTTTCTAATCACAATACAATAAAGCTGAAGGCTTTTACCTTTATCGATTTACAGGCCAAAACGTATATTTTTATCCCTGTAGTGCAAATTGTGAGTGTTTTCCGTTAGTCAACTCTTCATACCAGTAAGGTTTGATATCAATACCATCATCCCTCATTCCACTACTATATTTATACGTTTAAATATTTATATATGTGTGTTTAATATGAATGTCATACATATATGAATATACTGTCTCAATATAGATTTTTACTACTCTTAACCAAATGCACACCCATCCAAAACAAATGAAACAGCGCAAGAAAACACACAAGGTACTGAAATCTTACCCCCAAAAAACTTTTTTTTTTCTCTTAGCAAAAAGGGGAAATAAAGACTGAAAAAAAGTGAAGAAAACTTCAAGTACAATGAACACTGAGGAGAAAAAGTCCATCGGGCAATTTGTTTAAATGAAAAAAGTCCGAACAAACAAAACAGTATTCTCCATTTCAAAACAAAATCCCCTCTTCTTTCTCGGATCAATGACTGAGAAGTCCTTCAAGCTTTTTTCAAACCTGAAAAGGAACCAAAAATGAAAAGAGAGAGAGACCTGGTGTGAGGGGAAGTCACTGTGTCTTCTTCCAGGCCTCGTGTGCATCGCTCCGAGTGGGATTTTTTTTCCAGTGCTGTTGGCAGTGAGGTGAGGCTCTGTGATGGCTGGTACTGGTTTAGGGCTCTTGTCTGATGTAGTAACTGCCTGAGCCGTTGCTCTCCTGGTCCGAGATGCCCTGCGAGAAGGTGAACTCGTCCATCTCAGGAGTCTCTTCTTTCAACTGCAGCGAGGCCTCTGGAAAACAAAAACGAGACACAAGAACACCGATCCATAAAATGAAACACACATTAAGTGGAAAAACTGGCTGTGAAAACACCACAGGACTAGAATTTCAAGAAGTATAAGTGGAAAGGAGAAGTATAACTACACTTCAACTAAGAACTACTCAAAAAAGAGAAAATTTTGCTATAACCCACAGAAACCAACCCTTTCCATTTTTGTTTTCAGATTTAAGCATGTTGTAGCATTCACAGAATGAAATCAACCAGGCAGCAATACACAAGCATTTTAGTAGGCTCATAAACTTACCTGTAATATTTAAAGGGACAGTTCACTCAAAAATGAAAATTGTCTCATTTACTCACCCTCATGTCATCCTGTATGATTTTAAAATGACCAGAGCTACAAACAGCTGAAGGAAGGGTTGCTGTCTATAATATATGGGATCTATAACATATGGGACCATGAACCACAAAACCAGTCACAAGTAGCACAGGCATATTTGTAGCAAAAGCCAAAAATACAATTTGTGGGCCAAAATGATCGATTTTTCTTTTATGCCAAAAACCATTAGGATATTAAGTCAAGACTTTGTAAATTTCCGACCACAAATATCTCAAAACTTAATTTTTGATTAGTAATATGTATTGCTAGGGACTTCATCTAGACAACTTTAAAGGCGATTTTCTCAATATTTTGATTTTTCAGTTTTTAGATGATGTATATATTTTCAAAAAGTGACCTTTATGACTGGTTTTGTGGTTTTCTTTAAAGATCCATACTGATTAATTTTTATCTTTAATTTGAAATTTTACTTTGGATTGAATGCATTAAACAGAAAGCCATATTATTAAACTTATTAAATGGTAAATGACCTGCAATGTTAGAGTACATACCTGGTAACAATTCTGTAACCATATTAATAAGAATGTTTTTGTTTTATTGTAGAAATAATGCTTGTTGGTTACATTTTCTTGTATTGTATAACAAATATATTAACATTTGCTTTTTTTAAAGGGATACTGTCAATTCTGTCATTGATTACCCACCTTTATGTTGATCCAAACCCGTTTTTGATCAAATCCAAAAGCTTTCTGACCCTGCATAGACAGCAACGCAACTGACACATTCAAGGTCCAGATGCTACGAGAATGTATTTTCTTGGCTTACAAAAAGTAGATGATGAACTAAGAGAAATGGTCGTTCTACATCAGAAAGCCAAAGTTGTGGTACTCAAGTAAAAGTGTGTCGAAGACTGGACTGGAAGATAAGAATTTGTTAAATTAACTCATTCTTTTTGTTTTCTTTGTGCACAAAAAGTATTCTTTTAGCTTCGTAACATTACGGTGGAACCACTGATGTCACATGAACTATTTTAATGATGCCCTTACTACCTTTCTGAGCCTTGAACGTGTCAGTTGCGTTGCTGTCTATGGAGGGTCAGAAAACTCTCAGATTTCATTAAAAATATCTTAATTTGTGTTCCAAAGATGAGTTCTTACAGGGTTGGAACGACATGTGGGTGAGTAATTAATTTATAAATAAATTTTTATTTTTGGCTGAACTATCCCTTTAAATTTTAATTTTAGAGCTTGACAGAACCAGCACATACACTAAATATACTTTGAAATATAAATAGGTTTTAAAGAACATGAGGGCAAGTGACTGAATTGATGGTATTTTTGGTGACCAATTCCTTTAACATCCCAAAGCTATTAATTCACACCAACCGAAAGTGAATAAAAAGGTCAGGTGTGAGATGAAACTGACCACGCACGCAGATCTTCTGAGTCAAACGTAAAACTATCCTGTTTTATCATGCAGCTGTTGTTAATGGTGTATGTGGCACAAATTACTCAGACACCTGATGACGTGCAACTCTTCACGCCGGCCAACCTGAAAAGGTCTACAGGAAGGAGCTCTGTGGCGCCCTCTCCCTGAGTGATGGAGAATTGAGTTACCTGAGTTGAGAGAGCGATCATGCTCTACACCTGAGGTGGGAGGTCGCCCGGACCCAGAGAAGTGGGACAGGTAATGGGGCGGAGTCTGCTCTTCATCACCCGAGAAGCTCCTCCTCCTCAGAGGCCCACCCAAACCGATCGGCCTCCTCCCAACTGGAATCTTCCTCTCTAAACACCAAGCCAGACTGAGGTTACCGAAGTTACTGAGGTTACCCAGGCTACCGAGCTCCACTCCACAACACTGCGGGCCATCCTCCGGCTAAGCCCAAATTTCAACTCTGATCTGAACCTTAATTTGATTTCTACATAACAGAAGGGTGATTGGGTTGAGAAACTGAAGCCCTGAGAAAGGCAATGTGGAACCCAACATGATGACTGCAAATCTGACCCCTACCAATCATTTGCACAGATTCTGTCACCCTGAGGGAGCGTGCCTCTCTTGATTGCTACAGTTGTCTGTAATTATCCGTGACCCCACAGATTCGTGACAACTGCTACCGGCTATCAAGCAGAACCAGAGCAGACCCAAAGCTGAGAAAAGCCCAGAAGAAACGGCTCCTGGACCAATTTTGCACCCAAAATCATTGTTCGGTGAGAGGAGAGAGAAGATTGACAGATTGAAAAGATTGGACTCACTTTTCTTTTGTCCTTTATACTGTGCAGTCTTCTTTTTCTGTTTCGAGACATTTGGCGGTGCTTCTCTCGTGGCTGAGGACAAAAGGGACAAGCTGTTATTCTATGCAGCCAATCATTGAAACATCATGCAATAAAAAAGACAGCAGCATTTTATTTACTCTGAATTAAGCACACAAAAACTTGTATTAAAAAATATTTATAGATGTTATTATATGTGACACTGGACCACAAAACCAGTCATAAGGGTACATTTTTTAAAATTGAGTTCCACTGATGTATGGTTTGTTAGAATAGGACATTTGGTCTGTTTAAAAAAATCTGAAATCCGAGGGTGCAAAAAAAAAAAAATTAAGAAAATATTGATAAATATTTTAAAAAGTTCTTATGCAATGCATATTGCCAACTTAAGTAAAGATCAGAACATGATCTTGACTTAATATCCTAATGATTTTTGGCATAAAAGAAAAATCGATAATTTTGACCCATAATTTGGTACTGTTGGCTGTTGCGCAACTTATGACTGGTTTTGTGGTCCAGGGTCACATATTGTTATTATTCCATATTATACTAATCAATACTGAATTATAGATATAAAAATCAACATTATTAGCCTATTCTTATTTACACTTTACATGGTACATAAGTCAAGCGACTCATGCTATCCTTTATGTGTGACTGCCTGGATCTGTCAAAAAGACAAGAAAAGTCTGGAACTACATAACTAGAAAACAAGAAAAGTTTGCAGATGCAGTAATTATTAGTAAAAGTATATAGTAATTATTACGTAACTACACTCTCAAAATGTATGATGGCCTAGTTTACACGTCAGTGTTCACTCAGTATTAAGTAACTCTGCCATCCTGAAGTGTCTATGCTGGTATACAGAGGTTAGCAATTGAATCAGCAATTGAGGTCATTTACATACACTACCATTCAAAAGTTTTTGAACAGTAAGCTTTTTAATGTTTTCTAAAGAAGTCTCTTCTACTCACAAAGCCTGCATTTATTTGATACAAAGTACAGCAAAGCAGTAAAATTGACATATTTTTACTATTTATTTATTAGAAAATATTAACCCAATTTGACAGTCTCTGCACTGGCTACCTATTACGTCCTGTATCAGTTACAAAATATTACTTCTTACTTATAAGGTATTCTTTCATTCTGTCCTAAATGGTTTAGCTCCTGCGTACCTAACAACTAATAATAATAATAATACTACATGTTTCTTGAACAGCCAATCAGCATATTAAAATGATTTCTGAAGAATCATGTGACACTATAGACTGGAGTAATAATGCTAAAGATTTAGCTTTGATCACAGGAATAAATTACATTTGATGATATATTAAAATAGAAAACAGTTATTTTAAATAGTAAAAATATTTCACAATATTACTGCTTTTGCTGTATTTTGGATTAAATAAATGCAGGCTTGGTGAGCAGAAGAGAATTCTTTAAAAAAAACATTAAAAATCTGTTCAAAAACTTTTGACTGGTAGTGTATAGATTTAAATTTACATTTACAGTATCAGTCAGTTTAAATCCAAGAGTCAGACACAATAGAAAACAACTGTAAAACTAAAATAAAAAAACAAAATAACAACAAAAAAAAAACTGTTAGAAGACAATTAACAGTGTTGCTAAGAAACTATTTGAACCTTCTAGAATCAGAATGTTCTGGACTGTTCACTCACTCTGTGTGGCAGGCGGCTGCAGCTGATAGCCAGTCAGTTGGCACCAGCCTACGGGGTAGAGATCTGGAGACTCACAGTCCACCCACTGATCATACTCATCCTCCCAGCCATCAAAATGAATACGCAGGAGTCTGTGGACGATCCTGGTCACTGTGGCAACACACACCAGACGCGGCTCCATCAGGTCCACTGCCTCCAGCTTCATTCCTGTACGAAAGCCGTGATTCGGTACATCCTGAAAGCAAGAGCGGGTGTGATTTAATACAAGCATCCCAATGTGTAATTGCGTAACAAAACACAATGCATTCCTCAGTCTATGCAGGAAAACTTACTTTGTTAAAGAGCTTCACAGGGGCTGCAATTGAACCCGTTTCTCTGAGGTAGTCAAACCATTTGAAAGGGAGTTTGGTGTACCCTGTGGAGCAGTTTCACATTCATTAGTAAAAATGGCTGAATTTCATTCAGTGCTGCAGTGAGATCAGATCACACTGCAGAAAGAGAGAGGAAAGGCACCTCTTGGGGGTGTGAGCTCAATGTTGTTGATTTCACAGAAGCCGACTGGGAAGATGGAGGGAGAGGTTGAGTGGTAGCAGAACCAGTCTGACCCATCAGCAGCCTCAGAACCATCAATCCCGATCATTAGGTACCCGTCTGCCAAAACCTGAAAGATGATAATCAATTCCAAGTTAAAAATACTTCTATTTCTACCCGCTCTCTCTTTTATTAAGCAATAGTGGGAGTCGGACCTTTGCCTCACATTTGAAGATGAGATCTGGAGCCAGATCTTGTTCCTTGTCCATACCTCTTCTATTTGTGCATGAAATAGTCTTATTCAATTAAAATTTATTCTTAGAATTGATTAGACAAAATTAAGGTTGGCGAAAATTTGGCATGATGTTGATCCAATATGTGTTTGTTGTCGTCAGGCCCCCTGCAGACTTAATTCATGTGTTTTGGTTATGTTCATCCATAACTTATTTTTGGTTATCAGTTTTTAAATGTTTTCCTCTGTGACGAGCCTCATCCTTTGGTTGCACTTTCTCCAAATGTCACAGATTTGCCTGGATGTTCTGCAAACGCGTCTGCTTTTTTAACATTATTAGCTAGACGGGCATCCTTCGGCTATGGAAACAAAATCTTCCTCAATCTTTTGATGACTAACTGCAAGATGTTACAAGCTTCATTCATTTTGAAAAAATTAGGTACACAATAAAGGGCAATACTGGCATATTTTCTAAAACTTGGGACACTTTTATTAGTTTTTTTTTATCTGATTATGTGAATTCTTCTTCTGTAGTTGATCAGTCTAATCATTAGGATGTCCTTATGTTTGTGGCTTGATTTTGATCAAGTGTATTGAGTATGTACATTTATATTTGTAATGTTTTGTTTGATGTGCTGATGTATATAATGTACATGGGCAATTATATTTATATATTTTTGTTTCTAAACTCTGATTCAAAGTTTATTTTGTACATAATTGACATACACTCTATAATTGTGCATTGAGGGGCCTTTTTTTGGTTTGGTTTGTGTAATTCAGGGTTGGGAGTAGTGTGGGGAAAAAAATTCCATTCTCCTGTATCTGCATCCTTTTATTATTATAAAAGTTCAATAAACATTAAGCAAAAAAAAAAAAATCTTCCCGTATTTTACGATTTCCGTTATATAATTTTTTTTTTCTGAATTACAAATCACTACTTCATACATTTCTATGTATTTGTACTACTGCAGTGTTACGATTGAACTTAACATTTAAGTCTAAAAGAAAAAAATATGGCATTTTACCTTTCTTACAGTAGCAACACATATAGCAGAGAGATTTAGAGGGTCTATTGCCTCTAACTTCATTCCATCTTTATACCATTCCCCACTCTGATCCACATCCTTAACCTGTGGGTTCAAAAGATGACATGCACATGAAGGTGACTGTAAACACAGCTGAATTAAAAAAACTAAAAGCCAAATATACCTTAAGAAACAACTGTGAGGGAGCATCCATCTGGCCCTCCATTTTCTTTGACACCTCTGCAGAGGGAAACGTTAAATCCATAAGTCACAACGGGGTCATCAAATGTTATTTTTGCTGAATCAACTTTGAAAATGTCTATCAAAAACCATTCAGACTCCCACACTGACCAGATCTTTTGAAGCGGTGTCCAATGCTACGCGACCAGCCAATGGAGTGGATGAGTGGGCTGTACATGTGACACCAGAAGTCATCAGTGCCGTCCTGGCTCTCCTCGTACACCAGGCGCAAGCGTCCGCCGATCACCTGTTCCACCAGGGCCACGCGAGTTCGACACAGGTGGGTCTTATCCACAACTTCCACACGCATCAGTTTCTTAAACGGGTACTGCATGTTCTCCTGAACCTTCAGTTAAACATTTATACAAATAGTTTTTACTCACAGATGGAGACTTGTACACTACCGTTCAAAGGTTGCGGTTCACAACATTTTTAATGTTTTCTTAAAGTTTCTTATGCTAACCAAGTTCATTTCATTGATCAAAATTACTTTAAAAACAGTAATACATATTTAGACTATATTTGTAACCCTGGACCACTAAACCAGTCATAAGGGTCAATTTTCTGAAATTGAGATTTATACATCATCTGAAAGCTGAATAAATAAGCTTTCTATTGATTTGTTAGGATAGGACAATATCTGTCTGAGATACAACTATTTGAAAATCTGTAATCTCGCAGAAAAATCTAAATATTGAGAAAATAGCTTTTAAAGTAGTCCAAATTAAGTTCTTAGCAATGCATATTACTAATCAAAAATGAAGTTTTGATAATTATGGTGGCAAATTATCCCAAAAAACTAAATATCTTCATGGAACATGATCATTACTTAGTATCCTAATGATTTTTGGCATAAAAGAAAAATCAATCATTTTAACCCATACAATGTATTTTGGATATTGCTACAAATATATCCGTGCTACTTAAGACTGATTTTGTGGTCCAGGGTCACATTTTAAAAATTATATTTTAAAAATGTAAATTTATTCCTGTGAAGGTAAATCTAAATCACTAGTTTTCAATCTTACAAAGTCCTTCAGAAATCGCTCCAATAAGCTGATTTGCTGCTCAAGAAATGTTTATTATTATCTTTTTTTTTTTTTTGACACTTTTTATATAGAAGCTTAACATTTTGTAGAAAATTATATATTTTTAATTAAATTAGAAAAAATCATTTATTTGAAATAAAAACCTTTTGTAACATTCTAAATGTTTACTGTAAACTTCGATCAGTGTAATGCGTCCCGGCTGAGCCCAATTAGTAATTTCTTCTGAATAACTGTGAGGGAAAATTAAATATATAATTCATTATACTTTATATACAATAAAGCAATTCTGTGTGCTACTTTCAAAAAGTCAACTTTATCTCAGTGACGTACAAATAACGTGCAAGTAGACATGGTCATTGATGCCTGCTTCCTGTGTTATAAGAAGTCTGACACCGGTATCTACATATCAAGATGATCTTGCTCTACTGGTTTTTCCAGAGTCTCTCTTTAACAAAGAACAGTTTTATGATCATTGCTCAGATACAATGTCTTACCTTTGTGGCGAAATCTGGTGGAAGAGTTTTGGCTCCAGTGAGTCGTTTCACAAGAAACGCTTTCCAGTTAGAATACTTATGGTGGATGGCTATGAAAACAAGTTATACAGAAACAAGACAATATATAAAAAAATCTGTTTCTATTCAGCAAAAAAAAAAAAAAAAAAAAACAGCAGAGAATGGCTTAAAGTTTACATACATTTAGGAGGCACCAGTGGCTTCCCACTAGAAGCACACCATCCAACAGGGTGGATTTCTGGGATACAAAGATTACACCAGAAGTCTTTGCTTGAGTCGTTATCAAAACCCTCATAGCGCAGAAGAGCTTTAAAACCTGAGAAGTAATAAAAAATTATATCATATCATACCTTTTCAGTTATAATACTTGAAGGATTCTTAACAGAAACCTTGGCGGTCATCAAACCACAACATTACCTGCCAGTTTGACAATCCCTGCTACCCAGTAAACTTTTGTGGAGAGGTTTGTGTCAGAATTGAGGACCTCCACCCTCACTGCCTCTGCTATATCACCCCAGCACATACCCATGGGCACCTGAAGAGTGATAAAGTTACAAAGGAGTATTTAAAACAAATATAAGTAAATATAAAGTAACTAAGTCAGAATTTGCCAGGGGTATGAATAATTTCGGGCTTGACTGTGTGTTGACACACACACACAAGCCCGAAATTATTCATACCCCTGGCAAATTCTGACTTAGTTACTTTTACTCAACCAGCTAATAAGACGATGTACAAGAGGCATCATTGTAAAAATATTTCTCAGCTTTTATTTACATTTGAACAAAAAGTGGCATGTCCAAAATTATTCATACCCTTTGAAAACTGTCACAGTCTATGGGAAAATCCAAAGTTCTATACCATCCCAAATATCCCTATCCCGACTACCCTGATTCATTGGGAACAGCTGTTTCAATCAACTCAACAGGTGAAAAACAGAAGCTCTCTGCTGTTGGTTTGTGGACAGTCATGGCTAAGACAAAGGAGCTCACTGAGGACCTGCGCCTGTGCATTGTGGCTGCTCACAAGTCAGGAAAGGGCTATAAGACCATATCTAAATGTTTTGAAGTTTCAGTGGCTATAGTGCAAAGTATTATTAAAAAATACAAGACGTTCCGCACTGTGAAAAATCTCAGAGAACATGGTCGGAAGCCAAAAGTGACACCTGTGCTGCCAGGAGGATAGTGAGAGAGGTAAAAAGAATCTAAGGATCACCACCAAGGCCAGCGTGATGAATCTAGGCTCTGCTGGTGGCAACATCTCAAGGCAGACAGTCCAACAGACACTGCACACCGCTAACACCAAGGAGGACACCACTTCTCCAGATAAGACACACAAAAGCCTGCTTGGCCTTTGCAAATGCTTATCTGGACAAAGAAGAAGACGACTTCTGGTCTTCCGTTTTATGGTCAGATGAAACAAAAATTGAATTGTTTGAACACAATGATGTAGCCTTCATTTGGCGTAAAAACGGAGAAGCCTTCAAACCTAAGAACACCATCCCCCTCTGTCAAACATGCTGGTGGGAACCTAATGTTTTGGGGGTGTTTTTCAGCCGGTGGACCAGGAAACCTAATCACTGTAAACGCACCATGAAAAAGGGGCAATACATCAAAATTCTCAACAACAACATCAGGCAGTCTGCAGAGAAACTTGCCTTGGGCACCAGTGGACATTTCAGTACGACAACGACCCAAAACACACAGCAAAAGTGGTGAAAAAATGGTTAGTAGACAAAAACATTAACGTTTTGCAGTGGCCCAGCCAGAATCCTGACTTAAAGCCAATTGAGAATCTGTGGAGGGAGCTAAAGATCAGGGTGATAGCAAGGAGACCCTCCAACCTGAAAGAGTTGGAGCTCATTGCTAAAGATGAATGGGCAAAAATACCAGTGGAGACATTCAAAAAGCTGGTCAGCAATTATAGGAAGCGTTTGATTGCTGTAATAGCCAGGCTTTTCTATTGATTATTGAGAAGGCTATGAATAATTTTGGACATGCCACTTTTTGTTCAAATGTAAATAAAAGATGAGTAATATTTTTTTCCACAATGATGCCTCTTGTACATCGTCTTATTATCTTTTGGGGAAGCCTGTGTCAATCCTGGTAAAAAAAAAAAAAAAAAAAAAAAACTTGCTGGTTGAATAAAAGTAACTTTAAGTCAGAATTTGCCAGGGGTATGAATAATTTCAGGCTTGACTGTATATAAGTCAAAACATTAAATGTTCAGCCAACCTCCACCTATACTCACATGCTTGAAACAGCTGACTGGTGCCCCAACAAGATTATTGCTACAAATGTACTGGCCCCAGTCAAAGCCTTCAACAGGAACCACTTCACGAGGGAAAAGAACAAATGACACTGTGGTTAAGTGATGTGACATTAATCAATTAGAAATACAATTACATAATGACATGCTAAACCTGTATATTTACCTGATTTTGATTTAGCTTGGTTCTGTTGATTTGCTTGATACTGTGCGTAAGCTGCCAACTTTGCCATTAATGGCTGTTTCTGTAAGACTTTTGCCTTTTTCGTAGGTGGTTTACCCTTGATGGGACACAAAAAGAATACATACACAATGAACAACAATAAAGGTGGTGTTTTGATTAGGAGTGCTTCTTAAGTCAATAAGTAGTTACCTGAAGTCTTGCCAGTATACTGGCCTTTTTAGAATTGGAGGAATAGCTTCTAGAGCAGGATACACTGCAGAATCTCTTGGTTTTAGAGTAGAAAGCATCTCGTACACCAACCATACCACACATCTCACAGGTTGCTGCATAAAAACAATCAATCAATCAATCATATATATGACCCTGGACCACAAAACCAATCATTAGGGTCAATTTTTTGAGACACTGCTGAATAAATAAGCTTTCGATTGATGATGAGATACAACCATTTAAAAATCTGGAATCTGAGAGTGCAAAAAAATTAAAACCCATTGTTTGTGTGTTCAGATGTATGGACCCCACTGCAAAAGTGCAAATTACTTACCCATTCCTGCTTTTCCATCAGGATAGGTGTACACCTGGCCATTGTTTTTGATGATTGGCAGGCTGGCAGGGATGCTGGGGACTTCATCCTCACTGTCCTCTGAGCTGGAGCTGCTACTGCTGTCTTCACTGCAGCTGTCATACCCGTCAAACATGCCGAACGAATCTCTCCTCTTCCGCTCTGAGCGGGGAGTGTGCTCAGCCTACGCGTGACGAAGCGAGAGGAGTGGAAAAATGTGGAGAAATTAAAAAAGACAGAGAAAAGGATGAATTAATGGAGGAGCAAAGAAAGAAAAGGATTTGGGCTTACTTATATACCACTAATACTTGAATACTATTACCTTTGACATAAAACATACGGTACTGATTAATATTTTGGTCAGTGATAACCATAATCTTTATTTTAGTTCATCAAAGCTTTAATGAGATGGGAATTAGGAAGCAGAACAAATCACACAAATAAAATTGAAGGTTCTCATGGGTCACAAATAAGCAAATATCATGTAAAAAGGGTCAATATCATTAGCACCCAATATTTCCACAGCACATTTCAAGACAGGAGAGAGTTAAAGCAAAAATTACGGTATTTTCTGGTTATACATATGAATAGTTTTCAGTATTGAAGCACTTGACTATTAGCCTAGAATCTAGACGCGCCCCTAGCGGCAGCAAATTACATTTGCTTCTAAGGTCAGTCTAGTTACTCTCAATTCACTTAAATTTCCGAAAAATCCAAGATGTACCGGGCCAATCACGAGTCGGTGGGCGGGCTTAACATGATGACGACTGAACTGCGACCATAAATTCAGTCAGACATGAATTCCTGGTTCCGTGAATTAAGCGTGGAAAACTGAACAGTATTTATATATTTTTTTACTTTTGATACACAGCCACGTCCATGTGTCCTGAGCAGGAGCTCGTTACATCTGAACGCGCTGTGGTGTAGAATACGCAAACACCGGAAGCGATCTGTGGCGTGTATACGACACTCATTGTTTACACAGCACAAGAGATTGTGGATATAGCTGCTATTCAAAATGGTAATTACTTGCGCTTGTCCTGGTTGTTCAAACCCATTTAAAGCTGAAAAAGATTACGTTTGCTTGCGCAAACTCCTGGACTTTTTTTTACATATTTCCCCTTTCGGTGTTTGCGTATACTACATCAAAGCGCGTTCACATGTGACGAGTCGAATCATAGATATGCTAAACTCGTGCTCATGACAGATGGACGTGGATGTGTATCAAAGGTAAAAAGAAAATTATATAAATACTGTTCATTTTCTTGCAAAAAACGATCGTTTCGTGTCTTAGGACATCAATGTATCGTCACGAGCCGCAGGGTGTAATTTGGATTTGTCTGTGCATGTTTTTGTTTACTTTTAAAGGTTTAGTGCCCATCTATGTCTATTATTTGGCTGACAGACTGCACAGTGCACTGATTTTTGTTAAAAATCTTCGTCGCTCTGACTACGTCACCTGACCGACTAAGTCTCTGATTGGTTGTAGCGCTATCCTATTGCGTGGAGAGGAGTTTGAAAGACAACCGTTTATCCCACCCCTCCGGTTGAGCCCTGTCTATGGAGAGTGCCCAGACCCTACATTTATGTGGGTCTGGCTTGCCAGGCTACTTGACTATAGCATTAGGCATGGATTTGTCCAAACCACTGTGACCTGAATTCAGAATGAAATTCTGACTCTTGTCTTCATCTGAACGCATGCTATTTCCAAAAACAACTGCTAAAATGCAATTTTACTAAATATCTATAGATTTTTAATATTCCTATAACCCAGCATTAAATTATTTTTAGGTCATATCACAACACAAACAAATATTCTGTGCTTAAAAATCTAGTGAGCTTTCTACACAGACAGAACGTTTCGTGAAAACGTACTTAACGCGTTTATGATCCCCATAAATACTGTCTGATAACTACGTTTTGAAACACAACCATAAACACAAACATTTACACATACATGGGCCTGCGGGTATATTTCACCTACACAAAACACATACATTATCAGTTGTATTTGCACCATTTAGTGAGACAGCTGGTTTAAATGAACTGTTACATACCATAAAGAGTATTACGAGTTATTTGAATGAGGTAAATTTTGTAGTTTGTGTGACGAGCAGGATCTGTTTCTGACAACCAAAACAAAGAGGACGGCTAACACAGCTAGCCGCTAACTGCGCTAAATCAAGGAAGCGGGCTCAAATAAACTCTTCCTTACCATATCCCTTGGGTTTTCCATTAGCCCTTCATGCAAGTCGGTATCTTATGTTCGTTGTGGTATGGTCCAAGAGCCCCCCTAAGGGAAAGTGCCTGGCTTGAAATTATTTTACTCTAAAGGAAAAAATAACTCCAGTTGATTATCAACAATTGTCATGGCTCAAGTGCGCGTGCGCGTGGGTCTAGAATGATTGACATGGATATTAGCCAATCACGGGTTACCTGTCCTGCACCTTTTACACCATATAAGGTCATAGGAAATGTTTTCGTGAGGGTAAATATATAATTACGGATCAAATAAATACCGACTTTGTGGTACCATACCAGATTTATTGACCAGAACTAATAAATTTAATATGTCTACGGTCATAACTTCATGGTAATAGAATATGACAGGATGAAATGATGGATGGGGTGATAAATGTCTGAATGTGTGGCTAGCTTAGGAAATGAGGATAGTGTCTTATGTGAATAGTTCAGTGAGGTGTGCGGTTGGATTCCTATTATAAAAATAAATAAATAAATAAAAAATAGGATTTTATAAGCCTTATGTTCCATTTTATATACATTTTCAAACCTGTTGTGTTTATCAAAAAGAAATATATAGTGCCTTACAAAAGTATTAATTTTTTTACATTTTATGTTGCTGCCATATGCATTAAATGACCTTTTTCCACATCAGTCTACACTCTATTCACCATAGTGGCAAATCAAAAACAGGTTTTTAATATCTTACATCTTATCAATCTTATATCTTATTAAATTTATTAAAAATAAAAAACTTAAATGATTCCATTGCATAAGTATTCAAACCCTAATCTCAGACAGTTGAAATTTAGCTCAGAAGCATTCATATTGCTTGTAGATGTTACTACACTTTGAGTGACGTTAACTGGTAGCAATTGTATTCAATTGAATGAGTATGATTTGGAAAGGGACAAACATCTTAATAAAATGTCTGAAAATGCACATTAGAGCAAAAACCAAGGCCTGAGGTTAAAAAAAAAAAACTGTCTGTAGAGCTCAGAAACAGGATTGCATCAAGACACACATCTAAGGAAGAGTTCAGAAAAAGATCTGATGCATTGAAGGTTCAGAGAAGCATGTAGTCTCCTTTCCCCTAATGGAAAAGATTGAAACAACCAGGACTCCTGAAACAATCAAACTGAGCAATTGATGGAGAAGGGCTTTGGTGAGACTGGTGACCAAGAACCTGATGGTCACTCTAATTGAGCTCCATGATCATACGTGGAGATAGGAGAAACAACAAACATCACTGCAACACTCCACCGATCTGGGCTTTATGAGGAGACTCAATCATCTCCTCAGTGAAGACACGAAAACACACTTGGAATTTGCAAAAAAATAAATAAATAAAAAAAAAGCACCTAAAGGACGCCCAGACTGTGAGAAACAAGATTCGGTGGTCTGATTAACCTCTATTCCAAGCATCATGTTTGAAGGAAACCATGCACTGCTATCACCTGCAGAATATTGTCTCAAAAGTAAAGTGAGCTGGTAGCAGCTTAATGCTGTGGGGCTGTTTTTCAGCAGCTCATCAGAATAGAAGAATAGCTCAACACAGTAAAATATAGTGATATGCTTAATGAAAACCCAGTCCAGAGCATTCAGAACCTCAGACTGGGCAGAAGGTTCACCTTCCAACAGGACAATGAACCTGTAAGCACACTGCAAGAGTGGCTTATAGACAACTCTGTGAATGTCCTTGAGGGGTCCAGCCAGAGCCTAGGCTTTAACGCAATCAAATATTTCTGGAGGAACCTGAAAATGTGCATCTGCCCCATCCAACCTGACAGAGCTGGAGAGGTGAAGAGGTAAGGCGAAGAATGGCAGGTAATTGCCAAATACTGATGTGCAAAGTTTGTTGCATCATACCCAAAATACTTGAGACTGTAAAGGTGCTTCAACTACTGTAAGTACTAAGTTAAGGGTATGAATACTTATGCAATGTACTTATTTCAGTTTTTATGACAATTTTGGGTGACAATTCTGTTTTTGCTTTGACATTATGGTTTATGGAGTTCAGATTGATGTTGTGGGAAAAAAAGAAATTAAAGCAGTTTAACATAAGGCAGCAACATAAAACATGAAAAAAATTAAGAGGTATGAATACTTTTGCAAGGAACAGTATTTTCCATCTTTTTACTTACGGTTGAGTCATTTATTTGTGGCATACACATAATGCAGAAACATAGTTTTACATTTTACTTAAGTTTATAGAAAATTCAGATAATTTTGATATGTTTTTTGCTACAAAATTGTATTAGATTTATTAGAAATCGGACCGATATCGAAGAAAATCACAAATTTGTTAGCGTACATTTTTACAATAGTTAAAAACAATAGATTTACAGTAATCTATTGAAGAACAGCCACACATCTGCTACAATTTACATTAAAATGTTTTATATTTTACACAAAAGCAACGTCATACACAAAGATTTCAATCAGCAATCTTGTATATGAAGTGACTTGTATTTAAATGACTACTTTATGAATTAATCATTCAATTTGTATCGTTTAGTCCATGCTTTCTTTTAAATTTAATGGAATTTAATGGAAAAGATCTATTTTCATGTTCTCTGCCATTGTTGTTAGTTCTTGGTTATTTCAATTACTTTCACATAATATCATACATATTTTATAACAACCTTTGAATTATTCTATTACTCTATTATTATTTAAACAAACGGCGTGCATCCATTAGATCACAGAACAATTATCTAAAAACAAAAGACTGTTCACTCAGCTTGCTCAAAAAAAGCCATTAAAATGAATATAGGGTATAATAATAGTCTTTATTCGATTATATACACATATGTACCGCAGCATTCAATGTAATAAAACTTTGCAACAAATATTTTTTGACATCGAAAATGAGAAACAAACAGTACAAAAAAAAAAAAAAAAAAAAAAAAGACCCATCAACATAAACTGAACCATCGTGTCACTGATAAACAAACCAAAGGAACTTTGGTGCTACACTGCAACAATACTGAGGTTTCTAACTCAATCATGAGTTCCCTGAGCTCTGCTCTTCAACTGTCTTTTATCTGAAATGCAAAGAATGACTAATGTAACGTTTTATACGTAATTAAGATGAACACAATCAGAACAAGTGTAAACGGTAACAAATAAAGCATCAAATGTCTTCCAGATGTCCCAAAATGTTTAGACAAGATATAAACCGTGGAAATCACTCCTTATATGAGAGAACTTATGCAGTAAATACAGGCAGTCTGAGCAGGTGGCATAGTCAAGTAAGGCTCTTTCTCAGAGACGGGAAGCATGTGCCGAATGCTAAATGAGGATAACAACTGGTCTCTGCATGGAGAGGAGAAGAGGAGGATACAGGGAGACTGACATCATTAACTCAATCATCTGGTCATAAATGGGATATTATACACAGGAGTATCCAACTACATATACAGTGGTGGCCAAAATTATTAGAACACTGGCATTTTTACCAGTTTAAAGTCAGTTATTTCTGTCTTTTGTTGTAGTGTGTCAGTAGAAAATATCAGTTTACATTTCTAAAACATTCATTTTGCCATTAATTCTAATAATCCAGTGAGATTTTAAGTTTACACATGTAGTCTGACAACAGCCAAAAGAAGAAACTGAGACAGACTAAATCCAGAAGAACTGTGGCAATGTCTCCAAGATGCTTCAAGAAACCTACATGAAACCTACTGTTAAAAGTTTCAGACACTTGTGTAAACATGCTGTAAAATGAGGATGTTGTTCAAAATAATGTCATAAATAGATTTATCAATTAACTTCTATTAACTAAATTAAAGCAACGTTTGGCGTGATCATCCTTTGCGTTTAAAGCAGCTTTTGCCCTAGGCGTACTTGCGCATTGTTTTTCAGGTAGCTTTGCAAGTAGGTCCCTTAAAGTATCTTGGAAACACTGCCACAGTTGTTCTGGATTTAGTCTCTCTCAGTTTTTTCTGTTTCGCCATGTCATTCCAGACAGACTGGATAAAAATGAGATCAGATCTTTGTGTGGAGCACTGGCTTTTGTCAGACTCCTTGTGCCAACAAAAATCTCACTGGATTATTACAATTAATGGCAAAATTAATGTTTGGAAATGCAAACTTGTATTTCCTACTTTCACACTGCAGCAATAGATGGAAATAACTAACTTAAAACCATTGTTTAGCTGGTGAAAATACTGGTGTTCTAATAATTTTGGCCACCATTGTATACGACTATACTGATGTGTGCTTACCAATATCAAGGCATACATATCTTTGGTCTTTTGTCAGTTGAATTCCTCATCAATAGTGTCATCCACACTTCCGGAAATTGAGGCAACTTCTAAAAAATGAATAGGGGAAATAAAAAAAATAAAGTTAAATGGGGCAAATCTGATGTATATCATGGAAAGGGCACAAAACAAGAATAACTACCAAATTTACTTTTTTGGGGGGCATTTTAAGGCCGTCTGTCCTATAACAGACAAAAAAAAAAAAAATAGCCTCTCTCACACGAAATACAAAACCAAGGGGAAAATGAATGAAAACCTACAGCTAGTTGTTTGCTAAAACTAATGCTAATAAAAATCTTTCATTAATCGAAATAAAGCAAATAAAACAAATATTATATTAAATAAAAAAATTAGAAATGTTTCTTGTGCAACTGACTAAAGCTGAAGTAATAAATAAAAACATAATATTAAAAAAAAAAATACTACATCTTAAAAATAAAGATTAATGCTAATTTAAAATATGAATACATTTGTATACATGCAGTCATATAAAAATTATTCAGACAGCAGATATAATTTCGGATATTTTTTTACTTTTGAAATAGTTCATTTATGTAAGTGAGGATAGCAAAATAAATTAAACCGTGACATTATACCCAAATATTCTTCATACAGTGGACTACCAGTAAAATTAATAAAAATTTGACACTTTGACATAGTAATGCTATCTGACATTATCAAGATGAATATGTTAAATAGCTAAAATGTTCCCCGTTTTGAGTTACGTTTTTTTTAAAAACCCTTCACCTTAAAAGAGCACCAGTAATAAAAAGGTAAGCATGTGTCCCATTGAAGCTCAAACCCATGTGAAGTGTAAAGTTGTATCAGGTGTATTAAAGCCCTTTAGTGAAAACCAGTCCCATAAAAGATCCAATGTGCTCCAATGTATCATTAAGTTACATATAAATGTTACACCTCTTGTTGAATTGTCTTCACCACTGTTGGCCGTTTCAGTTTTGAAATCCATGCTCTTTGGTTCCTGAAGATCATCAGTTGCACTTCCTCCTTCATTATGCAGCATTTCATCACTCAAGCTTGACTTCTGGCATTTCACATCACTTTTTAATGGGTTTGCTTCAGCTAAATTTCCTTTTGTAAAGGACTCATGTTTATGCTCTTTAGAAGTGTCATTTAAGTCGCTTTCACAGCTGCTACTATCACTCAAAGTGATGACCTCTGGATTCGGATGTGGATGAGTCCGAAAAGCTGGCCTGAGTGGCATTTCAGCATCTTCAGCACTCCTGGATGAGTCTGAACTCAGTTCAATCACAGATCCAGAGGAAGCAGTGGTTTCATCACAAGATTCTGTCAAATAAGACGACGTTGCAGTGGATGAATCAGGCATGGTGGTGCTGAGGGATGCTTGAGATGTATCCCTAGAGGAAGTAAGATAATACCACACTCCTCTGATGCCGTCACTGCTGTTGCTGCTTTCAGTATTTTCACTGAAACTGTCCACTGTATAAGATGAGCCTGTCTGTTCTGATGCAGAAGACGTCATCTTATTTTTCTTGCTGTAACAGTGACTCCCAAGGAAAACGTCATCACTAAGAGTGAAGGAATCTAGTGCTGATGTCACAGTCTCCACACAGGATGGAGATGTAAACAAAGATGAGAAATCCTTCACTGATGGCTCTTGTAAGGGTGATACAGGTGTCAAGTTATTCGATTGGATTGGTGGTTCTAGCGCAGAGGATGATGACTCAAGTATTTGGCTGACTAGATCACTCAGGTTCTGAGATGGAGTGGAGTGGATTAAGGTAGAGGAAGACATGAGTCCATAACTCAGGCTCTGGTCCACGTCGGCTCGCTCAATCTCCAAAGAGCTTGTGAGAGATGAAGACCATTCCAGCTGCTTGCTTACCCATGGATATTCTGAACCTTCAAATACGCCATCACGAGGACTGGTGAAACTCTGTTGAACTAAAAATAGACTACTTTTCAAAAGTTTGGGGTTGGTGTGATTTTTTTTTTTTGCCTTTTTTTGCTCAAAAATACAGTAAAAACAGTAATATTGTGAAATATTACAATTTGAAATTATTTTCTCTTCCATTATATTGTGAAATGTAATTTATTTGTTATAGCAAAGCTGAAAGTCTTTAGAGACAATCATTGTAATATGCTAATTTGGTGCTCAAGAAACATTTATTATTATCATCATCAAATAGGGGTCGACCGATATGCGTTTTTTAGGACTGATGCCGATACCGATTATTACAGATAAAGTAGACCGATAACCAATATTTTGAACCGATATATATACACATGATACATAAAATTATTTTATTGGCAAATCGGTTTTGAAAAAGATAGACAGCGATAACCATAAAAATGTCTTATATCGGCACCGATATTCAGCCAGGCTGATAATGGGTCGACCCCTATTGTCACTCTTTAAAATAGCTGTGCTACTTAATATTAAAAAAATGTTAAGCTATATAATGCCTTTTTTCCAGGATTCTTTGCATTTATTTGAAATACTGATTATTACAGATCAAGTAGGTCGATAACCAATATTTTAAACCGATATATATGTTTGAAGTAAAAATAAAAATGATTGTCAAAATTAAGAATAACAAGGAATCTGACAAAAACTTTTTAAATGCTTTTAAATTCTTGGCAAAACGGTTGTGAAATGACCAATAACCATAAAAACGCTTGAAGGCCGATAATCGTTTGACCCCAATTATCAATCTTTAAAATAGTTGTGTATATAACGTTTTTATCAAGATTCTTTGATGGAAAAAAAAACAACATTTATTCGAAACACCGATTATTACAGATCAAGTAGCCCGATAACCAATATTTTGAACTGATATGTGTCTGGTGTAAAAAATATAAATCATTGTCAAAATTAAGAATAACAAGGGCTCTGACAAAAACTCTTTAAATGCTTTTAAATATTTTATCTGCATATCAATTTTGAAAATGACCATTACAGATAACCATAAAAATGCTTGATATTTGGTGCCAAGAATCAGTCGACCCCTATTATCAATCTTTAAAATAGTTGTGCTTCTTAATATTTTTGTGAGAAAAAAAAAAATTACACTATAGAATGCACACATTACTAACCCCAAAGATTTTGAACAGTAGCGCATGCGGCAGAATACAAGCATGTATCGATGCATGTAGAATTTAAAGACAATTCGTAAAAAATTATAAATTGCATGAACAAGGTTCCTGCACATTGAAAGTATCTCATTTCATTTCATTTCCTTCATAAAGCTGAGGAACCACCCCGAGAAAACGTACCTGACAAACTGATGCAGGACATACTGAGTTCTGATGTTGCTCCAGTCATGTCATCCTGTAAAGATCCAAGCAGAGATGCTTATAGTGCTGCTTCCACCTGCAATACACTGTATAAACAATCCATATGTATCTTACTAGCATCTTCTGCAGTGATCTGGACTCATCCCACTCTCCCCTCAGTCCAATCCCTTCATCCTCACAGCTCACAGCATGACCGAGACGAATTAACTCTTTACCGAGATCCAAAGCCTGAAAAAAAAACAAAAAAAAAACACACACTTACAATTTGCACGTCAAAGACTGACACAGAAGAAAATAAATAGTTAAATAAAGTCATTATTTTTGTTTTCTGTAAGTTGCATTGCTGTCTATGCAGGGTCAGAAAGCTGATTTCATCAAAAATATCTTAATTTGTGTTCCGAAAAAGAACAAAGGTCTTACGGGTTTGGAACGACATGAGAGTGAGTAATTAATGACAATTTTCATTTTTGGGTGAACTATTCCTTTAAGCAAGTTTCAGAACAGTTTTGTTATTAATCCATTTCAAATCATTATTTTAATAATAATTATCAATTACTATAAAAAATATGAGATGAAAAACTTGAAAGAAATTGAAGGTAAAGTACCAAAATTACTAACTAAAAAAGACAATTACTAAAATTAAACAAATTAAAATAAAAACGTAAAAATGTAGCCAATTAAAAATAAAATATAAATAAAACCAAAATGCTGTTTCAGAAGAGGCAACCTATGAGTTGTACATTACTACACCTCAAACAGGTTCTAGAAAATTAACTGATAAAGGTGTCTGCTAAAAGCAAAAATTTAAATGCAATATAATATAAAATATTCCAGTTTCTGTCAACACCAGAATTTATACCACAACTGAAGAATTCATTAAAGTGGGTTGTGATGTTGACCTCTAACCTTTCCTTGGCTGTTGTCATAGAGTTTAACGCTGGGCCAGGATGAGATCTCAGAATGAGAATAGCTGTACAGTTTGGCCAGTAAAGGTTTCCATTCAGCACAGTATGTCATGTGCTCAAAATCATCCAGGGCTGCCTCAGTCCAAACCTCTCCTAAAACAAAGTAAGGAAGAATTTTTACTTTATTCTGTAGATAAAACTTATATTTCATTGATAAACACCTGAACATCACTCTTTACCTGCAGGACGAACCCCTGCTAGGCTGCACTCAATGGCTTGGAACGGCAAGCTCAGGAAGTCACTTCTAAACACCACAAAATAATATACCATCAGAATGAGTACTGTATACACGCCACACCCAAATGCAAGGGAAAGGAAAACACAATAATCAAGAGCCCAATTAGCATGATTTTGCATTCTCCATCTCTTATTTACCTCATGCTTCGTAAATGTTCCCGTGGAAGCTCCCCGTTGTCCCCAAAGTCCACGTAATACAAATCCACCAGGCCAGAGCCCACAATTCCCAACACTCGCGCTCGATTCCACGTGCCATGGTCCCTGTATGGAGCAGCCACTATGTCTCCAACAATAATGGTTTCCACTCTGTGCTCCTGGGGTAGGAGAAGAATGATATAGAAGAAATAATTCACTCATTTATTAGGGTATTGAATCCTAAATCAAGTGGGGGTCAAACAAACATACTTGTGAGGTATCACCATTGTAGAAACGGCTCATCTCAGCCGTCAGTTTATCTAGCTGTAGTGATCGGACACCCAGGATCTGGATCCAAAAGTGTTGAGGATTCTCAGAGGCAGACACATACACCTCCAGATGCTCATCCGGCTGGAAGCTCAGGTCTGGACTAGGAACTGGTAAGAAAGGACTAGTTATTAGTTATTTGGTCTACTACAGGAGTCTGAATATGATTCCTGGGTAGGGCTGAACAATTTGGAGGGAGAAAAGGTATAATTGCAATTTTTCTGATAAAAATGTTGAATGCGGTTAAAATTATTTACAAAAAAATATTACCATATTGATTATTACTATGATTTTAATTATTAAATAAAAATAAATAAAATTATATAATAATAATATCTTTAATATACAGTAATATAATTTTACACACAAATACAGTATTAACACTATTGTACTCTAAAATAAAACAATATATTTTATTTTAAAGTACTATTACAAAACTTAATTGTCAAACTTTAAGCTACCAAAAAATAAAAAATAAAAAAATCATTATAATCTTATTTATGGGTAAACTGCAAAAAAGTTTACCAAAAATTTGCTGAAATTTAAACACAAACTAAAATAAGAACACTACGGAAGCCTATTTTCGCAACTGAATCAACATTGTGACTTTTAATATCACAATGATTTTTTTTTCTTGCAAAAAAAAAAATATATATTTTCTCAGAATTGTGAGTTTATACCTCACAATTCTGACTTAACTTGCAAATGCATGTCATGAAGTCACAATTGTGAGTTTATATCTTGAAATTCTGACTATTTCTCAGAATTGCAAGTTTGTATCACGCAATTCAGACTTTATTTCTCAGAGTTTATATCTCACAATTGTGAGAAAAAAGTAAATTGCGAGTCTGAGTCACGCAGTTTTGAGGAAAGTATGAATTGCGAGATGTAAACTTGCAATTGTGAGAAAAAAAAAAAAGTCTAAATTGTGAGATAAAAAGTCACAATTACCTTTTTTTATTTTTTACTTTTTATTTTTTTACAGAAACGGACTTCCATAGAACAGAAAATATAAACACCAACCAGTGTTGTTTTCGTCAACAATGACGATGACGAAATCATTTCGTTGACGCCACTTTTTTTCATGACGATAACGAGACGATGACGAGATAAAAATGGCTCGTTGATGACTAAAACATGACGAGACGTGTGTGAGTTTGTTGACGAGACGAGAATAGACGAAAATGTTAGTGGGTGGTCCGTCAGACGTTTAAAATGCATGACATTTCCGCTTATTGTGCATGCCAATTAAAACTTAAAAAGTATCTGATGCTATGGCAAGCCGTTTTAGCATTAAATACTCTTTGCTGTACTAGTATGGCAAGCCGTTTTAGCATTCCATCCTTGTTTGTCTTTTATGTTCTAAAACATTCCTTCATTATTGTAATTATTGGTGAAAATAGTCGATCCGGAAGCTCACATTGTGTTGAACTATAGATCTGCTATTTTCAGAACTTATAAGTGACACTACCCAACAGCAAAATATTTACTGACCTACATTAATTTGTTAAAAGACTACTTTTTTCCCTTTTTTTGACTAAAACTAGACTAAAACCTTTTTGACTTTTCGTTGACTAAAACCTTTTTGACTTTTCGTCGACTAAAATTGGACTAAAACTATCACATATAGAAGTGACTAAAATTTGACTAAAACTAAGAAGCATTTTAGTCCAAAAGACTAAGACTAAGACTAAATCTAAGATGGTTGTCAAAAACAACACTGACACCAACATGAAATACTAATAACAACTACAGTATCTTAATGATTCTAAAATAACACTGAAGAATATGAACAAGAGTAAAGGATGACAGAAATGTCATTTTTGTCGATTCCTTTAATTCTCTGGCCCAGTAAAGGTAGGTTTGATAAATCTTACTTTCAAATTTGGAGATCTCCAAAGGCGAAATCGGAGAGAGAATCTCCTCCTCCTCTGATTTAAGGGAGTTTTCTGCTGTATCACTGTTGTCTGCAAAGCCGTTGACCGTAACCTCTTGTTTAAGCTCAGTCAGTGGGGAAGGTAAATCTTTTCCATTAAGCTTTAATAATTCATTCTCCGGTCCTTGAGCCTTGTTAAATTGCTCTGTTTCTGGTGGTTTCCTTTTCTGACGTAGGGCAGAAGCCTGACTTATTCGCTTTCGAACAGTTTCATTCTCTATGACCTTCTCCATGATCATCTCCTATGAGAAAAAAAAAAATAATAATTATTCAAACAAACACTGGGTCCCACTCATTAAATGTGTGCATAAAACCTGCATGTGCATTTTCTAAACCACACAGATGCTAAAATCCCACCTTTGCACTTTGAATTTCCTTGCGTGTGCCGGTAATTGTGATCTTGCCCTTCTCCTCCAAGCAGCGTCCACGATCTTTAGAGCAGTTCACCCTGGCCCCCGAGACTCTGTTTATGAACTTCAAGGTCTCACCACCACGACCTGAAGCAAACAACATTTCGAAAACATTACAAAAGTGATTTTATGTACAACAATAGGCACTTTCACTTAAAATAAACTCTATACACCGACCTATAATTCGTCCGAATGCTGTCTGAGGCACGTCTATAACATCGGTGATGACCTCACAGTCAGTGGCCATTTTCTCCAGAGCACACTGCGCCACAAGAATCTGTTCCGGTGAGCCCTGAATCAGAAAATTCACCAGGCTTTGCTCTTCAGTGTTCGGCAGCACATTTATCTGTGCACCAGACTTCTGATTCACCTACACAAATGAGAGAGTTAGAGAACTGCATGATACAAATCATAAACTGCCATTCAAAAGTTTGGGATAATTGCAATTTTTAATATTAGCATACTATTTTAATATTCTAATTTTGTAATTTATTTCTGTGATGCAGCGGCAATCAACGCTTTCATGAGCTATTACTCCAGTCTTCAGTGTCACATGACATGATCCTTCAGAAATCATTCTAATATGCTGATTTATTATCAGTGTTGTTAAAATAGTTGTGCTGCTTAATATCTTTTTTGAAACCTGTGATACTTTTCTCTTTTATGAAAAAAAAAGTTACCAAGAACAGAATTTATTCAAAATAGAAATAGAAGTCTTCATAAATCAATTTATCCACGTAACATAATATTGTTGAATAAAAGTATTAATATCTTTAAAAAAATAAAATAAAAAAAAATAAAAATAAAAAGTATTGACCTTAGAACTTTTGAATGGTAGTGTATATTGTAACACACAATTTCTATCTTAAATAAATGCTTATATTTTTAACTTTTTATTTATCAAAGAATCCTAGAAAAAAGTATCACATGTACCAAAAAAAATATTAAGCAGCACAACTGTTTTCAACATTAATAATAAATCAGCATATTAGAATAATCTCTGAAGGATCGTGTGACACTCAAGACTGGAGGAATGATGCTAAAAATTCAGCTTTGCCTCAGAGGACATTTTTTTTAAGTATATTAACATAGAAAATCACTATTTAAATTGCAATAATATTTCACAATTAATTTTTTTCTGTATTTAAAAAATAAAAATAAAATAAAAACTAGAAAAGGAAAGAACTGCCTTGATGAGCAGAAGCAACTTCTGTAAAAAACATTTATACTGATCCCAAACTTCTTAACGGCACTGTACATAAATATATAATTGATGATTTTTTTGACTTTACATCAAAGTACAGAATGCTCAGAGGAATAAATAAATAATAACTACATCAAATCAGTATATTAGTATATCTTTAGTAGATGCTGAGAATTCAGCCTTACCATCAAAGTAATAAATTCCATTTTTTAATTTATAGTAAAAACGAAAGTTATTTTAAACTTTAATAACGTCACAATATTACTATTGAATAAATAAATGCAGCTTTGATGAGCTGAAAGAGACTCTTGCAAAAATATATATAAAAAAACAATCTTAGAAGTCTTAGGTTGAATGGTAAATTGCATATACTGTACAGTTCTAGTGTCATATAGAAAGACAGAAAAAACACTTACTATGTCTAAGAAGGTGCTCTGATATCTTGCAATAGATCGGTACACGTCAAGGGGAACAGATATTCTGGACTCCTCTTTGCTTTGGCATTGCACTACAGAATCAAACAATAGAATGAAGAACATCAACACTATATCATCACTATTATAATTCCAAAAAATATACTTTTAACAGCAGACATGAAATCATGAAAAAGTTTGCTAGAGTTCGCAATTTACCACTGCTGCTTCGAATGTGACGATAAACAAGGTATCCCACTGTTGCCCCCACGGAAAGGCCGGCAGCCAAAGCTACTTTCTTCCCAGAGCTCAGGCTCTTCCACGGTCCTTCTTTCACAGCGGCCATCACTTGGCTCGAATCAACCGGTAAACTCCACCTGGAGATGCAGCACAAACTGTAAGGTCTAAAAACAGAGCAACACCTGAACTTTAGTCGGCACCATGTACACCTTACATGGGCTTTCTCAGTAGCGCCATGCAACACGAATGAATGGTTGATGACAACAGCAAAGATGGGTCTTCTTGTGGGCTTTCAAACCCAGAACAAAATCTGCAGAACTTAAAAGTTACTAATTTATGAGATTACTTAGTTTTTTTACCCAATTGGCTTAATAAGGAAAACAAAGACCACATTTCATAAACTCTATAACTGGAGACTCTATAATTGGATTTAGGACATTAAAGGCTGAGGAAACCTTTTCTGGAACATATTAGATTGACGCTTAACAACACAGTCTTTGTTTTATTAAATTAGATTTTAAAGTTCAAGCACACAGCAAAGCAGGACAAAGCTGGACAAAGCTGCAATAACAACGCGTTTCGCCAAAAAAATACTAATCTCCCTGACCCAATGAAACCTCTAATCTAATCATTTGCATTTGGATGAGGTGTTTCTGCAACAACTGCATCAGCTGAAGGATAAAGCAGAGCTTCAGGCCAGTATTGATGCATAAAGCGGTTGGCGTCCATCTTGCAGACACACACAGGAGCAACACCATGCAGAACGATTCTCACTGTGAAAACAGGACAGTGGGGCTGTAGCTCAGAAACACACGGGGTTTAGGGACGTCCACGTCCATCTTGGACATCAAACCTCCTGTGCTGCCTCTCTTCAGCAGGAGGAACAGGCAAAAGAGTGAAATATGATTAAACACCAGCTGAAGGCACCAGCTCGACTCCTTTTGGCATGTCAGGAGCTCCTGAATTGGGGTAATAAATGACCCTAATGCACAAGCACCATGTAAGACAACTTTTTGTTTTTTATTTTTAAAATATTAAAAAAGGACAAAAAACAGCAAATGCACATTGATAGTCATTTTATATTTCATTTAAAGTCAAATTAATGTTTAGATATAATATTGCTGTTTGAGAAGCTCTTGTAGAGATTAATAATTGAACATCGTTGTTATTGTTAACTAAAACTATTAAAAATCAATTTCAGTAACTAAAATAAAGCAGAAAAACCCTATAAATGTTAGAAGAAATTACAAGAAAACTTTAAGTTAACTTTAAGTTATCTTGCCAAATAAGTGCAAAAATGACTAAAACCTGAAAAAAAAACCATAAAATAAAAATAATAAAAACTCAAAATATAAAAGGTCAATTAAAATATTAATATATAGTATATTCTTATATAAACAATTTTAAAACAACACTATAAACTAATGTGAATTATATTCTGCTCACCAAGCCTGTACATTTATTTAATCAAAAATACAGCAAAAGCAGTAATATTCTGAATTATTTTTTACTATTTAAAATATATTTTTTAAAATGTAATCTATTCCTGTGATCTTCAGTGTCACTTGATTCCTCAGAAATCATTCTAATGTGCTGATTTGCTGTTTAAGAAACATTTTTATTTTTATTATCAATATTTAAAACCGTTGAGTACTGTATTTTATTTGAGGATATCTGAAATAAAAAGCTATTGTAACATCATACACCATACCATTCAACAGCTTGGAGTCAGTATAATTATAAATTAGGAAAGAAATTTTAGAAATTAATGCTTTTATTTATCAAGGATGCTTTAAAATGATAAAACGTGATGATAAAAACATTTAACATGTTACAAAAGATTTCTATTTCAGATAAATGCTGTTCTTCTGAATTCTACTTAGCTGTTTTCAACATAATAGTAGTAAATGTTTTTGAGCAGCAAATCAGAATATTGGAATGATTTCTGAAGAATCATATGACTAGAATAATGATGCGAACCATTCAGCTTTGAAATCACAAGAATAAATTACATCTAAAAATATATTCAAAACAGTTATTTTAAATAGTAAAAATATTTCAAATTGTTTTTGCTGTACTTTGGATCAAATAAACGCAGGCTTGGTGAGAATAAACTTCTTTAAAACATTTAACAGTCTTTTTATTAGTAGTGTACTTCCTTGGCATTATTTAGCATTTTAAAAGACGCACATCTGCTCACAAAGATACAGGACAACCAAAAGTTTTGATAGCCATATTAAAGATAACATTTTAAAAGCTTCTTTCTCTATCTGCTATTGTAATCCACAAATAATACATTTTGTCAAGTGGCTCACAAAACAACCATTTAAACCAACGTAAAATCTACTTAATCAGATTATCTACAAGCAAATATGAAAGATTTTAGCATGTGTAAAAATAAACAACACAGCTTTCAGGTGCATCAGTAACATCTACCTTTGCTGGTTTTTCTTTTGCTCGTAAACCGTAGTTTGTGTCACTGGCTGCATCAGATACATACACATTAAAACTGGACCTGTTGTGCATTAAGATGAAAACATGCACAAACACAAGTGTGCAATTGTTCATGCAGAGTCTGTTAGTGCGTGATGGATGTCAAGTCACACAGGGTGCGGTGCATTTCTAGCTTTTCTAAACCATCTATCCCGCGTTTTATAACCTAAATGTTTAAAACTCCTATGTCTGACACAGGTTTGTTTGGCTTGGTCATGCCTTTTCAACATAACGTTACAGCTGGTCGTTTGGGTTATCAAATGGCATCTTCCTAGACGCCTAATGCACAAACACCAGAACCAGACAAAGCACTAAAACAGACATTCCGATATATTTACCTCTAAAACGGCATAAAATGCGAAGAAACCCTCGTACCGAGACCTTCAAATGATCTTATGACACCCTTCAGCGTGCTGCTGGTCCACCGGCGCTGCCGTGCTTCATTCTGTAGTACGCAGTACGCATAGTTAACCTTTAGTGATTGGCCAACATCCCGCTTGTCAACCGCTAGATCCAATCACAGCCTCTGATATTGTGGCACCTGTAGAATTGGGGCAACGACCCCTATTGAACGATGATAGCAACACACGGTGGGCGTAATAATTTCCTACAGACCTACACCCATGGATGAGTGAGGTATAATAAAGTCGTAGTTTCCAATTTTTATGTTTATAAAACGGAATAAAAATAAAATGGCATAATAAATGGCAAAATAAAAAGTTTAAAATGGCAAACGTCTTTAAAAATCTGAATACCCAGTTGGAAATAAAAACCATCACTGAAATTTTAACGGTTTCCAATTAACTTTTACCATTAAAACCATTAAAAAATTATTTCCGTAGTGTGTTTTGGGACATATTCCATTGAATGTTTTTAACAGAAAATCACAGGGTCCATTATATTTTCCATTAAAACCAATAAAAGCCAGTAAACCCATAAAACCAACAAATTCTATGATGGTTTCTGTTGTTATTTGGTTTCCTGTAACGTTATAATTTTCAGTCTGAACATTTTTATCATTTTAAAACTCAAACAGCTTTTCCAGTTGTTCCAGTAACAGAATAACACAATAAAGCATATTAGTTTTGCCCATCCCTTAGGAAAATTAACCATGGTTTTATAATAGTAAAAGTGTAGTCAATATGTTTTGGCGTATTGATTAATTTGTATAACCAAAGTTTTACTACAAATACCATGGTTAAACTATGGTTAGTGTAATAAAATGATGGTTAATTTGTGGTTATCATGGTTTAACTGTAGTAACTATGGTTCTTTGGATTTATTTGTAGTAAAACCAAGGTTAGTTTTTGTAAGGAATATCTTACAAAAGCATTTTTATGGGTTAATATGGTGTATTTTGGCCAGAAGCAACGGTTTATTGTAAAAATTGTATAATAATGGATTTGTTTATTGCAAACATGCAGCTTTTCACTTCACAAGATGTTCACTGATGAACTGGAGTTGTGTGGATTACTTATAAATTATTATGATGCTTTTATTAGCAGTTCGAACTCTCATTTCGATGGCACCCATTCATTCCAGAGGATCCATTGGTAAGTAAGTGATGTAATGCTAAATTTCTCCAAATCTGATCGAATGAAGCAACAAATTCATCTTCGTTGACCCAAGGATGAGTACATTTTAAGTGAATTGTCATTTTTGTGTGAACTAAAATGCCTTAAAAATGGATTTGTTTATTGCAAACATGCAGCTTTTAACTTCACAAGACGTTCACTGATTAATTGGAGTCGTGTGGATTACTTATGAATTATTGTGATGTTTTTATCAGCTGTTTGAACTCTCATTCTGACGGCACCCATTCACTCCAGAGGATCGATTGATAAGCAAGTGATGCAATGCTAAATTTCTCCAGACCTGATCAAATGGATCAACAAATTCATCTATATCTTCAACGCCCAAGAACATTTTAAGCAAATTATAATTTTTGTGTGAACTATTCCTTCAAATATTACAGTAAGTAAAAATGCAGATGTTCAATGACACATTTACATGATCACAATATCATAAGAGACTTTCTTAGCAAAAGAGCACACCTTTGTTTTGAAATGAACATATTTATTAACATAACATCGGTTCACAAATAATCTCTGGGGAAGGGGAGAAATCAATGTTAAAGACATCTTAAAAAAATACAAACTGTACAACATTTATAAATCTTATGAACATTCATAAATAGCAAATATCTGTATATTGGGTCAGTCAGTGTAGGTTGTAGCCCAGGCATGTATTTTGCAGAGAGGTTCAGTACAACCCCTTAAAAGGGCCTGATTTACACTCCTGGATTAAAGATTACAGATTTTCTGACTGATGGAAAAACATCAGCAACATTTTTAATCCATGCATGACTGAGTCAACATATTCAATATTCAGCAGATGAGTAAATCAAGAAACACCTCGCATTCTTATGCTCTTTATCATGCATGCATCAGAAAATAAGGGAGAGAAAATTTTAGAATTAGCAAAAAAAAAAAAAAAAATGACTGTACAAAAAAAAAAAAAAAAAACATTTTTCCTGTTACTACCATTTGTACATAACAGAAGATCAGTGCTTCAAACTTCCCACTATAATGATATGCTATTTTACAATTTGTTATATCACCAATTCAGCACCAATTCAAATATTAACCCCTTTTTGATTTTTCCGATCTGTTAAAATTAACCACAGCTACAGTTATGTAATGGGGCAGTATAACCTCTGAACACATCATACAACCTGCCTTCCTGTAGAATGAGCAGGAAATGTAGAAGAAAGCATGTAACATGCATTGTAACACTTCTAAACATTCAGTGCCTATGACAATCTCTAGATGCATTATGAAAAAGGCTGTTAGGTTGCAATCATCTGCTGTTAAGATGTACAGACTTATTCAATCATTTAAAAATAAATATCAACATTAGAGCAGAGGTTCCAGTATGCATTTGTGATTTAAACTTGAGCAGTGGGACAGGAACGAAAAGGCAGGAAATCAATAAATTAAGACATCTTGCAGTTCATTACATAGAAAAGGGGATAGTCTGTGGCTCATTGGAAAGACAGGTACTTTAGAAAATACTAACTGGGTTTTTGAGTATAGGTTCTTGAGGTTGCATGATGCCTGTACACATTAATCATTTTTCAGATCTACTTTTTACAGATCTAGCAGCAACTTAAAGAGACAGTGCACCTAAAAATTAAAGTCTCATATTGCTCCAAACTCAACATGTTCTACAAAATATCTCCTTTAATGTTCTGCAGATCAAATAAAGTCAGGTTTGAAACAACATGAGGGTGTGTAAATGATGACCATTTTCATTTTTGGGTGCACCATCCTTTTAAATTTGACAAGTCTATGGTAAGTCAGAGGTTTTAGGCTATATGTTAATGAATTGCACTACTATCAGAAAAAATAATGCTGGTAATTTGGAGATTAGCTGGTCAATGTCAGAAAATACACTTGCATGTATTTTTAAATAAGCACATCTGGTGACGCTGTAATTGAGCCCCTTATTCTCCATAGCTGCAGCCCAACTGGATAAATTAAAATCATAATAAAACCTATTCAAATCATGACGTTGCTAAGAACTGTATTAGCAATCAGCTAGAGGTAGAACAGAATAAAAGTTCAATATCCCTCTTTACCAGTAAACACTGAATTCTCTGGATGGGGGCGAAAAAATAATTACAAAAAATACAAATTTAAATAAGCCCAACCCATCCAGAGTTAGATATATTCATTTCACAACATTGGAAATAATTATGCTGAAAAAATGTGCGGTGAGAAACCAGGCAAGTGTTGTCTTGCATGCAAATGTACGCAAAAAAAAATTCAGTGCATTCTGGCTGAGTCACATTAAAAAAAAAACTTTCTGTAGAACAATTCAAGTTGGAACATTCTTCCTTCAGTTGGACAGCTATTGCTTCGCCTGGTTTAAAAAGTCTTTGATTTAAACGTAAGAACTTTGCAGTAAAAATAGTTTAAAAGAAGGCTAAAAAAAGATTCAGCTACTCATGCATTTGATCTGATGTTTGTAAGAGAAAATAAATTTAAAGCCTGAGTGATTCTAGGCAAGCTAGTAAATGAGTTTGCACGTAGTCTCACACTGGCTGCATTTGATTTTGCAAGCTAAGTTTTTCTAGCTGATATATTCTTGTCAATAAATTGTGCATCATGATCACAAAAGAAAACAATGAAAATTTTCCCCTCTAAATATGAGGTAAGTTGAGGTGATGACATTCACATTATAACCTGATAAAACAGGCTTCAACAAGCTCTTACGACGTACTAAATGAACTGCACGAAACCTCTCAGCAGTGTAAGAAAGTGTACGAACACAGAGAAACTACAGCTAAAGCTCATCTCATGAGCGGTCAATTGTCTCATGTTTGAAACAAAGAAAATCAATCAAATTTCACAACATCTAATAAAACAAGCTAAAAAGTAAGAAAAAAATAATCATGCTAATTTAGCCCTCCTTTGTACATTTTGGTATATGTTCTCTATGTCGTGCATTACAGCTTCAGGTTCTGGGAGGGGGGGGGGGGGGTTTCGGGGGAATAAATGAATGGCCTCATTGGAAAACAATCCTGACATTAAAATGACCCTGTCTAAACCAAAGCAGCATGCAGGTGAAGATCCCTCAAATAATACAGATGAAAGCCTAAATCAAAGATAGTTCAGGATCTCACTGATTAAAAACGCAGCCCTCAGTGGCCTTCAGGGCACAAACTGAGTTCCGCCCATTGGAGGTGTTGCAGGAAGCGCTCTGTTGGGGGAAATCCAAAGAAGTTTTCATCTTCTCCAGCACTGAAATGAACATGACGCTGACGTGTACGACCATGACATCCTATATAGATGCAGGTCAGAAGGGAGAGTTCATTCCCAGCTTAGTCTCAAACTGAAGCTTCTGCCTCTTCTGGTAACGCACTCGTACCCTGAAATCAAAGCCATGTTTTCATAAGTTGTGGGTTATATGAGTAATGGTCTATGTAGGCTAGATTTAGGCTAATTTAAAAAGGACTCACATAGGAAATGAAAAAGTAGATTCTGTCCATATTGTGATTTTTTTAATACAATTTAAAATAACTTTTCTACTTTAATGTTTTTCAAATGTAATTTGCTCCTGTGATGGCGAAGCTAGATTTTCAGCAGCCATAAACTCATGATACTTTAGAAATCATTGTAATATGCTGATTGGTGCTTAAGAAACATTTCTTATTATTAATGATTAAAGAGTTTTAGCTGCTTAAATTTTTTGTGGGGAAAAACTGAAACATTATAAAGGTCTTTGCTGTCACTTTTGATGAATGTAATGTGTCTTTAATGAAGAAAAATATATAATCAAACTTTTGAACAGTATACATTGTGCCCTATTCCTCACATAAAGCTACCATACAGCATCCGATTGATTTAAAATTAGCCATATGGTGATTTTATATTTTATACAGTTGAAGTCAAAAGTTTACATACACCTTGGCAGAATCAGCAAAATGTTAATTATTTTACTAAAATTAGATAAATCATACAAAAATACATGTTGTTTGTTATTTAGAACTGAACTGAAAAAGATATTTCAAATAAAAGGTGTTTACATATAGTCCAGAAGAGAAAATAGTTGAATTTATAAAAAATGACCCTGCTCAAAAATTCTTAATACTGTGTTGTTACCTCAATGATTCACAGCTTTTTTTTTTTTTGTTTAGTGATAGTTGTTCATGATCCCTGAACAGTTAAACTGCCTGTTGTTCTTCAGAAAAAGTCTTAGGGTCCCACAGATTATTTGGTTTTTCAGCATTTTTGTGTTTTTGAACTCTTTCCAACAATGACTTAATGATTTTGAGGTCCATCTTTTCACACTGAGGACAACTGAGGAACTCATATGCAACTATTACAGAAGATTCAAACACTCACTGATGCTTTAGAAGGAAACACGATGCATTAAGAGCCAGGGGGTGAAAACTTTTGAATGGAATGATGAGGTGTACATTTCTCTTATTTTGCCTAAATATCATATTTTTTAAATTTAGTACTGCCCTTTACCTGATCTTCAAAATCAAAAAGTTTGAATGATGTCCTTACTACCTTTCTGGGCCTTGAATGTGGTAGTTGCATTGCTGTCTATGCAGGGTCAGAAAGGTCTCGAATTTTAATCAAAAATATTTGAATTTTCGTTCTGAAAATGAACTTATGGTTTTGGAACAACCATTTAAATTTTTTTGGTGAACTATCCCTTTAACTGTATGAAAAAGCAACAAATAGAGATTACGAACCCTGTATGACTGTAGTAAAATGATGACAGAATTTATATTTGTAACTTTACAATTTAAAGCGATTTATCCTCTTACCTGATTTCATGCAGTTTCACTGCTTCATTGATTAGCACCACAAGTACGATGGACAGAGAGACCAACAGCCAGACCATGAGGGGAATGTGATGTAGCGTGAAGACCACTTTAGTACTCCTGTCCTGCCACAACTGATAATCTATCACAGCCTGCACTACCTGTCCCAACAACCTGCAAAACCCATTGGTAAAGTGCATTTAAATGATCACAGGCAAGTGAAAATAGTTCTTTGATAATAAATAACCATTTTCTATATTAAACTTACACCACAGGCACTGTGAGACACCACCATGTGTTACTGAACGGGTTCCTCCTCCATAGGGGTTGTGAACGATGCACATAGCTCAGAGAGATGACCACTAAAAGACAGCAAGATGATAATATAACCTAAGTTAAATGTACTACCAGTCAAAAGTTTTTGAACAGTAAGATTTGTAATGCTTTTTTAAAGAAGTCTCTTCTGCTCATCAAGCCTGCATTTATTTGATCCAAAGTACAGCCGAAACAGTAAAATTTTGAAATATTTTTACCATTTAAAATAACTGTTTTCTATCTGAATATATTTTAAGAGGTAATTTATTCCTGTGATCAAAGCAAAATTTAAGCATCACTACTCCAGTCACATGATCCTTTAGAAATCATTCTAATATGCTGATTTGCTGCTCAAAAAACATTATGTTAAAACCAGCTGAGTAGAATTTTTTCAAGTTTCAATAGAAAGTTCAGAAGAACGGCATTTATCTTTTGTTACTTTATAAATGTCTTTATCATCACTTTTGATCAATTTAAAGGATTCTTGCTAAATATAAGTATTAATTTCTATAATTTCTTATAATTTCCAAAAAACAAAGTTATAGCGACTCAAAGGTTTTGAATGGTAGTGTGTATAAATGTTACAAAAGCTTTTAATTTCAGATAACGCTAATGCTTTGGATCTTTCTATTCATCAACTAATCCTCAAAAATGTACGATTTAAAAAAAATTTAACTGATTTAAATATTGATAATAATAAATAATGCTTCTTGAACAGCAAAATCAGCATATTAGAATGATTTCTGAAGGATCATGTGACACTGAAGACTGGAGAAATTATGCTGAAAATGTATCTTTGATTACAGGAATCAATTACATTTTAAAAGATATTCAAATACTTACTTTAGATCAAATACATGCAGGCTTGGGGAGCAGAAGAGACTTCTTTAAAGAACATGAAAAATCTTACCGTTCAAAAACTGTTGACTTTTAGTGTATATAACATAAAATAACTACAACTGGATCATGTTTTTCACTCATATCCATCTAGATAAACCCTCAGAGTAAGTCAAATGAGACAATGTATTTTATTAAAGTCACCTGTGTGCAAAGCCAGAAACCCTGCCATGATCTTCTGAATCAAAAGCAGCCCATTGGACAATTCACCAAACCACTGCGGGCCTTCCTGGGAGCTATATACATTAATCATTGATTAGCACTTATAACTAATTCATAGCATCTAAACACAGAGAAATTGACATTCAAGTGTTTGTGTACCTGGATGTGAGTATGTGAGAGCAGGCGATGGAGCTGTTTTCAGTTGTTGTGAGGTTAGGTGCTCTGACACACACTTCCTGTAGAGAAAACCCGAAGCCGACTAGGTACGCTAACATTGTAAGACCGAACTTCAACAGGAACCAGCCCAGGAAGTAGTGCTGGGTCTGTGGGTGGGAGTCAAAAATAACACAAATGCACATGTGCGTTATGTCAAGCATGTTGAAATAGTTTGCAGTTTAAATCGAGTGCATTGTATGGTCTCATGACTGACCTTGCGTGGTATGGAGTCTAGATTCTTTCCAGTCGCCACTGTCATAACTGAACTGTCAGGAGGTTTTCCCAGGAAGGACACGCTGTGAATGCCAACATTGTTTATATATATACATTGTGTATATATATATAAAAAAAAATAAAAGTCACAAATATGACACACTGACCTAGTTTTAGTAAAATGCAATATGTGGGCACCTCTTACCTTAGCAGTGGGTAACAGAAGCAGGAAAGCCACAGTATGTCTGTAATGTTCATGGGAGGAGGCAGCTGAATAAGGCAGGCTAGGAACTACAAAACAAAACAAAACATCAACAGTACAAATATAAATTCTGTACATTTCCTGTAAATAATATACAGGTCTGTTTAATTCTCACCTGAATGATGACCAGTGTCAGTTGACACTGCAGTAGGAAGAGGAAGCACTTGCGAATGCCATAAGTGGTGTGTCTCGCCTGAAGATACATTAACAGAGCGCTCAGATTTTTAAAGATTTTCTTATTAGACATAGTAAAAATGAACAGGAAATTATGATGAGGGAATATGATTAGGACTGGTTGCAAGCAAGACTCGAACCCGCACGACTTGTATTCATAAACTTAATCATTTATTTTCAGTACACTGACCTTTTTTTTTGCATGAGCTGTGGTGTGGTGATTAGCAGACATGTTTTAGACACATTGACCTGTGGTGCTCATGTGGGTGATGCAGGTTTAAGTCTTGCCTGCAACATAGCTGATTCCACTCTCCTTCTCCCAATAATGTCATCCCTATTTATTAATGCATCTACATATGTGACCCTGAACCACAACCAGTAATAAGAGTCAGTTTCTGAAATTGAGATTTATACATCATCTGAAAGCTGAATAAATAAGCTTTGTTTGGTAAGGTTTTATAGGACAGGACAATATTTGGCTGAGATACAGCTATTTGAAAATCTGGAATGATGAAAGGACATGGAGCAGGCGAGGCTGTTGAGACTAGCACTAAGCCCCATTGGAGACAGCTCATTACGGTCTCAATTTAGCCTACAGCCTGCAGTGTACCCAAATGTCTCCCATGAGCACCGGGACGGGTACAGAGGATCCAGGGAGATACTAAAACACACAGAGAGTTTCTAAATCCCTACAATCACTTTAAATTCAAATGAGTACTCTAAAAGAAACTTCTGATGGTGCAAAAAAAATCTAAATTCTGAGACAAATCGCCTTTGAAGTTGTCTAAATGAACTTCTTCGTTATGCATATTACTAATCAAAAAATATGTTTTGATATACAGTAGTCAACATTCGAAGTGGATCAAAAAAGTTAATCAAAATTTGTCCTAAGATAAGAACGGGTATTCTTTTTGGTTTTAGGACAAATTTGATGAAAGGTTTTGATCCACTTCGAATGTTGACTACTGTATTTACAGTAGGAAATTTATAAAATATCTTAATGGAACATGATCTTTACTTAATATCCTAATGATTTTTGGCCTAAAAGGAACATTTTGTCCCATACAATGCATTTTTGGCTATTACTACAAATATTCCCATTCTGACTTGTTTTGTGGTCCAAGGTCACATATAATAAGCAGCAAGACATTTTTTTTTATAATCACGCACACTACCTTCCAAAATTTCGGCGTCAGTATGATTCAGATTTTTTTTTTAAAGAAATTTATTCTTTTATTCAGCAAGAACACATTAAATAGCTCAGTGGAAACCATTCTATTTCAAATAAATGCTGTTCATCAAAAAAAAAAAAAGTCTTAAAAGTTTCCACAAAAATATTAGGCAGACACCTCATACATTGGAGAGTATCAAGTAATGACTACTCAAAATTCAGCTTCACCATCACAGGAATACATTTACATTTTTAAATACATTTTTAAATATAATAAAATAGAAAACAGTTATTTGAATTTCTAATAATATTTCATAATATTTCTATTTTCACTGCATTTTTGATCAAATAAATGCAATTTGATTATCATTAAAGGGATAATTCACTCAAAAATGAAAATGCTATGAGAATATTTTTTGTGTTCAAAGAAAACAAAAATAACGATTTTATTCAACATTTGTTTTCCCCTGTGTCACCATCTGCCGCCATTATCGAGAGTATTCTCTCGTAGCTTCGTAAAATAGTTTGTGATGCGAAACTAAAAATAGTTTTAAAAGTTTTTCGTGACGCATCATCAATCTGCCATATTGGCATCACTGAACCAAAAGAAACTCTTAAATTTCATATTTTGCTGATTATTGCTGCTGAAAATGGTCAATTATTGTCATGTTTTGGGCTGAATTAATTGGTCAGACCGGGAAAAACTTTTGGAGAATTATAGACTGCCATAAGTTATAACGACTCAATGAGAAGAGTGCAAAAAAAAAAATGGAACAAAAGGCATTTGTGGTTGGCCAAACTGAAACAGAATTTCCAGGGAAAGAATCTTGACAACATTTGTGTTTGTTCTTATAATTTCTGGTCAGGTAGACTAATATCTTAATTAATACTGCTGGCACGCATCTTTACCACCTATTAACTTTAGTTTGTCAAAATATTTAAACCCTTTCCTGCTTACTAAGTCCTTCTCCATATGATTTAGCAGCTCTATTACAGGTAAAACACTGATGTCACATGGACTACTTTACCAATGTCCTTACTACGTTTCTGAGTCTGGGAACAGAGTTGCAGTGCAGTCTTAGGAGGGTGAGAAAATTATATACAAGAATTATATACAAGATATGTGTATATGTGTGTATATACGAAAGCTCCCCATACCTGCTCTATGAGTTTGACCATGCTGACACTTTCGCCCTGATGGAAGGACATGGAGCAGGCGAGGCTGTTGAGACTAGCACTGAGCCCCATTGGAGACAGCTCACCACAGTCTCCATTTAGCCCGCAGCCTGCAGCGTACCCAAATGACTCCCATGAGCACCGGGACGGATACAGAGGATCCAGGGAGATACTAAAACACACAGAGAGAGTGTTTCCAAATTCAAATGAGTACTCTAAAAGAAACTTCATTTCTTAGCGTGATGTACACTATATATTATGATCTCACAGATTTATAATTTAAACTCACATACATTTAGTATAACAGTAAAGTCATCAAAAGTATGAAATCATGGAAATTATGCACTGCCCAGATACTCATCTTTTTGGCTTCTTGAAAATAGCCATTCATTAGATTGCAGCTTTGTGTAAGATTATAGGTCATATTTAATTATGTTATTATGGTGTACAGTGCAGTGACGCGTGTTACCCACCTGATGTCACTCTGCAGAAAAAGGCAGCTGTTACGGAAGTTTGCGGAGCTTCCCAAACAGCACGTCACCTCTCTGTTCTCCTGCATGATCTTCATCATTTCACACATTGCTGTGACACACAATTTTTTTTCTCATTCGTGATGCAGTTTTTTTCAGGTATACTTCAGAATGAGAGAACAGCAGGTCACAAAGTATAAAAGCTGATTTAAAGCTGTATTGAGGCTGACTTACTTTCAGGGGTGCAGTCTGTGAACAGGGGCACCAGTAGAGGCACATTGTCTATGTTCTTCAAATGAGGACGAACCTGATGAATGCCACGAGGCAGTTTGGCCTATAAAACAACAGAAAAGCATTAAAGGAATAGTTAACAGAGAAGAGAAGATTATCCTATGATTTACTCACTCTTTCTTCTTTCAGAGGAATACAACTGGAGTTATATAAAAAAAAAATATACCTATATCCTGGCTCTTTCAAGCTTTATAATGGCAGTGAATGGCTGTTGAGATTTTGAAGTCCAATAAAGTAGCGTACAACAGTTAGTGGAAGCTTAAGATTACGGTTGATAGTTTTAAATATGGATATTTTCTTAGACAAATGCATTGATTTGCATCAGAAGGCTTTTATAAACTCCCTTGTGTGGAGCACTTTTTAGGTTGGATGGATGCACTTTACTGGACCTCAAAATCTCAACAGCCATTCACTGCTATTATAAAGCTTGGAAGATTCAGGACATTTTTAAATATAACTCTGACTGTATTTGTCTGGCCAAATAAAGTCATATACACCTAGGATGTCTTGAGGGCAAGTAATCATGGGTGAACCATCCCTTCAAACAGTCTATGTAAAGACTCCAAATGCCACTTTAGAAGCGCTCCTGTGTAAATCTGGCTCTAGAATCTAATGCAGCAACATCAGATTCTACTGCTGTTGGAGTAGACTGCTTACTCTGTTGCAGTCTTCTAAGAAACTGGGCACATCACTGTCGGTAGGCTGAAAGCTGGCAAGATCTGATTGGTCTTCAGGCAGTAGAGGGCCCTCTGCATCATCACGAGAATCTAAAAACAAAGAGGAGTTGTGGCATTTAAACAAATTCCAAATGAGTGAGAAATATAATGTAATAGTGTAAGTACATTTAGTGTGCAGGCTGCCAGAAAGACACTTACCCTGCAGAAGGTCATCATGTAGAGATCCTGCTTGGCTAGGGCTGGACGGTGCACCATCGCAGTGACCATCTCCATTTGGGGTTAGAGAAATGTGACAGTTCCAGCCCGTCTCCAAACCCATCTTTTCTGCAAACACCTACAAGCAAAGACAACATTAAGAGGTGACAAAATAGGACATGGCAAATGCATACTTGGTGTGTTTTTCCATCAGTGTCATACTTTGCTGCGCAGCTCATCCTCCATGGAGAAGTACACAAAGCGGATACAAGCTCCCACCAGGTTCTCAATGAGGCGCACAGTGTCCAGGCGGGCCTGGAACTGGGACGACACCATTCCCATGAAGATTTGGCCACTCAGAGCCTGAACACAGTCCTCCTTCTCCAAACCTTCTCCAATACCCTCTGAAACATACAGAGTACACAAACATATTAGAGTTGGTAAGTTTGATCCATTTCAATGAATCAGTTTAAACCATACACTTCTGCCTATCTATCTACACATATCCACACATAAGTGGATAGACAGATAGATACCTGGTGGGTGCATGGATACATGCATACATCCATCTACTGTATGTATGCATGTATCCATCCACCCACCAGGTATCTATCTGTCTATCCACTTATCCATATGTATCTATCCATCAATCCATCTATGTAGCTATCTATCCAGGTATGTATCCATCTGTCCATCTACGTCTATCTATGATCCATCTAACTATGTTTCTATCCGTCCATCCATCTACCTATCTATGTATCTGTCTGTCTGTCTATCATCCATCTGTCTATGCACCTATCCAGCCAGTATCTATCCATCCATCCATCCATCCATCCATCTAACCATCTGTTTCTATTTATCCATCCATCCATCTATGCATCTATCCAGGTATGTATCTACCTGTCTATCCATCTACATATCTATCATCCATTCATCCATCCAATTATACATCTGTCCATATACATTTCTATCATCCATCCATCCATCCATCCATTTCCATTTATCTATCCAGCTATCTATCCAGCTATGCATCTATCCAATCCATCTACATGTCTGTCCATCTATGTATCCATCCATCCACCATATCTATCTGTCTGTCCATCCATCCATGCATCCAATCATCTGTCTATCCATCCGTTTCTATTCATCTATCAATCCAGCTGATGTATCTATCTATCTTTCGGATCAGCTGATCATCAAGATATATTTTTAGCTCTATTGTCCAGACTGTGAGCTGAACGGAAAATGTCTCTTACCATCAGAGCTCCAGCTGTTCCTGCGGCTGCCGTATTTGATGGGGGTGGTACTGGGAAGCTCCACCCCAGAAAAAAGTGTGGGGCCTGGAGCCAGCTCCACACACTTTCCATTGAGCTGTTCAGACAACGCCACCTGCATAGGCTTATAGGCGAATGCAGAACAATATCCTGACAGACAGGCACGTTGGTAGAAATCTAAAACCTTTTTCCTATGAAACATAAAATCATACTTTAGCACAGAAACAAAATTTTCCACTCTGCATATTAGGAAAACTAAGTGTCATTTTTTTAAATTAGCATCTCTGACCTATCCGAGCCAGACAGCGGATAGATATCCGCCCCGTCCCAGAAATCTGTACAGGATTCTAGGATGAGATCGGCCGAGCCGTGGGAGAGCATCTGTACATTATCTGAACAGAGTTAAAAGGACAAAGGTCAGTGACCAAACAAAGCACCAAGGACAAACAGGAAGTGAGATAGAAAACAATGGGCCGTACTGGTAGTGCTGTCCCTGACGAACAGACTGATGAGGTGACTGATGGGGGGCTGGCGTTTGGTGAAGTGATGGACGCGCCGAGGGGCAGATTCTTTGGCCTTTTCTCCGGAAGGGAGCTGGTACAAAGCCAGATGATTCTCATGCTTAAATAGTTCCCTTGCCCCCGGAGTGAAACCTGACACACAACAGGACAGGAAAAAACAAGCCAGTAATCTTAAGAAATGGTGTCAAGATACTAAAAAGAAATTTAATCACTAGTTACTAGAAGTACTGCCAGACTAGAAGTTATCAATAAAAATAGATGCACAATATGTCTTTGTATTGCTCTGTATTCTTGTGACGGGCAGCCCACAAAAGCTACAGGAGCCCAAAGTAATGAAAGATTATTGTGCAATATTATAAATAATGAAAATGTATGTTTATTAACAAGCTTCTCTCATTTACCTATAAGGCGAGATAGTTCACAGAGGCCCCAGGGAACATGAACAGGTAGAACCGCCCCATGGCATTCCTGCAGCGCCAGGTTTGACAAGTGATCTGAGAATCTGCAGAGCTGCTTAGTGACGGTGGCATTGCACAGGTTTAATAGGATGTTCAACCCAAGAGGCTTCAAAGAGGGTAGGTGATTCTGCCAACTAGAATCATCAAACTGGATGCTGACAGGGTTCTGTTGATCCTGGGACAAGCTCAACATCTCCAGATGATAGTCGCACACAAAATCTTCTGCTTCACATAGATCATCACCCACACCGCATGGCTGGAAATAGAAACACACACACACACACAAACACAAACACATAAAACCAAACTGCATAGTTACAACCTGAACCAGCTCTAATATCAACAATAAAGCTGTAGTCCTACCTGAGCAATGCCATCTTCACCACCCTCAGTGTCATGGCTGAAACTGACATTGGAGCCAGATGGGTGTTTGGAACGGGTGGGTTGGGGTCCTCGACGCTGCCGCTGGGTGTCTGAGGAGCGGGCGGTGTCATGTGATGTCTCGCTGGGTTCCTGCTCAGCCATGTGAAGGGAGGGTTCAAATGCTGGTAAACACAGCAGTGCTTCGCCTTCCTGAGGCTAAACGCAGGAAAACACACACAGACAGACTGATGCAAGACAAAACACAGATGCTAAAATAACAACTTATTCAACTTCAGCTCTACAATGTCCAATTAAATACTGTTTTTCTGCAATAACCTAATTCAATCATCATAATTAAAAGAAATTATGATGCTCCAGTCTAGCTATGAGTAGTACCTCATCTCGTTCCTCCTCGCCCTCTGTCCTGCAGAGGGAGTTGACTGACAGGTCATCTCTGAGGTCATCCTGGCTGTCATGAGGAGGTTCCACACGTCCGCTGAAGAACAGCACAGTCTCGGGACTGGGGTTGGGCCAGGACAGAATGCCCTGCTTATCCACGCAGCACAGCACCTATGAAAGGTCAGGAAATTTTAATTAAAATGATTTTTGTGTACTGCTGATGAAGAACAGCTACAAAAGTAATACAACTACACTTCCCATCAAGCATGAGGGCCCATCATAATGATAAAATACATTAAAAGTAAGTAATACATATCCTTTTTTACAGCTGAAGTCAAAAGTTTACATACACCTTGCAGAATCTGCAAAATGTTAATTATTTTATCAAAATTAGAGGGATCATACATGTTTTTTTTATTTAGTACTGACCTGAATAAGATATTTCACATAAAAGATGTTTACATATAGTCCACAAGAGAAAAACCACAGCTGGTTTTTTTTTTTTTTTGGTTTAGTGATAGTTCTTCTTGAGTCCCTTGTTTGTTCTGAACAGAGAAACTGCAAGGTGTATGTAAACTTTTGACATCAACTGTAGTTCTGTCCAGTGATGCACGGGTTCATCCGAAATGAGCGGGTGCCCGCGGTCACCCGCGGTTACGAGTCATCCAAAAATATTTTTAATAATATTCGGGTCGCGGTCGGTCGGGTCATTTGAAATAAAGATGCCAATTAAACCTTTGTAATTTATATAGTAGGACACAATTTTCTATGAAATACATAGACCTACTAGCCTAGAATCTAGACGCGCCCCTAGCGGCAGCAAATTACATTTGCTTCTAAGGTCAGTCTAGTTACTCTCAATTCACTTAAATTTCCGAAAAATCCAAGATGTACCGGGCCAATCACGAGTCGGTGGGCGGGCTTAACATGATGACCACTGACCTGCGTCCATAAGTTCAGTCAGACATGAATTCCTGGTTCCGTGAATTAAGCGTGGAAAACTGAACAGTATTTATATTTTTTTTTTACTTTTGATACACAGCCACGTCCATGTGTCCTGAGCAGGAGCTCGTTACATCTGAACGCGCTGTGGTGTAGATAGAATACGCAAACACCGGAAGCGATCTGTGGCGTGTATACGACACTCATTGTTTACACAGCACAAGAGATTGTGGATATAGCGGCTATTCAAAATGGTAATTACTTGCGCTTGTCCTGGTTGTTCAAACCCATTTAAAGCTGAAAAAGATTACGTTGGCTTGGGGAAACTCATCCTGGACTTTTTTTTTACATATTTCCCCTTTTGGGTGTTTGCGTATACTACATCAAAGCGCGTTCACATGTGACGAGTCGAATCATAGATATGCTAAACTCGTGCTCATGACAGATGGACGTGGGTTTGTATCAAAGGTAAAAAGAAAATTATATAAATACTGTTCATTTTCTTGCAAAAACCGATCGTTTCGTGTCTTAGGACATCAGTGTATCGTCACGAGCCGCAGGGTGTAATTTGGATTTGTCTGTGCATGTTTTGTTTACTTTTAAAGGTTTAGTGCCCATCTATGTCTATTATTTAGCTGACAGACTGCACAGTGCACTGATTTTTGTTAAAAATCTTCGTCGCTCTGACTACGTCACCTGACCGACTAAGTCTCTGATTGGTTGTAGCGCTATCCTATTGCCTGGAGAGGAGTTTGAAAGACAACCGTTTATCCCACCCCTCCGGTTGAGGCCTGTCTATGGAGAGTGCCCAGACCCTACATTTATGTGGGTCTGGCTTGCCAGGCTATAGACCTACACTTTCTTGGCTGAATAATATTTACCTTTTGAATGTTGAGCGTTATTAACTGTTGAATAAATGCTGACGCGGGACAAAATGCCCGATTTCCCAACACGCTGAACTGAGCAGTGCCATACCATTTTAACAGGCTACTTTTAAACGCATATAGATCAGTAATGTCAGCTTTATGTATTTTCTGAGAGGGGGTGGGATTTTTGTTGGGAAAGTCGGAGAGAGACGCACACATTGATTAGACTGGATAAACACATGCAGCATCTTAATTGTTAAGAAAATGGTATAAATGTCTCGAATATTTTGATCATGTCCAATGCTTCTCTTTCTTTTTAGGAATTATTAGACACATTTCACTATGTCTTTTCAAATGCCTAGGTCTGTTTAATTTCCTTAATTATACAATTTCTAGCACTATTTTTAAACGTTTATTCAAGCAATAATATATAAATTATCTCATGTATATGCTTGTTTAAAACCAGGGATTAAAAACGAATTCCAAGTAAAAACTGTATTTTTCTTTACATTTCCAGAGAGCGAAACGAACAAAATTAAACAGTACTTAATAAATTCAAAGCACTATAATTTCCTTATTCATTTGATACAACTATTATAGCTATACAAATATAAAATAATATTATTTTGTCATATTCGTGATTCCTGAATTTATATATGAAAACTTTGTTTTGAAGTGCATTCATTATGTTTGTATAAGAAAATTCGTTAACCTAGCCTATTAAGTTGATTTAATATTCTTGATAATTTTTAGAAGAAGTTAAAAGTTAAGAAAAAAGGAATTAGCTTGTAGTCTATATATATTTAGGGCTATAGGCTAATCTTTTTCTTAACTTTTATTACACTGTAGATCAAAATAAAATAATTCTTGATCATATAACATCAGAGAATCACAGACATAATTTAGAGCACTTCGAAAACGCAACTATTTAAATCTGTATAAAGGAAAGACAAAATAAATCACAACAAGAACAATCTGTATTTTTCTTGTAATCAAGAACATGTCTTTTGACAAAATTAGCCTACCTAATGCCGAATGATGTTTGACTGAACGCACCGCCGCAGCCGCATATAATCGCTGTCAGTCGCAAATATTAAACATGCAGGTCAGGAAGCGGGTCGGGTACAATATTTACTTTTTTTTTTCTTTTTTTTTTGCGGTCCAAGTTGTGGGCGGGTTAGTTGAAAATGTCGGTCGGGTTCGGGTTGTTTATACATTGACCCGCGCATCACTGGTTCTGTCACACAACATTTGCAATGTTTATGTTAGGATTATACTTTTCTAAATGCATTTCAAACTGATTTTAAATTCATATTTCATATATGGTCATGTTTTGGACATCTAGCCTATTTGCAGTGCTGCATTTATGCCCTCTAGCCTTGCATCATAAAGTCTATTTATTTACTGTAAACACCGCTTGACATTGTGTATACATACTGCGGGATGTGTTGTAATTACGGTTTGTGGTAATTACCAGCATGATACAGATACAGTATCTCAAGGATGTAAACAAACGTTTAAGAATAGGGACAGGACCAAGTTCTTAAAACGGTCCTGCTATTAAAGAGACATATTGATTGACCACTAATCTACATATCTGAACGGGAAAACTGCCCTCCTGAATGTCTGTAAATTGATAATTAGGTTGAAGACAAGCCAAAATGGTCCTTTCATCTGTATTCAGTTTTTGAATACATGAATATTAATACATTTTTTTCTTTTATCAGATTTCAAGCAGGAAGTGTAGTATTTCTAGTGTGCCAGCAGAGGGAGTACTTACAGTGACTGAACCCAACGAGTGCAGCAGACTGGAGGTATAACAGAGGGTCTGGGACTCTCCCTTCAACACACTGACCAGGTGTCTCCACACACAGCGTAGCATCTCCTGTACACAAGCGCACACAAATATGGTGTGAGTGTCATCGTCTCCCCTGACTGAAACTTAAATCCATGTATCAGCAGCTCTGGGTTTCGAATGGCTCTGCAAAAGTGTCAGGATTTATGAAACCTGAAGCCTGGTCCTGGATGTCATCATCACACAAAACACACAGACACTTTCTCTCTCACACTCACACACACACACACACACACACACACACACACACTTAAAAGTGAAGCTCTGTAAGACAAAGCCTGGGAGAGTTAGGTAAGAAAAAATAAGTAGTGTCCAGTCTTGGGTTTGTCCTGGTCCTTACAGAGAGTTCATAAAGATAAATGCACCTTGCAGAAGGAAAAGAAAAGTGAGAGAGAAACTGAATTGCCTGAATGACAGAAGATTTAAAACAGAAGCAAACAGCTGAAAGCTTGACACAGCATCTAAAGGAGAGCAGCACTGCAGAGGAAGAACTGAAAACCGTTAGTTGCAGGTGAATCTGATGCACATCAGATGTCCAAGAATCCACCTTCAAAGTCAACATGAAATCAAAACTGAACTAAAATTCAGCATATTGGAATGGTTTCTGAAGGACCATTTGATACTGAAGACTGGAGTAATGGCTGCTAAAAAAATCTTTCTTTTGTCAGGAATACATTACACTTTAAAATATACTAAAATAATTAAAAAAAGGTTATTTCATCTTGCATTATAATAAAAGAATAACAAATACAAAAAAATTGTTTTGTCTTTCAAAAAAAAATTGATCCCAAACTTTACTCCCAAACTGTAAATATTAAGAGTGAACTGATTTTCGCCCTGGCCAATTATCAGTGTCTATATTAAGCAGTTTGTATGGTTATCAGTATCTGTCATTTTCCAAACCAATTTGGCGGTAAAATAATTGAAAATCATTTTAAGAAAATTCTTAATTTTGACATTAATTTTCATTTCTACATCAGACATACAGTTGCAATCGAAATTATTCAACCCCCTTGACCTGCAAAACATTTTGCTGCAGTGAACACAATTTTGTAAAAGCAACTCAACAAAGGCATCAGTACACTATTAGAGAAATGTATAAATACACATTTAAGTCATTCTGAAAACGGAAGCTATTGAATAAAAAAATAAATAAATCAAATTGGCTCTAAATGTTCATGTTCAAAATTATTCAACCCCTAGAAGTTAAATTTGGTGCAGAATCTTTTATTCTTTAAAACCGCCAATAAACGCTGCCTGTAAGTGCTTTGAAGCTTCTGTCACCTCTCTACTGCAATCTTGGCCCATTCCTCGCTTGAAAAAGCTTTCAGATCACTCGTAATCTTTAGTTTTCACTTTGCCACTTCTTTCTTCAAATGCAACCAAATATTTTCAACGAGAATTAAATCTGGAGACTGAACAGGCCACTCAAGTACATTCAATGTCTGATCCTTGAACCAAGCATACATTTTTGGATGTATACTTTGGGATGATAGCCCTTCAGGAAAGTCCACTGATCATCAGCTTTAGTCTTTGCACCAAAGGCATCACAATTCTTGCCAAAATGGCCTGATACTTCAAAGAATCCATGATGTTCTTCATACGGTCATGGTTTCCACTTACTGCTACGATAAAACACCCCTCGAACAGGACTGGTCCACCCCAAAGTTTGACGATGAAGATGGTGTTCTTCTGCTCATAACCTCTGCCTTTTTTGCACCAGACATACCACTGATCCATAGGTCCAGAAAGTTCCAGTTTGGTCAGATCACTCTATAAAACATTCTTGCAGAACTCCACGTCTATCTAAATGAATTTTAACATGTTCATGTCGGCCTTTTTGTTCTTCTTGGTCAAGAGTGGTATTCGGCAAGATGTCTCAACATGAAGGCCATAATTGTCTAGTGTTTTTGTTATACACTGCATTGAAATGTTCTTCCTCCTTTCGTTGGGTCATCTTACAACTCTTTGGTTGTACATTGCAGGTTTTTCCTCAGTTGTTCTGATCAAACATTTTATGATATTGTGCTTTTTTGTTCAACAACTTCAAAGGTTTTCTGGTACAACACAGTTTAAACTAAGGAATAAGGATGCCAGCTGCGTCTCTGGGAACCTTTAATGCCATGGAAATCTTCATATAGCCTTAGACTTTCTAAAGTAATACAATTATTTATTCTCTGTAGCTTCTCTATAGCTTTTGTGAGAGCTGTGTTGACTTTGTCATATTAGCTACTAAAACGTCAGCACATGCATGGGCTAACTGTATGTATGTGTAACAGCACAAGCTAATTTTGTTTTCTAATAGAGTTTCTAAAGGCTTAATTATGTTTTAAGACAAATTTGTTCCCCACCATACAAATAAGTGACTAAAAAAACAGCAATGTTAAACAGGGGTTGAATAATTATGACATAGCTGTGTTATTAAAAAATCCTAGAACTCAAAAATATTACATTATATGTTGACATTATCACTTTTAATATGTCAGTAATTGGTTATAGATGCAATTTTTATAAAGTCCTGGATCTTCAGAAAAGCTTGTATTTGTAAACTACTGCAGTCTCTGGAGGGTTGAATCATTTTAATTGCAACTGTATACATTACCAGTCAAAAGTTTTTGAATGTTTTTTTTTTAATAAGTCTCTTCTGCTCACCAAGCCTGCATTTTTTTAAACCAAAGTTCAACAAAAACTATTTTTATTATTTAAAATAACCGTTTTCTTTTACAACATATTTTAAAATGTAATTTATTCCTGTGATTAAAGCTACATTTTCAGCATCATTAGCACAGTGAATATACAGATCCAAAGATCAGCACTGAGTTCTTTGGGGAAATAATTACAGAAATTAATAATAATAGAAATTATAGAAATTTAGCAAGATCAAAAGTGACAATAAAGAAATGTATAATGTTCAAAAGGTTTTTATTTCAGATAAATGTTGTTAGTCTAATATGTCTATTCATCAAATGTTAGATGCTAAAAAAAATTAGCTTTGAAATCACAGGAATAAATTACATTTTAAAATATATTCAAATAGAAAACAATTGTTTTAAATAGTAAAAATATTTCAAAATTTTACTGTTTTTGCTGTACTTTGGATCAAATTAATGCAGGGTTGGTGAGCAGAAGAGACTTACTGCTCAAAAACATTTGACTGGCAGTGTATATCGGTTCATAAAGTTATCGGCCATGAAAACACGTATTGGTTGACCCCTAGTAAATATATCTGCTGACCTCAAATCTAACAGACATGAAAACTACTTAAATGTCAAATTTTGATTTCATTGGGTCTTTAAAGACTCACATCATCACACACACACACACACACACACACACACACACACACACACAGACACACACAGACACACACAGACACACACAGACACACAGACACACAGACACACACACACACACACAGACACACACACACACACACACACACACACACACAGACACACACACACACACACACACACACACACACACACACACACACACACACACACACACACACAGACACAGACACAGACACACACACACACACACACACACACACACACACACACACACACACACACACACACACACACACACGTTGGGTTTACATGTTTTATGGGGACATTCCATAGGCGTAATGGTTTTCATACTATCATTCTATCGCCCTACACCTACCCTACACATAAACCTAGCCCTCACAGGAGATTGTGCACACTTTTACTTCCTCAAAAAAAACTCATTGTGCATGATTTATAAGCCTGTTTCCTCATGGGGACCTAAGAAATGTCCCCACAAGGTCAAAATCTACTGGTATTACTATCCTTGTGGGGACATTTGGTCCCCGCAACGTGATGAATACCAGGTACACACAGACACAGACAGACACAGACACAGACACAGACACAGACACAGACACAGACACAGACACGTTGGGTTTACATGTTTTATGGGGACATTCCATAGGCGTAATGGTTTTCATACTGTACAAACCGTATTTTCTATCGCCCTACACCTACCCTACACATAAACCTAGCCCTCACAGGAGATTGTGCACACTTTTACTTCCTCAAAAAAACGTGATGAATACCAGGCACACACAGACACACACAGACACACACAGACACACACAGACACACACACACACACACACACACACAGACACACACACACACACACACACACACACACAGACACAGACACACACACACACACACACACACACACACAGACACACAGACACACACACACACACACACACACACACACACACACACACACACACACACAGACACAGACACAGACACAGACACAGACACAGACACACAGACACAGACACAGACACAGACACACACACACACACACACACACACACACACACACACACACACACACACACACACACACACACACACACACACACACACACACGTTGGGTTTACATGTTTTATGGGGACATTCCATAGGCGTAATGGTTTTCATACTATCATTCTATCGCCCTACACCTACCCTACACATAAACCTAGCCCTCACAGGAGATTGTGCACACTTTTACTTCCTCAAAAAAAACTCATTGTGCATGATTTATAAGCCTGTTTCCTCATGGGGACCTAAGAAATGTCCCCACAAGGTCAAAATCTACTGGTATTACTATCCTTGTGGGGACATTTGGTCCCCGCAACGTGATGAATACCAGGTACACACAGACACAGACAGACACAGACACAGACACAGACACAGACACAGACACAGACACAGACACAGACACGTTGGGTTTACATGTTTTATGGGGACATTCCATAGGCGTAATGGTTTTCATACTGTACAAACCGTATTTTCTATCGCCCTACACCTACCCTACACATAAACCTAGCCCTCACAGGAGATTGTGCACACTTTTACTTCCTCAAAAAAACGTGATGAATACCAGGCACACACACACACACACACACACACACACACACAGACACACACAGACACACACAGACACACACAGACACACACACAGACACACACACACACACACACACACACACACACACACACACACACAGACACACACACACACACACACACACACACACACACACACACACACACACACACACACACACACACACACACACACACACTTTAACTGTGCAAAGTTCATGAAGAGCTTCTTAAAACCTTCCTTTTTGTATTACAAAGTCTTTGAAATAAGAAATCAAACAGCAAAACAGTACAACACTTTCAGTCTGCTTATATGTCTAATTTGTCCATGCAGACAAATACTTACCACACTTTGGAATTTTTAAAGGGAAAAAACATCATGCAGAAGTTCTCAAAATGTACATGAACTCAGATAAATGTAGTCCAGACAAGCACCACCACTATAAAGAGAGCGTATACTCTATCATGCAAACCTCAGGCAGACAGAAGGTGGGCAGGCAAAGGCCGAGGGGTCACAGGTCAGCGTGTGGGAGGGGGGTGCCAAACTAACCGGCAGCACAAGAAGCGAAAAGGTGTAAATAAATCAAAAAGACCGTGGGTGTACTGGCTGATTTTGCAGACTTGATCGAACGAGGTGGGATGAAGTGACTGCGATTTTTAAAATAAATAATGACAACAATCTGAGAAAAAAAAAGTGACGGAAGAAAAAAAACAGGCTCTTCTCATAGTGATCCTCTGATAAACAATTTGACATGAGCAATAATCAGAACAAAAAGGTGAAGAAAAAGATGACGGTTGTGGCAGGGTCCAGAGCAAGGGAGAAGGTTCACAAGAAGCGTGTGGTGAACAGGTGGGAGAGGAGGAGGAGGAGGAATACAGAGGATATACCTGGGAGGACACCACTTCCGTGTAGCTGCTTAGAGTGTCCTCAGAGAACTTAGCAAGCTGGGACGAGAGAAAAGTCTGATTAAACACCTAAGCAGACGGTCAGCCCTCCGTTTCAACTCTAGCCTGATCGCTTCACCTCGGCTCCGCAATCCCTCCCTAAGCCTCTCTACTACTAGTGTGAGCTGGGCCAATGTGCTTTACTTCCTCATGCAGTGTTACGGCTGCAAATCAAAGTTAATACACACAGTAATCATATACAGAGCGAGTTACAGTTTAGCAGCAATATCCGTCGGTGTGGGATCGGGGAAGTTTTTGTGCATATTTTGTGTCTGCATATTTGTGAGTGTGAATTGTTAATGAATAGCATAAACAAGTGAATGAATGTGTGGTGTTCTGTCTGTCTTACCAGGCCAGTGGGAGAGTTACGGCTGGACTCGGCTAACACGCGGGCCTCTCCGTACGCGTTGACCAGAATCCACATCACAGGAAACAGAAGAGGTAAAATGGGCAATACACCCATCATCTATTCATCAGAAAGAACAAGAGAAGGAGAAAAAGAGGGGAAGAGAAACATTAATACCACCATTATTGTGGCAAATAATGATAAAGATTTCAATTATTTAAATTATTTCCACTACCAGTCAAAAGTTTTTGAACAGTAAGATTTTTAATGTTTTTAAAGAAGTCTCTTCTGCTCACCAAGCCTGCATTTATTTATTTGATCCAAAGTACAGCAGAAACAGTAACATTTTGAAATATATTTATCAATTTAAAAGAACTTTTCTATTTGAAAATATATATTTTTTTCTTATTAATACTTTTATTTAGCAAGGATGCATCAAAAGTGATGATAAAGACATTTATAATGTTAAAAAAGATTTGTATTTCAAATAAATGCTGTTCTTCTGAACTTTCTATTCATCAAAGAAACCTGAAAAAAATTATATTCAGCTGTTTTCGACATGATAATAATAAATGTTTTTTGAGCAGCAAATTAGAATATTAGAAAGAATTCTGAAGGATCGCGTGACTGGAGTAATGATGAGCTTCTTTGAAATCACATCTTAAAATATATTTTCAAATAGAAAACAGTTATTTTAAATAGTAAAAATATTTCAAAATTGTATGATTGTACTTTGGATCAAATAAATGCAGGCTTGGTGAGCAGAAGAAACTTCTTTAAAAAAAAAAACTTTTACTGCTGGTGTACATATTTTACCCAATAAATAACTTTGAGCTTGGCACAACTAGAATATTTTTTTTTTTATATAAAAATGTTCATGGAGTTATTAGATTTTAGAAATTAACATCATATTCCCAGGAAACCAAACATCAGAAACCTTCAGTTTTTGTAATGCTTTGGCTTATTTTAATGCTTATTTGGCTTTTTTTAAATCACTTTAAGTCATCTTGAGGTTGAGCACCACTGTTTTAGTATATAGTGATGGTTTAAAAAAATGATATCCCTCTGTAAAAGCAATTTAGTTGTTTGCTTTTGTTTGGAAAATTATATGAGTAGTGTTTTCTTCCCACAATGCCTTTCAAGGGTGCAAAAATTTCATTTGAAATTTGCCTAACCACTCTAATGTCCTGATATTAAAGGTGTAATAAAAATATATTAAATTACAAAGAAAATTGCTTTAAAATAACATTTACTATTCTCAGAGTACAAAAGCAGTTCTGAATAAAAAAAATAAAAAAAACTGAAAGAAAAATTTGACTTGTGATGAACTATTATCAACCTGCAACTGAAGAAAGTTGAAGGGTCCAGGGGTGAGACCAGGAGTGTCACAGAAGTACCGGATCGTGTTAATAGAGAAAAAGGCCACCTATAAATGAAAAAGTCAACCAAAGATTATCATCAGTAAATGGACGCACATTTTCACACTATTTTTTTTTTAATCGTCATGTGTTATCATACATCATGTGAGCATCATGACAGCTTTCACACTGACTGCGTTTCATCACATCATTTTATGTTGCTCCATAAAAGCTAACATTGCAAAAGATTGTGTTGATAAACAGGTTTACAGAAAATAATCACCTTATTTTCTGCTGAGTTCAAAAGTCTCATAAGTAAAAATCTACAAACTATGCATTGTGAATACAGCAAACTGTTAATATGGGTGTCAAAAAGGGTGTGCTCGCAGACGCAATATGTGTGAAACAGACCCTGTTTGAAAACTTAAAGTGTGCATGTGTTCAGTTTTGTCATACCAATACAGCAGGACAGGCGAATTTGGCAATGATAGACTGCACTGTGAACCGTTCATTATCAAGGGCTGTGATTTGACGGGAGAGAGCCAAATCAAGACTGTTCCTATTGGTCAAAAAAAAGGTGATTAGTTACTATTAGCTGCTGTGAGAACACAAAAATGTATATAATCACAAAGATGATGTATAATTATCATTTCTTGAACTTAACCAAACCCAAAAATATTTCAGCATTTATCCATCTTTTTCTTTAATGCGGAAGCAAGCTTATGGGTGAGATTTCTAGTTCATTATCCGCTATAGGGAAGTAATGACAAAAATAACAACGTCCAGTAAACTGTAAAAATACTTGCACTACAAACCAGTGTGTTCATAATTAACCCTTTATAGGGCGAGGCACCATATTTGATCACTTAATCGAACATTTTCAATAGCGTCTGCCTCCCTTGTATGAGATCGTGTAAGCACTTGGATTTGTCCCAGCCAATCAACAGATGTTAGTCTACGTCACGGATAGCGACACAATGGCATCTGACCAATCGGAAGTTGTCTGGGGCGTTTCAAACTTCAACGTGCTTCCGGAATGAGAAAATGCTGATTTACGCTCCTACTTTGTCCCACAAAAAACGGAGAAAGCATCGAAATGCACAATGGTAAGTCAATGAAACTCACACATTATATAGCTGAATAGTTGTGTTATATGGTGATATAGACGTTGTTTGCGTTTGATTTCTAGAAATTAGTGAACGATGTGGTAAAAAAAATGGTGTGATCATATTTGATCATACGCCCATTTGTGGTAACACAACAGAATGTCCATTTTTAGACATACACCCGGTTCAGGTAAAAGTAAGGCAAGTGATAGTTTGGCTGTTT
>NC_133382.1:32752017-32824976 GCF_049309525.1 Garra rufa | reverse complement strand
GGCAAGTAACTATATATGATCACTTCATTTAACCTAATTTTCAACATAAAAACATAAAAAAAAAATTTAAGTCACAAAAGTTTAAAGGTCTTGTAATAACCTCCAATAACACTCTGGGGTTGAATTTTTGAATTTCCAAGTATTTCAATGAGTGCCCTATAAAGGGTTAAAATAATTTGGTAAGACACACCAATTTGTAATATAAAGCAGCAAAACGAGTTTGAACAAGTTTTGTACGGCTAAACGTAGATGGATGCGGATTAGACTGGAAGCCAGACCCATAAAATGTCCAAATAGCCTTGCTCACTCTTACAAAAAGAAAAAGATGGATACCAAATTAGGCTTGGATGTATTAACCTGACACTGTCGAGTATAGGTGTGCGCACCACCCTGAAGAGGCGGTACTGTTGAGGACTGTGGGGGCCCCTCCGTTCATTCCCGCGTGGGGAAGGAGGAGGAGAGAACGGCGGAAAAAGGTCTCCCGGCTCCAGCACAATGTGTTCGTCGTCCTGGTAACAGAAGATACAGTGATTGAAAAGAACAGAGTAAGAGTGGCACAGAACCAAAGACAAGAGAAACACTCATTAATAAACAGCAAGTGTTTTACAAGGTTTTCTTTTGTACCATTTCAGATTCCAGTGCAAAATACCAGTATAACCTTACACAGTGATCTAAAATCTCACTCCTCTGAATTGGACATTAAAAGGATAGTTTAGCCAAAAATAAAAATTCTGTCAGTAACTGCTCACCGTCATGTCATTCCAAACCTGTCAGACCTTTGTTCATCTTCGGAACACAAATAAAGATATTTTTGATGAAATCCGAGAGCTTTCTGACCCTGCATAGACAGCAATGCAACTACCACTTTCAAGCCCCAGAAATGCAGTAAGGGCATCAAAGACATTCGAAATTGAATAAAGATTGAACCACTGATGTCACATGGACTATTTTAACAATGTCCGTACTACCTTTCTGGGCCTTAAACATGGTAGTTGTGTTGCTGTCTATGCAGGGTCAGAAAGCTCTTGGATTTTATCAAAACGACATGAGGGTGAATAATTAATGACAGAATTGTATTCTTTTGGGGTGAACTATCCCTTTAAATATCACGATACTTCCTTATTGGCTGTGTTTGGGTCACTCCACTCAAGCAGTAACTATACAACTGTTAACTAAAATTAAAAATCTTTTTATTAAACATTGTCTTTTAGGGGTTGAGGGAAACAAAATCAGTTCACATATGAATCGCGATTCAGTCTTTTAACGATTTGCATCAATTCACAAATTTCAAAATTCTATTTTCTAGTTAATATAATAATAATAACAGCATGATGTTGTCTGAACAAAACAGCAACAGCATGGAAGAGGAAAGACAAATACATCCTGCCTCATTGTTAAAATGTTATTAAATGTATTAAATGTTATTAAAATTATTATTTTAATTATTGATTTTTTTTTTCTTATTATGGGAAGAGGGATGTGCTTAAATAGTGAATCCGTATTTGGAATAGCACGGAAAATGAACAATGCGTTCTACGGAGCCACCTAAGGGAAAAGGTTAGCCGTTTTCTAGCGGTAGCCTGTTGCATTAGAGTACATCATATATATTTCACTTACCACACAAACAGAGTAAGGAAATTTGACTGATAGGACGATGGCGAATGATTTGTAGATCCTAAGCGCCATTGACAAACATTTAAACTTGTAAAATATGTTAGAAGTACGCCTAGTAAAAGGTAAAGGAAAACGCAAGCGCGCATTCAAAAGCAGTTTCAATGCTCTGCATATTAATAACGGCTCCTTGATGCCTGCATATTTATTTACAGTATAATTACCCAATGATATAATTGCGTGAGAAAGCATTGAAATATATTTCTTCCTCCCATCTCTTATTTAGGGGTTTCATAGTACATGTCATTTCCTTTTTGAACACTATATGACTCAGACACACCCCTAATGGTAAGTGTAAATATTTTTGATTTATTAGGAAGTCAGGACTACCCATACTTTAGACTGGTCTGTTTTTGTATTAAAATACTGGTGCTTTGATGTCCAGTGTGCACAAAATATTTTATGAAAATTGTGAAACGTCGTGAAAAAATCTTTTTAAAAAAATCATGAAAACCCCAAGAAACGATTTGCATCAAATCACGAGGTACCAAAAGATTCCCATCCCTATTGTCTTTAACTAAAATAAAGCTGAAATTAAACAAATTACACATATTAGATAAAAAACCTAAAAATTTTACAGGATTAAAAATGTTGGCAACGAACTGAAATAAACTGAAATACTAAAATGACACAAAAAGAGCTAAATATAGAAAAATAAAATAAATCACAAAAGACATGAAAACTGAACTGAAAAATATACAAATGACATTTTAAAATAATAAATGCTGTCATTTTCTACAGATAATACTAAAATACCACTGTTACCATTGCCATTTTTATGTTTATTGTAAAATATCTACATCCTACATTATTTATCAACAAAAAGTAGCTAAAATCCAACATTACCTTGATGCCTCTGAGAGATGCAAAGGCTTCCTGGCCCGGTCTAAGAGCGATAACATCACCTTCCACCAAGACACTGACAGGTAGATTAACCAGCTGCTCATCTCTGAATGTCCAATGCAGTGACCAGGAAGGAGAAGAGGGGGTGTAGAGGTCAGGATACAAAGAGGGAGCCCATCTGATCGGATGTCCTGCACTTCTCTCCAAAAAATCTGGCAACCCATGAGAAAAATGTATGAGTGTTAACAAGTGAACATTTACTTATTAGCTTGGAACAACAAGTCTAGCAACATGGAATGACATGAGAGTGCATTTTCAGTGAATTATATCATAATTCCAGTTATATCAAAGTGTATTTAGCATTGCATGGAAATATAATGCAAATGAATAGATGAGCCACAGCATAACCATAATTATCATCTCCTGAAGCATGACTGATTCTTATAGACAATTTTACAGTCCCTGCTTTCTTACCGTTCAGCTGTGAGATGATGGACTTGAGCCTCCGCACCATCTCACTCATCCGTAACCTCTGCTGCCGTCCGATGAGGAAGAGGTTCAGCAGCAGCAGGAGGAAGAGCGCTCCCGCGTTCACTAACTCTATACCTTGACTGAGACAACAAAGGAAAGAGACTCTATGTGATGTCAAATCAAACTGTCAATCAAAAGTTTTTTGCACGAAGCTCTGCCCACCTGCCCTTCGGCTGGCTGCCATGACAACACAACAGCCCAACCACCACAACCAAAGTGAGAACAGCTCCGGGCCAATGGAAGCACGAATGCCGGCTGTCATGGTGAAGGAAGCTCTTGGCCCATAGCTCCTGTAAAACAAAGAGGAAAAGCAAAGTCAAAGATTTCACTGACAAATGTGATATACCATAACAAGCAAGCCAAAACAGACCTGTACGGTGGATCTGCGCCGGGTGGATTTCTGGTGTTGCCCCAGTAAGTTGGACAGCTGGTCCCGTAGGGTGCACAGAGCCTGAGCCGTGGACAGTCCCAGTGGAATCGCCTCCTCCTCCTACAGCACAACCGGATTTCACAATGAGTTCAAGTTGGCCACATTAATTTTTTACCAACACAAATCTGCTTTGCTTGAAGTGAATTCTGTGTGGGGTGTGCTTCATACATCACTACATTAGATACCACAGGTGAAGGATTTTTTTCCCCCAAAATTATCTAATGTGACCACAACCATAAGCAGTTTTGGGAAGGTTACTTTGGAAATGAAATAAGTTACAGATTACAAGTAACCCTACTTAAAATGAAACAAGTAGTGTAACTATTTCAATTACTTTATTAATGTAACTGATTGCATTTGACTACTTTGATTACTTTTCTAAACTTACATTTAGTCATTTAACAGTTGCTTTTTTCAAAAGTGACTTACAAATACACTACCAGTCAAAAGTTTTTAGACAGTAAGATTATTTTTAAGTCTTTCTCTGCTCACCAAGCTTGCATTTATTTGACGCAAAATACAGCAAAAGCAGTAATATTGTGAAATATGTTTACTATTTAATAGTAAAGTATAACTGCTTTCTATTTTTAATATACATATTAAAAAGTAATTTATTCCTGCGATCAAAGCTAAATTTTCAACATCATTACCCCAGTCTTCAAACATTTACTCAGCTGTTTTCAACATAATAATAATAAATGTTTTTTGAGCAGCAAATAAGACTATTAGAATGATTTCTGAAGGATCATGTGACTGAAGTAACAATGGTAAAAATTCAGCTTTGAAATCACAGGAATAAGTTACATTTTAACATACATTTCAATAAAAACAGTTATTTTAAATAGTAAAAATATTTCTAAATTTCACCGTTTATGCTGTACTTTGGATCAAATAAAAGCAGGCTTGGTGAGCAGAAGAGACGTCTTTATCTGTCTAAAAATTAAGATTATAATAATTTGATTTTAAAGCACACCCACCACAAAATCAGACTTTGCACCTCTTTTTACTTTAAGATCATTCTGAGGTTAAAGACAGATTTAAAATCATAACAAAAAATAGTAGCCTAAACATTAATACAAGAAGTAACCCCCTTTGTAATCAATAACATTTTCATAAGTAAATGTAATTTAAGGGTACAACTTAAGTGTCCTTGTTACAGTAATATGAATTAACTAAATGTACTTACTACTATTATGGTTAGGGTTAGGATTAGGGTTTGGTTTGAGGTTACTTGCATGTAATTATGCATAATTTATTATCTTAATAGTAAGTACATGTAACAGTCACCTCAAAATAAAGTGTTACCTAATTTAATTACATATTTTGTTCTTAGTAACTTTCAGAGATTACAGTTAAATCAATTTTGTAATTAAATGACATAAGGCCATTATATGTAACTAGTTATTTCCAAACACTGAATTTAGTACTGAACTTTAATACTAACAACTAAACAATCACTAGTGCACTAGTACTGCACTAGTGCACTGCCCCACAGATTGTCCCAATCTTAGAAACAAGCTGAAGTAATTTTTGAAGAAATTTTCAGCATGTCAAAAAGTTGTATTTAATCTGTAACATATCAATGACATTATTATTAAATCCCCATCAGTTGATTTTTATTAGCTTTACTCGCCAGTTCTGAACTACTGAAGTAAAATATTGAGGGAATGCAGATGCAGTAACTCCAACTTATTTATTTAGGCAGAAACTCAACATGCCTAGCATGGTCACAAAAAAAAAAAAAACTCTCTCCACTGATGAATTTTGGCTATCCTTTTGGCTATCCAGCAGACTTCTGGGACGGCTGGGGTCCTGTAGTAGCAAATGAGGGGCCTGCCACTATAAATAAACACGCTGCTTTCCCACAGCCAAAGAGGCACTAAATCCCTGCACGAGCATCTCTCACACATCAACAAGCAGGGATTTGCTAGCTCGCACACCAACACATGCAGTCACGCATGCTGGCCCGTTACGAGTAAACCACTCAAGACCTTGAGAAATGCATGGGACAATTACAGCCAGATGCACCTGGCACGGCACTCTCACCTGTTCACGCTACTTAAAATTAAATCACACACAAACAACAGATTTAAGCCGAAATGTTGGATGCCAGACATTAGGATTCAAACAGATCACAAACAACTGGGTTTATTCCACTCACTTTATTCTTCCAGAACCAGGTCTCATTTTTCAGGATCATGGCTGCGAATAATCCCTTTGCTGCAGACAGACTAATGTGCGACTGGTGCGCGTGTGGGTTGGACACGAGTGTGCCGGGGTGCTACGGGATAATGTATGCTGCTGTTTCAGCACCAGTCGCACGGTCTGGACAGACAGTCTCTGCCTCTGCGCATTCAGAGGCTGTGTTTTGGGCACGTCCCAGCCACCCCGGTGTAGTCTGCCAGCTAAAAAAGCTTTGCAAACTAAAACCAGAGAGGATGAACACACAACCAGTGCGTAGGTCTCCTGAACACTGTTAAGCTTAAGAAGAGTGAACAGAAAAGAATGGAGATTTTATGAAGTGTAGTGTTTTAATTAATCTGAGAGCTCTGCAGAGGCAGCTGCGACACACCGCCTGAAGATAAACGGGCAAAAGGGTGTAAAATGACAATGAAAACCTGGAGGGGATGAGCAGGTATCAGAACTGGGGAGCTTTTGAGAGAAAGTACTGGAGTATGAAGTGAGGGAGAGGGGCTTTACAGACGAGCAAAAGCACCGTTTGCCCTCGCCGCCCTGTCCAGGCATTCATCCATTCCAGCTAACACAGCAATTTACGATCCTAGCGGTGATGGGGCGCGGCAGGACGAAGAGCATCCTCAATGAACTTTACAACCTTACTAAAGTACGAATTAAACCATGGAAGGATAATAAGCAATCTCTGTTTCAAATATTTTTTTAAGCAAAAACGAAAAAATAAATAAAATGCAGTTCCATTCATTTGATCAAAATACAGAAACAAAAGTAATATTCTGAAATATTACTGCAATTAAAAAAAAACTGTTTTCTGTTTTAATATACTTTAAATTATAATTTATTTCTGTGATGCAAAGCTGAACTTTCTTTAGCCATTACTCCAGTCTTCAGTGTTACATAATCCTTCAGAAATCATTCTAATATGTTGATTTATCATTAATGTTGTTAATGCTGCTTAATATTTTTTTGGAACCTGAGATACTTTTTGTCAGGATTCTTTGATTAATAAAAAGTTTACAAGAACAGCATTTATTTAAAATAGAATTTTCTTTCTAACAATATAAGTCTTTGCTATAACTTTTTATCCATTTAAAAGTATTAATTTCTTTAAAAAAAAATAAGAATGGAAAAATTTACTTAACCTAAACTTTGAACGGTAGTGTATGTTGTTACAATATTTGAATAAACGCTGTTTTTTTATGTTTTATTCATCAAAGAATCCTGTAAAAAGGCTATATAAAAATATTAAACTGTTTCCAACATTGACAATAAAGCATATTAGAATGATTTCTGAAGGATCATTTGACACTGAAGACTGGAGGTAATGATGGTGAAAATTCAGCTTTGCACCACAGGAATAAATTCGATTTCAAAGTATATTAACATAGAAAATCACTATTTTAAATTGCAATAATATTTCACAATATTACAGTTTTTTTCTGTATTTTTAATCAAATGTAACCCTGGTCCACAAAACCATTCGTAAGTAGCACAGGTATATTTAGCCAACAATACATTGTATGGGTCAAAACTATTGATTCTGAAGTTAAAAATCTTTAGGATATTAAGTTAAGATCGTGTTTCATGAAGATATTTTGTAAATTTCTTACCGTAAATATATAAAAACGTAATTTTTGATTAGTAATATGCATTGCTAAGAACTTCATTTGGACAACTTTAAAGGCAATTTTCTCAATATTTAGATTTTTTTGCACCCTCAGATTCCAGATTTTCAAATAGTTGCATCTCGACCAAATATTGTCCTATTCTGACAAACTATACATCAATGGAAAGCTTATTTATTCATTCTTTCAGACGATGTACAAATCTCAATTTCGGAAAAGAAAAAAAAAATGACGCTTATGACTGATTTTGTGGTCCATGGTCACAAATACAGAAGACACAAAGCCTTGATGAGCAGAAAAGTCTTAAAAACACTAAAAATCGTACTAATTATAATTATATTAAGTAGTATATGAAACCATTTTTAAATAAATAAATGTGTCAAACGTATACTACTGCTTGAGCACTTGAGAGATAATTCTCTGTTTTTTTCCATTGTTTTACACTTTGTGGTGTAAAGTTAAATATTTAAAGAAACACAGCTTAAGCACCCATACCACTTTACCTCAAACAATAGTGACAAAATGATTGTACTTTCGTATTAATCATTACCGATGTCCATCAATATGCGAAACAGGACTTCACATCTTCACTGAACCTCACAACCTTGCAATGCACACCAGATTCAGGGTCTGATCTAGATCCCCTTGTTCCTGTACCACAGGAACAACTATCCCAGCACACTCCCCTTACCTCAGCAAAATCAATACAGGTAAGACAAGAACTAAAAGAAGATCTCAGCAACATCATTACTGCCAATTACACATAATGACTTTAAATGCAATATCAGAAATATACATCTATAAACAGGTCAAATAATCTATGTGATTGCTAACAAATGTATTTTAACTTGCTAATACATTAAACAAATCTCCTGTTTTCAAAAGTCATTGTAATTCAGGCCCAACCTCACTGCTATTTAGGCACATTATGAACTACAACACAGAAAGGAACAACATATCAGCCTTTCTTGTCCACAGTCAAAAAGACAATATGGTTTACACAAACTCTACAACTTCCACCTGCATTAAAATGTATGTGGGATGGTTTAAGCTCAATTGTTAATTATTACAGGACTCTTTAGAGTAAAAATACCCATGAGCAGAAATAGAGAATGGAACATTCAGTTTAAGTCTGGCTTCTGGTTTCATCCACGTCCAGCTATTTTTAGCTGTGTAAAACAGCTTGTTTTGCTGTCTTACCATATTATTTTAATGTATTATCTTAATTATGGTTTGTAGTGCAAACAGTTTTATTGTTATTCTTCTCTTTAATTCCTATTAGTGGCTAATGAACCCAAGTCTCACCCATAGGCTTATTTCTGCATTAAAGAAAAAGGTGGGCAAGAGGAAGAAAGCTTAAGAACTTACCCATTTCTTATCCTGTAGCTCCATGGCAGCCGCTGTCTCTCACCATACTCCGTCGAGACACCCAGAGCTGGTAGTTACGGTCCACACTTGTCCCGATCCCAGCCCGGCTGGCAGAGAAAGGCAACCGTAGCCCCCAGCTCCAAGACGCTTCACCTGCGGGTACTGCCAGTCTGAGGGCGGATGTCAGGGCTGTAGTCAATGCCCAGGGAACTGGAATCAATGAGTGGCTGTAGCTTCTCTCTTCTTACATTCAAAGGGATCTGATCAGATCAGAAAGCATTTCAAAAGGAGTTATTACAAATAATCACTGACTACAATTAACATTATTATTATCCAAGTCAGGATTATTGGAAAATGTATGCATTCATGGGAATGAATTGTATAATAAGTTGTATAAGAAACAAAATGACATTTTTATTGCTAATGTCACCGGATGTACAGATGACAGTCAGACTGGCCTTTGCTCGCTTACTCATTTCATTGACAGCAACACACAAGAGTGCAATAAAGAGCAAAAGCATGTCTGTAAACAAAGGTAGGCACACACCATGCTTTTTTAATATCCCATATAAACTCTTAATTAAATAAAACTGCATGTATAATAGTTAGAAAAATGTTTTTAAAAATTCAGTAACACCTTATTTGTGACCCTGGATCACAAAACCAGTCATGAGTAGTATGGGTATATGTGCAGCAATAGCCAGCAATACATTGTATGGGTCAAAATGATCTTTTATGCCAAAAATCAAGATATTAAAGGAGTAGTTCACTTTCAGAACAAACATTTACAGATTATTTACTCACCCCCTTGTCATCCAAGATGTTCATGTCTTTCTTTCTTCAGTCTTAAGCAAATTATGTTTTTTGAGGAAAACATTTCAGGATTTCTCTCCATATATAATGGACTTTTATGGTGCCCCCGCTTCAAATGGCTCTAAACGATCACAGCCAACGAAAGAAGGGTCTTATCTAGCAAAACGATCGGTTATTTTCTAAAAAAAAAAATTACAATTCATATAATTTTTAACCTCAAGTGCTCATCTTGTCTAGCTCTGTGTGTACTCTGTGTAGAGATTAAAAAGTATACAAATTGCAAATGTTTTTAGAAAATAACTGATCGTTTTGCTAAATAAGACCCTTCCTCCTCGGCTGGGATCATTTAGGGCCCTTTGAAGCTGCATTTATACTGCATTTTGGAAGTTCAAACTCGTGGGCACCATAGAAGTCCATTATATGGAGAGAAATCCTGAAATGTTTTCCTCAAAAAACATAATTTTTTTATGACTGAAGAAAGAAAGACATGAACATCTTGGATGACAAGGGGGTGAGTACATTATCTGTACATTTTTGTTCTGAAAGTGAACTACTCCTTTAAGTAAAGATCATGTTCCGTGAAGACGTAGTAAATTTCCCACTGTAAATATATTAAAACTTAATTTTTGATTATTAATATGCATTGCTAAGAACTTCATTTGGACAAATTCCCTGCTGATAAAACCAGCTAAAACCAGCCTAGGCTGGTTGGCTAGTTTTAGCTGGTCAACCAACCTGGTTTTAGCTGGTCAGCAGGCTTTAGAGGGGTTTAGAGGGGGTCAGGCTGGTCAGGCTGGGAAACCACCAGCTAAAACCAGCCAGGGAGACCAGCTAAAACCAGCTACTTCCATCTTAAACCAGCTAAGACCAGCCAACCAGCCTAAGATGGTTTTAACTGTTTTTTTTTTCAGCAGGGATTAAAGGCGATTTTCTCAATATTTCGATTTTTTGCACCCTCAGATTCCAAATTTTCAAATAGTTGTATCTCAGACAAATATTGCCCTATCCTAACAAACCATACAACAATAGAAAGCTTTCAGCTTTTCCTCATGGTTGTGACTGGTTGTGGTCCATGGTCACAAATAGCACATATGCCACCTGATGCCAACCGGAAATAAACAGGTTCTGGCAATCACACAAGGTGGAAACATAATGAAAATATCCCCATATTTCATTTAATAAAAGAATAATGCTCACATAAAAGTGGTGAGCTTCCCTGCATTGTAAACATGACCAATTAGATAATAATAGTCTGAAATTAAACAAGAGAAATGATATAATAGTGTCAGCAATCCGCAGAAAGAGCTTTTGGCTACACCCTCAAACAATGTAGGACATTTAATCATCTAATCTTTGGCTTTCTAGGTAAGACGCTATATTTGACAAACAAATCACCGAGCGTTGGCTTATTCTTTAGAGAGACAAGCAAACCTAACCAGCAAACTTGTAAGCTAACTTACTCCTCTTTCTGAACATCCAAACTGGCTCACAAAACTGTAATTTGACTAAAAATAATATTAATAATCACGTACATAATCTCTAAATCCAAAATATTCAGAGAGAATAAGTGCTAACCTAATTTATGTGGTGACAGTATTACACAAATACTTAGTGTTGATGCTACTATAAGCTTTTAATATTTGACTACAGGGAGTGAAATGACAATACAGGATTTATCTGAACAACTACATACTACGCTCAAACACAAAAAACTAATTTTTTTAGTAATATGTACCTAATATGTATATACCTACAGATATATCCTAAATAAGCAGTAGTATTACATAAAGTTATGTCAGTAACAGCTTGAATTTATGTAGTAACAGTTTCACATCATAATAAAATATGATATTCCAGAGTTTTCCGATTATTATTAACGTAACTTACACCTATGTTAATGTGAAAGGCAGCTCCCATTTTGCATGCTGATCGTTTGATCAAGGTTTGCAAACAACCTTGCTGTAACGTTACTTCACTGTTGAAACGAGCTGTTAAAGTATAATAATGTATATATAAATATCATTAAACCATAAACATAATCTAAACAGCTGGTTCATGTTAACAGAGGTGGCCTAGGGGTTAAATGATACTGGCTACATGTTCATATCACATCAACTCGACGTAAACTTACGTTAGAGAGCTGCAACATCAACGACCGGCAAGTGGCATCGTCAATCATCAAGAGTGTTTATGAAGAATCAAATAATAGTCGTCTCAAAATCCTTGGACTCACTCCCTGGCGACGGCCATGTTAGTGACTGGAAAGGCGTGGTATGTTTGTGCAGGAACGATGTAGTGGAATCTGATTGGTCAGCGTTATCTGAGGGGCGGGATTTTCTTTGTTATGTCCTTTGTGATTGGTCAGTACTTCAGGGCGGGTAATCGGCTTGCAGGCTCATAGGGCGGAGCCTCTGTTTGGCGTAGATACCCTGCACATCAAAGTGAAAGCCCTCATGTCGTGTGGGGTTTATAATAAATGCATATTCATGAATATAGCTCTTTGAATTCATCCACTACCAGTCAAAAGTTTTTTTTGCTCTCTTATGCTCACCAAGCCTGTGTTACTTCATCCAAAATACAGCAAAAGCAATATTGTGAAATATTTGTACTATGTAAAATAGTTGCTTTCTATTTGAATATATTTCAAAATATAATTTATTTCTATGATCAAATCTAAATTTTTAGCATCATTACTTTTGCTTCAGAAAGTATTCTAATATGCTGATTTGCTGTTCAAGAAACATTTTTATTATTGTTATCAATATTTAAGACAGCTGAGTACATTTTTTACATTATTTTTAACATTATGCACTATACCATTTAAAAGCTTGGAATCAGTGCAATTTTTGTTTTAAAAAAGGAAATTATAGAAATGAATATTTTTATTTAGTAAGGATGCTCTAAATTGATCAAAAGTGATGATAAAGACATTTATAATGTCACAAAATATTTCTATTTCGGATAAATGCTGTTCTTCTGAACTTTCTATTCATCAAAGAAACCTGAAAAAATTTGAAGCTGTTTTCAACATCATAAATGTTTTTTGAGCCGCAAATAATCAGAATATTAGTATGATTTCTGTGATCATGTGACTGAAGTAATGATGCTAAAAATGAAGCTTTGAAATCACAGGAATAAATTACATTCTAAATATATTTAAATAGAAAATTATTTTAAATGGTAAAAATATTTTACATTTTATTGTTCTTGTTGTACTTTGTATTAAATAAATGCAGGCTTGGTGAGCAGAAGAGACGTCTTTAAAAATCATTAAAAATCTTACTGTCCAAAAACTTTTGACTGGTAGTGTATCCGCACACAAAATACAAATAAAAACATTTTTTTCTCAGTTTTCTGACAAAGCAATGAGGAGAGACGTCAGTGATTTTTATTGAAAAATAATTACAAATACACTTCAGAAGACATTTTACACTTTAATAGTTAAACACTTTAATAGTTTAACATCTATACTCACTAATCAGTTGTCTTTTATTTGAAGGCAAACAATTAAACAATTATAACACATAAAATAGGTCAGCCTTATAATAAATATAAACACAAATCATCCTCATTTGGTGGTATCAATTCATATAATACTAAATCAAATCCATTTGTTAAAAAAATACATTATTATATTAAATAATGCTTGTTAAATTATTAATATTTATTCCAAACGGTTCAAAATGTCATTTTTTTAATACAAAATTGTACTGTATACATGTTTACACAACTGAAAACCCCCGGCTATAATGAATTAAACATTTGGTAAGCATTAACCTTGATCTTATATAAATATATTAAAAATAAAGTTTGTAATATTTTATGGCATATTTGAACTTTAGAGTAAGTCATGGGATATTAGGTGAAGTTTGCATAGGTTGCTTGTTTAATACGGGGTTCCGGCCCGACTGGACACACTGCTGTAAGCAGGTTTCACCACTTCTTCCATAATCACAGCAATGGTGTGGCAAAGCTCTTTTGCCTGGAAGACACAAGAGATATATATTAATAAGACCAGCTCCTGAAAACATACTGACAACATATAAATATCCATTCTGTATCCACATACGAACCTGCTTTAGACTGAAGCTGATCGTACTGGTTTGACTTTGGCCACCAAAGCTGATCTCAACTGATGGCATCTTGTCTTTTTTGGATCGGATTGAGCGCAAGGACTGCACATCGTCCATAGGGATTTTCAAACATGTGTTCTGCAAAGTTTGTGATTGTTTCGTTTTGGTCAGGTATGGTTAAAACACAGTTAAGATCGAAATATTGAGAGTGACAAATCAAGGATGCATACCTGCGTTTTGGGATCAATGACTGTGATAACTTCATGGTTGACTGCGATCATGGAGGGAGAGGGGCAGCTGCGCTGACTTACTTTCTGAGCAGTGAATACATCAAATCCAAAGAAAGGCAGCAGGCTGACACTTTCTGTAAAGTTAAAGGGTTTGTTTATAAGTATAAAAAGTGAAATCAATAACTGAAATGGTTTAACATCTGGAAACGTTTAGACAGATTTGTTCACTTACTGACAAATCGAGCTTTGGCATCAAGATGGCCAATGGGGCCTAAGGTAGAAAACTGTGCCCGTATAGTAGCAAGAAGTCTTTCGTCAGTGGAGTTGAGCCGATCCATTTGGGGAAGGTACTGCTTTACCTCAGTGCTGAAGTAAACAAATAAATAGGTAAGTTTCATTAAAAGGTTTAGGGATTACAAATCACAATGTTTGAGATATATCAAATTACTTTGTGGGTAGTTCAGTCAGCCCGAGTGCAAGGTGTTGAAGAGCGGTCAACTCTGCCACCTGCTGGTAGATTGTAGCACTGTTCATGGGCAGCAACAGCCTTCCTGCTAGATAATTACCCATCAGCTGAAAAACATAAGATGGCATCCATCATACACTGCCATTCAAAAGTTTGGGATCAGTAAGATTTTTAGTAAAAAAAAAAAAAGTGACTAAAGATGTCTTTTCTGCTCATCAAGGCTGCATTTATTTGATTAAAAATGCAGAAAAAACAGTAATACTGTGAAATATTTGTGCAATTGTGTATACTCTAAATAGAATTTATTCCTGTGATGCAAAGCTAAATTTTTAGCATCATTGCTCACAATAGTCACACGATCCTTCAGAAATCATTCTAAAATGCCGATTTATTATCAGTGTTGGAAACAGTTGTACTGCTTAATGTTTTTTGGAACCTGTGATACTTTTTCAGAATTCTTTGATGAATAAAATGTTAAAAAGAACAGGATACTTTTGTAATAATATACACTGCTGTTTAAAGTTAGGGGTCAGTAGATTTTTTCTTTCTTTTTGTTTGAAACAAATTAATACTTTTATTCAGCAAGGATGTGTTAAATTAATAAAAAGTGATAGTACAGACTTGTGACACTGAAGACTGGAGTAATGGCTGATTAAAATTCAGCTTTAAGTAAATTAAATATTAAAGTATATTAAAATAGAAAACTGTTATTTTAAATTGAGATAATATTTCACAATATTAACTTTCTTCTGTATTTTCGATCAAATAAATTGAACTTTTGAACGGCAGTGTATTTAAAAAATAAGTTTGGTAAAATGTTGTATTTCCCAATTGTAAGTCGTTTTGGATAAAAGCGTCTGCTAAATGAATAAATGTAAATGCAATACGTAATTTTTTCTTTGATGGCTAAGCAGCCATAAAGTCAGTCTTCAGTGTCACGTGATCCTTCAGAAATCATTCTAATATGCTGATCTGGTGCTCAAGACATATTTCTCATTATTATCAATGTTAAAAACAGTTGAGTTTCTTCATATTATAATAAATAGCTGCATTTATTTAAAACAATTTTTTTAAATCTTTTGTAACATCATAAAACGTACTGAAATCAAACTTTTGAATTAAAGTGTGTACATTTAATTTCAACGGTAGTGTATCCACCGTTTTTTCCCCATAAGAGTGGCCGCAAGCATTTACAAATTGAATGTGTCTGGTTTCCGGTCTCATCCGCTTCTAGCTGTTTTTAGCTGTACAAAATAAAAGCAAAACTGGTGTGTCTTACCATATTATTTTAATGTATTTTCTTAATTATGAACACAATGGATTTGTAGTGCAAACTGTTTTACCGTTTACTGCACTTCGATATTTTTCTCGCTATTTCCTTACGGCAGCTAATGAACCAGAAGTCCATCACCAGAAAACAGCGTACTTCCGCATTGAAAAATATATTTCAAGATATATATCTTAGAATTTTGGATATTCATTTATGTAAAATGGATTGTGTTATTACTTTAACATTTTACATAATAATGATGATTTCAAAAGGGACTGTTTTTGTACCAGCTGGTAGTGGAACTCCAGATAAAGATCATTGTTGAACTGCAATGGCTGTTTCCAGATAATTCGATGAAAGGAGAGGGAGATGGAGCCATCATCCAACAGGAAGTCAAACAGATACTCATCAGCATGAATTGGCCGTGTCATATCACCTAAAGAGAGGGATTCACAGAAAAAAAAACAGTATGAAAGCACTGATTGATGTGAATGTGTTTATGTGTGAGTAAGAGTGACTAAAGGTATCTTATCACCTTTCTTAGTGGCATGGATGGAGAATTCCTTTACTTCTGCTGGATTTACAATGCCCATCTCAGCACAAAATTCTTGTACCACCTCAAATGCAACCTACAGAAAAGCATAAAAGCACTACATGTAGACAACACATTATCACACATTATCCCAATAGAACAAAAATAGAAAGAGTGGCCCTCACTTACACTAAAGCTGCGAATCTTGCAAGTAAAATCGCTTCCACCAGGCAGCATGATGGGCAGCCGACGAGAGTTTCTCCCAGCCTGCATATGATTTAGATATCAGGGCAAAGAAAATTATTTGATGCATTGATCTTGTCTGCTCAGTGTATACCACCAGTCAAAATCAGCATATTAGAATGATTTTTGAAGAATCATGTGACACTGAAGACTGGAGTAATGATCCTGAAAATGTAGCTTTGATCACAGGAATAAATTACATTTTAAAATATATTCAAATAAAAAGCAGTTGTTTTAAATAGTAAAAAAACAAATCATAATATTACTGCTGTATTTTGGACAGTTTTTGTTTTTGGACAGATTTTTAATGTTTTTTAAAGAATTCTCTTCTGCTCACCAAGCCTGCATTTTTTTTATTGATACAGCAATAATATTATGATTTTTTTTTACTATTTAAAACAACTGCTTTTTATTTGAATATATTTTAAAATGTAATTTATTCCTGTGATCAAAGCTACATTTTCAGCATCATTACTCCAGTCTTCAGTGTCACATGATTCTAATTTGCTGTTTAAGAAACATTTTTAGTACTATAATTATCAATATTTAAAACATTTTTTCAGGATTTTTTTGATGAATAAAAAGATCCAAAGATCAGCATCTGAAATAAAAAGCTTTTGTAACATTATACACTATGCCATTTAAAAGCTTGGAGTCACTATAATTTTTGGAATTTTTTTGGACAAAGAAATTATAGAAATTAATACTTTTATTTAGCAAAATTTCAATTAAATTTGATAAAAAGTGATGATAAAGAAATTTATATTGTTACAAAAGATTTCTATTTTAGATAAATGTTCTTCTGAGCTTTCTATTCATCAAAGAAACCTGAAAAAAATCAACTCAGCTGTTTTTAACATAATAATAATAACAGTAAATGTTTGTTGAACAGCAAATCAGAATATTGGAAGGATTTCTGAATGATCATAATGATGCTAAAAATTCAGCTTTGAAATCACAGGAATAAATCAACTTTTAAAATATATTAAAATAGAAAACAGTTAATTTAAATAGTAAAAATATTTCAAAATTGTACTGCTTTTGCTGTACTTTGAAACAAACAAATGCAGGCTTGGTGAGCAGATTAGACGTATTTAAAAAACATTAAAAAATCTTACTGTCCAAAAACTTTTGACTGGTAGAGTGATTTATTTTTTCATGTGCTTTCACTTACCAAAATGGCCTCCATCTCTGAATGTGAAGGAATGTGCCTGCGTCCTCCAAAATTGAGTGATCGTCTGAGATTCCCCGTGCACACATTTGCCAGTTCTACATACAAATATTATATTCACACAACCCATGCAAACACAAAAAGAGCTAAACGACTTTCTAATCAGATAGTATACTGCCCTCCAAAGGCAAAGTGCAGTAACTACACATTTGGTCAAAATTGAGTTAAGGCTTAAAATGGGCTTTGTGACAACCGTTTTGTCTTGTGGCAAAGTCTCCTGATTCAATTTTGTCCCGTTTTAGAGAACCGTGAGTGTCAAAATCGCAGTTACTACTAAATCCAAACTAATAGCATATATGGTGTAAAAACTTTAAAGGCATTTTTCTCAGTTTCAGTGTTGGCGTAGTTACTGCACTTTGCCTTTGTAGGGCAGTATAGCAAAATCCACATATAACATAAACTTGGCTCATGTTGGTAGGGTCACTGAAGCAAGTTGAAACTACAAATACAGTATAAGATGTTAGAGCTGAATACTGCACCTTGAAACGGGTGGTTGGCATCCTGAATAATGGCCTCCAGGTGGCGGAAACAATATGGTAGGAGTGTATTGGAACAGGGGAAGAATCCAGTCACAAGATTCAACAAACGCCAGCCACGAGTGCAGCTCTCCCTACAAAATCATCAAACAATATACACATTCAAACGTTTAGAGTTGGTTAGATTTTTTTATGCTTTTGAAAGACCTCTCTTACGCTTATCAACATTGTGAAATAATTATTATTTTTTTTAATATACTTTAAAATGTGATTTAATCCAGTGATTGCATAAATGATTACTCCAGTCTTCAGTATCAAGTGATCCTTCAGAAATCATTCTAATATGTTGATTTAGTGCTTAAGTAACATTTTATCTTTGGTATCACTTTTTATTAATTTAATGTGCCCTTGCAAGTATAAAAAACTACTTACTGACCACAAACATTTGAATAATAGTTTAGACACATTATCACTCACTTGATTTGGTTTTTGGTGGTCTGTTTGATGATCTGACAGTAGATTTCATCCCTGAGAAACTCCTTCTCTTTTCCCAGCTAAACCAAAACAAGTTGTCATGTTACAGATGTACAAATTCACAATACCGCTTAAAAATTTGCTATAGACTTGGAGGGAACGCTTACCTGCAAAATGGAGTTGACACAGTCACTTTCTGTCTGATTTTTCTTCATAGGCTGATCCAACATAAACTGCATCAAAACTACAAAGAGATTGTTGTGTCAAATACTTGGAATGGAATGGAATCAGAATAGAATACTTCATTCTGATTGGTCAATCTGCAATCAAATATGTTGCTATAGTGACAGTTAAATAAAATGACCACTTTCCCAGGCAGCCAGTTTTAAATATGTGACACTTAACCACAAAACCAGTCATAAGTAGCACGGATATATCTGTAGCAAGAGTGAAAAAATATGGGTCAAAATGACTATTAAAATAATATTTTAATAGATATTTAATATTAAAAGATATTTCGTAAATTTCATACCGTAAATATATAAAAACTTAATTTTTGATTAGTAATATGCATTGCTAAGAACTTCATTTGGACAATTTTAAAGGCAATTTTCTCATTATTTAGATTTTTTGCACCCTCAGATTCCAGATTTTCACAAAGTTGTATCTTGGCCAAATATTTCCCTATTCAGCTTTCAGAAGGTTCAGTTTCAAGAAATGTACCCTTATTTTTGGTTTTACAGACTCACATATAGCCTTGTTAGATTTTAAGGCTTTTAACAAACTTAATTCAAAGTCTCTTAATTTAAAGTCAAATCAATAATTAATTAATTAGATTTATTTTGTAATTTTACATTGCATATAATTTTATTTTTAATTTATATATTTAATGCATTAATTATTTTGGTAAACAGCCATGTAAAAAGTGGGACAATGTACAGTTACTCTGTTAGTATTGCAAAAATAAACCTAGGTTCTGATTTTATTTTACATGATTTATAAATTGTACATTATCCCAGGGATCCCAAAATGTATGCTGTTATAATGGTTGGGTTTACAGTTTGTCTGTTTTTCAGCACATTTGTTCACTTACCCATGAAGTTTTGAACACCCAGACGATTAAGATCAGTGTCTGAGAAATGGATCAGTGATTCCTGAATGGGAGACTAATAAAAGAAAACAAAAAGTAATCAAACAAACATGAAAAATCCCAGCATACATTGAGTGAGAGACTAAAAGATGCATACGTACTGAAGTGTATTCCACCATCTCATTAAGACTTTTGTTATTGTTTGTTCTAAGAAAAGAGAGAAACAAATCAATGTGAAGTAGAGATTGAGAGGTATGATGCAAACTCCTCTGATTTCCAGGAGATTTTACCTGCCGATAGCTTCTGTGAAGAACTTCCTGGCAAACTCAGCCATGATATACTGCTGACGTCCTGAATCAGATCTCGGGATGGACCCTGTTTCCACACTGTATTCACTCTCAGCCACTGAGTGGGGAATGGTGGTGCTGTAGATGGAGCTATTGACAGGCATGTTGGTGACAGGGCCATTGGCTGGGATGTGAGGGGAAGAGCTGGTGAGTCTCATACTCTTTCTCCGTTCAAGCTGGCGCTCCATGTTGCTGCTGTGGTAGTCTGGTGGAGCACAAGGCTGAGTGACATCCACCGGGAAAAGTCCAGAACGACCCCCACTGGAACCGAACATCCATCCTGCAAAGGTAAAAAACAATAGTAAAAACCTTTTAAGTTTTATGCACTACTACTTAATCATATACACAAGTGATATTCAATATACAAACATGTCACACTTTTTGCTTTTGCTTTTACTTGAACCACAAAACCAGTCATAAGGGTTACGTTTTAAAATTGAGATTTATACATTACTGAAAGCTAAATAATAAACTTTCCATTGATGTATGATTTGTTAGGATAGGACAATATTTGGCTGAAATACAACTATTACTTTACAACAAAAAAATCTAAATATTAAGAAAATTGCCTTCTAAAATGAAGTTCTTAGCAATGTGTATTACTAATTTACAAAATATCTTCATGGAACATGATCTTTACCTAATATCTTAATGATTTTTGTCATAAAACAAAAAATTATCATTTTGACCCATACAATGTATTTTGTTGGCTATTGCTACAACTATACCCATGCTACTTATAACTGGTTTTGTGTTCCAGGGTCACAAATATGTGTCCTCAGAAATAACACTTGTGCCAGGCCACTTTTGACAGGCCTAAGATCAGTAAACTGCCGAAATTAATCTAATCCTATTCTTAGTGTATTAACAAATTAGAAAGCCTATTTTTTCTGGTCAAACATGTTGACTTTTGGCTCAACCAGTGCTTTTTTCCCCAATTTTGAGTATGTTTTTACGATTCTGTGTCGCTAATGGTGTAGAAATTGCACATGTTAATTTTTAAGGTAATTCTTAACCGCATGGAGATCCACAATTCAAAATAGTTTTCTCAAGTTCTCTTCTCACCGTCCTTGATTCCGTCCATGTTCAGGATTTTGATGACGTCGCCTCTTTGTAAGCTCAGCAAGCTCTTGTCATCTGTCACATAGCTCTTTACAACGATCACATAGTCTGAGTTCTGCAAATAGAGAATCAGTCGATATTACTCACAGAAGCAAAGAAAATTAAGATGCACATTTATCATTTGTTGGTGAAATTTTTATAGTTATACAACAACAACAACAAAAATTCACTAAAATTCTATGACCACACCATTGAAGATAAGTAAACTTAATCATGCATGACAAATGTAAAAGGCCAAACCAAAAAGATTATGATGAATAATAATAGTTAACTTCATGGTTAAAGTCAACATAAAACTGCAACCCATGGTGGGAACATATGGTGGGATTTAGTCCTTTGGTACTTGTTTAGATTATGAAAAGAAGGTTTTGGTTGAAAGGGGAGGGGTTGAGAAACTGAAAAAGAGCGCCTGAATTGTTTCAGAGGCTGAGCATGTTTACTTTTTTCCATCAATAAAATGTACTGCATTGACCATTCCTTATAAAACCATGAATGTGTATTAATAAAGTAAATAGGGTCAGAAATGTTGACTTTAAATAAAAATTACAGATACATGTGTAGGAGATGTTCACTTCCAGAATGAAAATTTCCTGATAATTTGCTCACCCCCATGTCATTCAAGATGTTCATGTCTTTCTTTTTTGAGTCACAAAGAAATTAGATTTTTTGAGGAAAACATTCCAGATATGGAGAAAATTCCTGAAATGTTTTCCTCAAAAACCTTTATTTCTTCTTGACTAAAGAAAGAAAGACGTTAACATCTTGGATGACATGGGGGCGAGTAAATTACCAGGAAATTTCAATTCTGGAAGTAAACTTCTCCTTTAAGGTTAGTATCAGCGCACCGTAATCAGCTCCATGAGGAAGAGTTGAATCACAGCAGCGATCTGTGGTGCGTGTTGAGAGTAAAGTTCCAGCTCCTCGTTACTCATAGTGATCACGACTTTGCCAGGCCCTTGTTGCTGTACTGACAAAACCTGTGAAAAACTAAACAGTAAAAACATCCGATTATATAAACTGCAACATAACAGAATATTATATACAGTGCCTTGCAAAAGAATTCATACCCCTTCATTTTTTTCACATTTTGTTTTGTTGCACTATTATGTTAAACTGCTTTAAATTAGTTTTCCCCCACATCAATTTACACTCCATACACCATAATAATGACAAAGCAAAAACCAGATTTGCAAATTTTACAAATTTATTAAAAAATAAAAGACTGAAATAAGTACAATGCATAAGTATTCATACCCCTTAACTCAGTGCATAGTTGAAGCACCTTTACAGCCTCAAGTCTTTTTGGGTATGATTTGACAAGCTTTGCACATCTGCATTTGACAATTATCTGCCATTCTTTGCCTCACCTTTTCACCTCTCTAGCTCTGTCAGCTTGGATGGGGGCTGGCAGACATTTTCTAGAGTCCTAGTTGTTCCAATCGTCTTCCATTATGGAGAATGGAGGCTACATGCTTCTGTGAACCTTCAATGCAGCAGATTTTTTTCTGAACTCTTCCCTAGATCATTGCGTTAACGCAAGTCTGTCACTGAGCTCTACAGGCAGTTATCTTGACCTCAGGACTTGGTTTTTGCTCTGATATGCATTTTCAGCTGTTAGACCTTTTCTAAATCATACTCATTCAAATGAATTTGCCACAGTTTAACTCCACTCAAAGTGTAGTAACATCTAGAAGCAATATGAATGCTCCTGAGCTAAATTTCGAGTGTCCCAGAATGCAACGGGATCTTTTCAGTTTTTTATATCTAATAAATTTGCAAAGTTGTTACAAACCTGTTTTGTGCTTTGTCATTATGGTGTATGAGATGTAGATTGGTTTGGAATTTTTTTTAAAAATTTTCAGTTTAGCAGTTTAACATAATGCTACAACAAAACGTGAAAAAAAACGAAGGGGTATGAATACTTTTGCAAAGCACTGTACTACTGCTCCAATGTTCAACTGCCAATAAATGTTTTTAAAGAAATTAATACTTTTATTCAGCAAGGAATTGATCTTGACAGTACAAGACATTTATAATGGTACAAACTATTTCAATATCAAATAAATACTGTTCTTTTGAACTGTCTATTTATCAAGTAATCCTGAAGAATAATTTAAAAAGCATGCTTCAACCTGTTTAACACAACATTTCTATCCTCTCAGATGTCCTGTACCTGTAGCTGTGGAGCAGTTTAAGGTGTTTGGGGTTTATGCCTGAAGCTCTGGCCACCTTCAGCAGTCTGATTCCTCTATGAGAAACTCCCAGAATCTGAGCATCTCCTCCATTCCCCACCTGTTGAAGCACACATGAAAATTGCAAAAAGACTTCAGAGTGCTTAACAAATTTCTGTATGTATGTTTATGTGCATTATGTAAAAAAGGCCAAGTATTTCACCTTGACATTAAAGAGACGTGCAAAGTAATTGGACCAGTTGTCTCTTGCTGCCATGACAATCCTTTTCTTCATGGTATCATCTAGTGAACTGATATTGGTTGAGATATGGAAACTCGCTGGTAAGAGAAAAAAGAAATACACAAAAACCTAGATGAATTGTCTATAATAGTTTATCTGAATTATTATTAGACAAGTAAAAAACAGCATGTGTCATACCCAAAAGATCTTTCATCTTGCGCCTTTCTTCACGTGAAATTCTCAGACAAGAATCTGAGTAAGTGTCTCGCATGATCTGGAGTTTACAAAAACAGTAGATGATGTGTACCCCGGAATTTGATGTATACAAAATAAAATATTAAATATATACAGAACAAATGCAATGCAATGTTTGCTACTGACCTGCTCACAGAGTAAATTAAGGATGTATGGGTTGTTGAATTTTTCTCTGGGATAAAACAGCTGTGTACAAGAAAACACAAATACAGTGAGTAGACATAAGTTTGCCAGAAGCAGCTGTGATAACCTTTGTAGGAGTCACATAAAACTCTTTTGACTTAGTTACCTCTTTGCGCAGGAAGAGTTTGCCAGGCATACTGGGGTAGGAAAAGTAAACACTGGCAGAGAATCTGTGCAACTGGGAGCGAACACTCTCCTCCTCAGCCATCTTGTTAAACTGATCTATGGGAACACATAAAGGATGAGATTACATTAGCAAATGCGACCTTCTTACCTTAGTAACTGTTTTTATCATTTTAAAGAAAGAAAGCTGCACAGCTTTCTTTAAATTTGCATAAATATGAACAGGTGTTGAAAAGTATTTATGATCTATACAAATATCCTTGAACAAATATTTGCTTGAAATGTTTTAAAAACACTTGGAAAATTTCTTTTTTTTTATTAAATCAGTTTTTCAATTAGACGGGGGAAAAATTAAACTATTTCTTAATATTTAAATGTCGACTCTAACTCAAAATGTAAAAACAAATAAAAATGCTATTAGTTTCAAATACATATAAAATTAAATTAAATTAACAAAAAAATTAATTGCAGAAAGAAAAAATATATATATTTAATAATAATCTTGATAAATTACTAGTTTTACAACATCCAGAATATTTTGATAAGAGTAGGGAAAAAAATATTAATCATTTTTAAAAAATTCTTAACAAAATTGCCAATTTTCAACATCTGAGATATTTTGATTAGAGAAAAGGGAAAAAAGAAGAAACACATAAAAAAATACAAATCGTCAAATCTGTTTTTCACTTTTTATCGACAGCACATGACGGCATCACAAAAATGACAACATCCACTCAAGCCTATAAAGTTGTTGTTTTATAAATTATGAGTTAAATATTTAACCAAATATATTGAAGTCGGCATAAAATGGAAGTTGCAATAGTCTTTTCTTTCCTATTGTGTTGTATATCTGACTCAAACGCCTTCTGGATGTAGGGTGGGATTTCAACCTTCACCGGGAGTTTGATTGGCAGGCTATCTGACCAATCATAATGCAGTATCTGCTATTTTGTCCAACAAACAACCCAAACAGGAGAGTTAGACTAATGTCAGTGGACTATGATGTATTGTCATCTTTCCATGGTTCAGACAACATAACTCTAATGTTCATTCATGTTTATTTCATGCTATAACTAGTAGTAAAGAGGAAAAGATGATTTGTTCATATGCCACTTGAACTGATGTGATTGAGTTCTTGCGCAGACAAAAAAAAAAGAACATTATTTTTGGTATTAAACAAAGTCTCAGCTTTCAAATTTTGTCATTTTCTAAAGAAATTCAAACAAGTAATATCATTTTTGGTACACTTTAATGTGACAGATCGCTGTAGCGCATCACTTCCAGTGGTTCAAACATTAATTGATCTCTTCCTGCTTGTTATAGCATGAAATACACATTAATGTAATCAGATGCTATAAAAGACTGCAGAAAAAAGATGTCAATTCATAATTTTTAAGTTTGACTCTACTGATGTTATTCTATTAACTTTTCTTTTTTCCATCTACTGTATAAACTTTCCTGTCTGGTTTGTTTTTCAAACAAAATGGCAAATTCTGCATTATGATTGGTCAAATCACCTGTCAATCAAACTCACAATGAAGGGTGTAGTCCAACCCCTTTTTTGACTCTCACGTCATGAACTAATGTTTTTGATTAAAGATTACATGGAAATTAAAAAAAAAAATGTTTGATTTCATGGTGACTTTAAGACATATTTGACATACTATGTGTACTGCATATGTATTAGAAATGACCCATATATAACATGTGAATCACTTACCATATACAGGAGGAGGCATTGGTGGTGGGTCGGGAATGCTGGGAGGTGGAGGAGGGATGGGCTCACGAGCTCGAGGCAGAGCATGTGAACGCTGTGAACCAAAGAGATCAGCTAGTGAACGCTGCTTCTGCTTCATATCGTTAGAGATGGGACGAGGGCCATGGGACTCAGGGGTCTGAGGGGGTGAAGAAGGCTTCTGTTCCCACTGTTTCTGCAGCACAAATAACACAGAAGTTTCAACTTCTGCAACTTTAATATTAAACTTGTTAAAAATGTTGCTCAAGTCTTTATCATCTACCTTCTGATTAGAGACAGGTGCCTGAGCTTTGAGAATGGCCAGTGCCTCTGCTTTAGGGTCATTTTTCTTTACAAATTGCTTGGCCGGAACCCTGTGAAGATCGAAGTCCACATTATTCCACCTCTTACAGTCTGGGCATCACTCCAAGTTAAAAAAGTTCAAAGCAACATAATATTATGCAAGCGTTCAGTTAACAGCTGAGGTTGCATTTAGTCAATGTGAATGAAAGTTAGCAAACCATTTGACTTCTGAAAAAAAGACTTGATTTTATCAACTGAGAATTCATTGGATCATGAAAAGTGGTCTCTAGGTGGAGCAGGCTATTGTTTTACAATAATTCAGGTTAATTCTTGGCCCACCTGACAGGCTCGAAGGCTTTAGGTTCTGGAGAGGGCCGGCTCTGGTACTGCTTGATGATCTCTCTAATTTTACTAGTAGGTTCTGGCTTAGGAGATGTGGGTTCTGGAGATGTGGACTCTGGTTCAGATTCTGGTTCTGGTTCTTTGATTTTAGGTGGTTCTGGGAGTGGTTTCACTGTGTGAAGAAGAGTTTATAAACTTCAAAACACATTATTTTGTAAGGTTTTACACAGCAACACATTATACTCTCAAAGAAGACATAGGTGTTGTGACAAACATCTGACCTTCAGTCTTTACTGGTGGAGGTGATTTGGGATGGGCCACCTCTGGTGGAGCAGCGTATATCAGTGGCTTAGCAACCTTTGGCGCAGGCTTTGGGCGTGCTTCTGCCTTACCTGAGATGCATAAAGATAGTGAAAATCTTATCTTTTATGCAGTTTTATTTTAGCCATTTTAAAGATTCTGATTCAGCAGTGTCCGCTTACCTATCTTTTGAAAAAAATCCCTCTTCTCTCTAAAGGACCCTTGATCTTCTGGGGCCTTGAGATCCACATCTGTCTCTGTCTCTGGCTGTGCCTTAAAAAACAATGCAAGTCATTATAAAAATCTGAAGCGTAAACACACAGTTGAAGTAAACACAGGCACTGGTCAGTATTGTTCTTGTACCACTGGGCTACGGGGCTTTGGAAGTGCCTCTGGGGGTTTTTCGGCGGGTTTTTCTTCCTTGGGGCGGCTTCGGGGTTTGGGTGAGGCTGAGCGTGACGGTGAAGGTGAACGCGCACGTGGAGGAGAGCGTCGCCGCTGGCGTGGTGGTGACCGTCTCTGTGTCTCCTTCTCGCGTTTTCGCATCTCTTCCTGCTGCTGCTTCTGGGACAGTGTCATCGCCTGCATGGTCATCTGCTGAGCCTATAGAGAAAAATGTAAGAACATTAAAAAATTGATATTTAAAAAAAAAAAAAAGATTTCAATTGTGAAATGTGTTTTGAGTTGTGGACTTACCAGAAGCAGAGCTTGCTGATTGATAAAGGCCTGCTGTTGAGCAGCCATTTGCTGTGAGCTGACAGCCGGTGTTGTAGCAGGCATGGCTTGTGGCATGGCTTGTGGCATCATCATAGCTACGCCCAAAACAAGCAGGAAGTAGGTAAGCATTTAACAGTTTATGTTATCTGAGTAGCACAACATCAGCAGTAGGGATGCTTACGTTGCATGGGTTGCATAGGTTGCATGGGCTGCATGGGTTGCATCATAGGCATCATGTTTGGCATCATTGGTGTGGCACCGTAGCCAGCCATGGCAGGATTCATTGGCATTCCTAAATGTAGTAACAAAATAAATTCAAATGTCTGGTTCAAAATAAATATCAGGTCTTATTTTAATTATTTTAATGAAATGAATAAATTTTTTTTTTTTAAATTTAAAAAAAAGAAAAAAAAGAAAAATGAACATTAAAATTATATATTAAATTAAATTAAAACTAAATAGAATTAAAATTGTATTATATACACTACCAGTCAAAAGTTTTAGGACAGTAAGATTTTTAATGTGTTTTAAAGAATTTCTTCTGCTCACCAAGCCTGCATTTATTTGATCCAAAATACAGCAAAAGCAGTAATATTGTGAAATATTTTTACTATTTAATAAAACTGCTTTCTGTTTGTAATGTATTTTAAATGATTAAATGTCACATGATATTTCGGAAATCATTCTAATATGCTGATTTGGTGTTCAAGAAACATTTTTATTTCATTATTATTATCAATATTTAAAACAGTTGAGTACATTTTTCAAGCTTTTGTACAGGGGTGTCAAAGTCAATTTGGGTGAGGGCCGGATGAGAAGAAATGTGACCATGTGCGGGCCGAATCTCCTTTTTTCATAGAATCTCCTTTCAAATCATAGTGCACCAAATTACAAATGAATTTGCAAATAATAATAATAATAATAATAATAATAATAATAATAATAAAAAACCTAGAAAGACACAATATTCTGTAAAACTGCATTTAATAAGTCCTCAGAAACTGTTCATTAACACTCATATTCCTTTTTGGGAAAACAAAGTTTTCCAAGTAATGGCAAACAAAACCCTTTCCTTTGAACATTAATATTATTTGTCAGATACTTTTTAGTAATGAAAAAATGAGAAATAACAAATGCTAAAGATAATTTGTACAGACAGTTACATTAAATATGAAGCTATATGCTACAATTTACAAACTAGAAAAACATCTGACAACTAAAAAAAACTGCCTTTAACATATTTAAGAACTCAAAAGCTTATATGTAAAAAATAATGGTTAATTCTAACGAAAAAAATACTTTGACACTATACCATTCAAAAACTTGGAGTCAGTACATATATATATATATATTAGGTAAAAATATATAGAAATTAATACTTTTACCAAGGATGCTTTAAATTGATCAAAAGTGATGATAAAGACATTTATAATTTTACAAAATATTTCTATTTCAGATAAATACTGTTTTTCTGAACTTTACATTCATTAAAGAAACTTACTGTTTTACTTTTAGTTTTAACAGCAAATCAGAATATTAGAATGATTTCTGAAGGATCATGTGACTGAAGTAATGATGCTAAAAATATAGCTTTGAAATCACAGGAATAAATTAAATTAAAAAATATATTCAAATAGAAAACAGTTATTTTAAATAGCAAAAATAATTCAAAATTTTTATGATTGGCTGTACTTTGGATCAAATAAATGCAGGCTTGGGGAGCAGAAGAGACTTCTTTAAATAACATCAAAAATCTTACTGTCCAAAATCTTTGACTGGTAGTGTATATTCATTCATATATTTATTTTTAGGCATAGTTAGGCAGATTTTGCACCTCAGTATTGTAGTACATTATAAAATAGTATGCAATAATAATGTATTATAAAGTCTAAATTTAAAAAAAAATGACTAAATGGATGCTGTCTTAATGGGACAATAAAGCCCTCTCTACCCCTAACCCTAACTGATAAACACCCCTGAGGCACTTTTTTTATTTTACACTTTTAAGATTATTTCCTTCATTTTATTGAAAATAAATGCCTTTTCAATCTGATATATGATGTAAAAAGTGAGAAGAACGAGTTTGGCAAAAGGCAAATCACGTCATGAAAGTAACCACGATGCCTTTTACCACCTGCGTCTAGGGCTGGGCGATTTGGCCTAAAATCAAAATCTCGATTAATTGAACATTTTAACTCGATTACGATTAATGAACGATTATTTTATTTATTAATAAAATTATATTTAATTATATTTATATAATATTTATTTTTTTGCCCTCATAGTTCACTGACAAGTAGTGATGCACCGAAATGAAAATTCTTGGCCAAAACCGAAAAAGAGGAAACCAAGGCCGAAAACCGAAACCCCGAAAGAATTATGCCAATTATTAGTACCATTCCATTTATGGCTATGACTGTGTACTAATCTTACTAGAATCAAGGCATTGCAATTGCATACATTAATATTAAAGTTTCAAAGAATAAATCAATTATATTAATTTAAACAATTATTATCAATCAAGTATTTTATTACTTGACATATACATATATTTTACTGCCTTTGTTTAAATTGTTTAATCGTTTACATTTTTATAACATTATCTTCTGGATCCATCACATCATAGACTGTAAAAAAATTCACATTTACAAGTCTACGCGTTTCTCTTCCAGCAGGAGGCGCTGTCAGACTGGTATACAAAGCAGCGCAACAAATGACTGAAACGTGCAGCGCTCAGATTTATTCAATGGATAGCCTTTTGAAGTTTCATAATTTCTTGTCTTTCAGTCCCCACATTTAACACATGAAATCATAATTAATACTTTCTTAACCCCTAATAACACTGCAGTTTTCAATTAAAATTAAGAGCTTTATTTCAAGAACCGATTTTCTGAAACAAACCTTGCACAATATACGTTTCTTTTTATACGTTTCCCACCATATTCAGGGCACAAGGAAAATCTTAGGGGACTAAATTAACATCAGCATATGAAGTATAATCGTCTCTCATTGTCTCAGAGAGAATGCACGTCAGATGCTGAAAATCAGTTTTCACTTTCATTTTAACATTGCGCAGTTTTCACGTTGCTTGTGTGATATCCATTGGCTCACCTCCATGGTTTAAAACATAAATATTAATAAAAATACAATATGAAAAGACATATCTTTAAAATATTGTGACGTAACACCAACGTAAAGCTAATGTTTTTCACTCACTGAAAGCTACATCTTGTCTCGATCTCTGCTCTTATCACTGCACACACGACTGCAGACACAACCCCTCTGGAAATTTCGGCAAAACAAGTTTTGCAAATCGCTATCCGTGGGTCTTTCCATACGTCCACACCGCAGACGTGTTGCTTCAGACAAGCACGTGCAGGCTGCGGTTTCTGTTTGTGTCAACATACTGTTTCGGCCGTGTTGTTTCGGTGATAAAAGTCTTTCGGCCGAAAACCGAAAATGCACTTTCAAAGTAGAAAATAAGCACTGTCTTCTAAACAAAATTACTCTTGTATATCCTGTAAAATTTTTAAGCTCTCCATGGACATGTTGGCGGAATAACGTAATGTAACGGAGCGGGGTCACGTGACTCCACACGCGGTACTGTTTTTAAAGGGAAAGTAATCGAAATAATCGACCTGGAAACATTTGATCGATTATAGGTTCTGAATGTCGATTTCGATTATTTTTCGATTAATCGCCCAGCCCTACCTGCGTCACTAAAGACGATGTTTAGCAGGCGTCTTTTGTAATTTTGACTAGCCCAACACACGTTTGTGGGTGGATTTAGTGTAAATAGCCTTTGCCAACAAGTTTTAATTTAATGTCTTCTACTAAATCTGCCATTGTATACTATGAGTATTGTTGACTCTATGACAAATTGCTTGTGATGTTCCTCATTTGTAAGCTGCTTCAGGTCTGCTAAACAGACTAATGTGAAAGTATGGTACATCTTGATTACATCTTATTGTTACCACTAAACTGTATCATAATTATCAGCATTACATCAGCCTCATTGTTCTTAAATATCTAGTCAAATCACTACACACTAATTAAAAAGATACACATGTACAAACTGTACCTGCTCCGGTGTACATGCTGGGCATCATACCTCCGCCTCCTCTCATTCTACGATTCAGCATGGCCATCCGTTCAAAGTCCTATCAATAAAAAACAAATAAAAATGCAGATAATAAGACCTCAGGCCAGCCCTCGAAGATAAAAGGCAATACAAGTAGATCTCTTAGTTAATAAGTGCCAAAGCTATGTAATCTTTGCTGGTTTAATGAATGTTAGCAATATATCTGTGTAGCCTAGTGGTAAACACATGTGCTTTGACTCGTGTTTCATCTCTATGTAAAACAATATATATAAACAATATATTATCAATGGTGAATTCAGAGTAGCTGCAGATTTAAACTGGACGATACTGACCGGAGGACCCTGATCAAACACAGGATCAAAAAGGTCATCGACATAAGCATCCATCGGTCGACCTCGAGATCCTAAAAGAAAGATTGTTTTAGGAGTGTCCTTTATAAAGTCAGAGTGAAACTGTCATTTTATTTACTCTAGAGGGTGAGCCGCTTCCCAACCCTCATTCTGTGGCTTTCATTCACTTTGATTTCTTTCATTGTCTCTCTGCAAAACTATGCAACAGAACAATGACTCAGAATTTATGATCTGTTTCCTAGTAGTGGATTGGACACTCACCTTGGGATGTGGAAGAGGGTTCATAGGTGTCCCATTGGGATGCTTCAAAGGGTGGGAGACCAGGGGCTTGCATAGAGGGAGCAGGAGGTATAAAGTCATCCAGGTCTGAAGTTGCCATCCTGAAAAGAGAAAATTGATCAGTAAAGGAATTAAATTGTAATTTGACAGTTTCTTTTGACTGAACTGTCAGCACTGAGCTCTGTAGAGGCGTACCTGTCGCCTATGTTGTTAAAGAGGTAATCGTTTTGAGCAGGTGGGTGACCCAGGGGCATATCGGCCTCCACTCCAGCCAAGAGATCCATTACATAATCACATCCAGCCAGGTCGGTCCAGCCCTCCCCAGCCAGCAGAGACACGGACCAGCCCCGAACAGCTTCTTTCAGACCCCTGAGTGAAAGAAATATGAAATTAAAAAGCATTGGTGATTCTCACATGAAAAACGAAATAAAATTAAACAACTAAATGAATTATGTATTAAATACATTTTTTTGTGCATACTCACAAACTACCAGTCAAAAGTTTTTGAACAATAAGATTTTTACAATTTTTTAAAGAAATCTCACCAAGTCTGCATTTATTTGATCCAGAGTACAGCAATATTGAAATATTTTTACTATTTAAAATAGTTTTCTCTTTTAATATATTTTAAAATGTAATTTATCTACTGTGATTTCAAAGCTTAATTTTTAGTATCATCACTTTAGCCACACGATCCTTCAGAAATCATTCTAATATTCTGATTTGCTGCTCAAAAACATTTATTATGCTCTATGAGTAGAATTTGTTCAGGTTTCTTTGATATATAAAAAGTTCAGAAGATCTGCATTTTCTGAAATTGAAATATTTTGCAAAAAACATTATACTGACTTCAAGCTTTTGAATAATATAGTGTATAATGTTACAAAAGCTTTTTATTTCAGATAAATGCAGATCTTTGGATCTTTCTGTACATCAATAATAATAAAAATGTTCTTAAACAGCAAATCAAAATACTATAATGATTTCTGAAGGAATATGTGACACTGACGACTGGAGTAATAATGATAAAAATGTAGCTTTGGTCACAGAAATAAATTACATTTAAAAATATATTCAAATAGAAAGCAGTTAGTTTAAATAGTAAAAATATTTCACAACATTACTATTTTTGCTGTACTTTGGATCAAATAAATGCAGGCTTGGTGAGCAGAAGAGACTTTTGAAAATAAAAAAAACTTTACAAATCTGACTGTCCAAAAACTTTTGACTGGTAGTGTGTATATATTGTTTTAAAATATAATAATTTAATTAAAATGATTTTAAAAATCTTCATTTTTTTTAGATTTTGGGGTCAAATATGTCACAAAATTAAACCTAGAAAGAAACATGTATTAATGTTATTTTAAATATATACATACATACATACTTACATACACATATACAACTAATTTTGTTGCATTACAGAAATGAAAAATATTTGGGGTAAATATAACATTTTTTTTGTGAGATTCATCCACAAAAAGACATATTTATCTATTAACTACCTGTAGCTTAGAAGCCAAGAGGCCAGTTGTTCCCCTGTGGTCCAAGACTCCACCTCCACAGGTAACCTTTCCTCTGAAAATTAAAAACAGTCAACATTAAATAAACAATACTTTCACAATACATTTTAATACCATATTTAATATCATTTATTCTCTTGGAATGAACAGTGGAACTGTGAATCCAATATTTTTTGGCTGATAACTAACAGAGCTCATCAGCTATTGTTTTTTTTTTAAGAAAGCTACGGTCCTCACCATTGAAAGTGTTAACTTCCACCACCATCTTTCCTTTTCTCTGATTGGCTGTCCACTCAAGTTGACTTGGAGGATGTTGTCTGCAGGCAGGGGAGGGGAGCTGGAGGGATGTGAGGAGCTTGTGCTGGCATAGAGAGCGGTACTCACCTGGACCCCGGTCAGACACATACCTGAAAATCATATGACATACTTATTTTTATTTTGAAGATAAAAAGTAGTAGTACAGAAAGACTGACTTCTGTCTGCCATTTTGATCTATTGATCAATATGAAATATGACTTGAAATATGATCTTATTTCATTGGGACAATCTGTCTAGTTTATTTAGGAAATGTTATTTTGTATAATCAGTCAGTGGCTATGTTATATCAGTCCACTGTACTCTTTTGGGGTTGTAATACTATAACCATAAGACGTACTTGAGCAGGGGTTTCTCCAGGGCAGGAGAGGGTGAGAAGGCACTCAGACAGCAGGCCAGGAGCAACCAGCCCCGCAGGGCACTCTCCTCATTATCCCCGTCCCAAGTGCGGTACACCAGTTGAGCTAGAACCTCATCTCTGATGCTGGGCCGTGATTGGCTCTTCTCCACGATGTAGTTCCCTAACATCTGCTCTTGCCATCCTGTCAGATCTGAGTCACCTGTGAAACGCAGGATCTAAAGAACGCAGATGAGGAAGGATTAATTCAAAATTTCATACCCAACCTTTCAGGAAAGGCAAAATATTCATATTCCAATATGTTTTATGGCTTCGTACTGACCAGTTTGTATATTTCTAGAGCTGTACGGGCATCATCATGATCCAGAGACGTTAAAGGCTTCTGAAGCGGGAAACCCTGCGGTTGGCACCATCCGTCCTAATAGAAAGGAAAACAGATAACTGCTGTTAAAAATGGATGAAATTGATTCACATGTATGGAAATTACTTATTTAATGGAATACCACAAAACCTTTAGGACTGTGTTGGCATATTGTGAGAAAGGGTGTCTGTCAATGTCTTGGGGCAATGAGAGGTTGTGGTCTGCCTTGACCTGTGGCAGAGCTACTTCTGATACTCCTGATCCTTGAGGACGTCCTAAAAGCCATCATTGTAAAATGTGAATACACTCATGATGGAAACGTATCAGTCATTGCAATAGAGTTTTTACTCAAAGCAATATAGTTTAATTATACGCTAATTGTGAGAAGTTTTGAACAGTAAGATTTGTAATGTTTTTTTAAAGAAGGCATTTGCTCAAAAGCGACGATAAAGACATTTATAATGGTACAAAAGATTTCTTTTTCAGATAAATGCCGTTCTTCTGGCTTCTTTTCATCAAAGAAACCTGAAAAGATTCTACTGTTTTGAACATAATAATAATAAATGTGACTGAGCAGCAAATGTGACTGAAGTAATGATGCTAAATATTCAGCTTTGAAATCAGAGGAATAAATTACATTTTAAAATATATTCAAATAGAAAGCAGTCATTTTAAATAGTAAAAATATTTCAAAATTTTGCTATACTTTGGATCAAATAAATGCAAGCTTGGTGAGCTGAAGAGAATTCTTTAAAAAAAACTGTTATAAAAATGTTATTTACTGTTCAAAAACATTTGACTTAATTACAGATTAACTTGATTTGGGTGTGAACAAGGTGAATCATTCTAAAACGGAAAGATTTGACTCAGCAAGGATGCATTAAATCATAATTGGCAGTAAGAACATTAATAATGTTATAAAAGATAAGCACTTTATATCCATCAAAGAATACAAGAATAGTTATTTTAAACTTTTTGATTAAATAAAAGAAGCTTTTGTGAGCATTACAGACTTTTTAAAACTGTAGATATGCATTTAAAAAAGTCAGGATATTGAATTCAGTTTAAGAGTAAAATAGTGAGCAGGTTGCTTTAGGTAAGTTATTAATCAAAGTTACTTTAAAAATTTTGACAGTTTTGAAAAGCTAATAAATTTTTTTACTTTTAGGCACTTTTACAAATAAATACGGAAACCCTTTTACAGTGCTTTCACTCAAGTCTATTTGATTAATTACTTTGACTTTTAATTGAGTAAAATTACACGGTACTTATACTTCAGTTTAAGAATAATCTCAGTACTTTTAATTGGTTATCAAGTATCAAGGATCTCACCTGCTGCACTGCGTAATCGAGCAGACAGCTCTGCCGGGATCTCCAATATTCCCACATCCTTCAGGAAAAATATAGTATTTTATTAGTTTGTGTTGTTCAGAATATACTTTTACAGTACCTCTGAAGTGACGGGTTAAAATACAAGTCCATAAAAATCAAAAGTCAAAACAAAAGAAAGTCAAAAAATCTACAAAAATGAAAAGATTCAGAGTGTCTCACCATCTCTGAAGAGGAAGATGTAGGTTTTGCGGCTTCCTTCACTCTGGTTCTATCAGTATGTTCCTGATCAAAACACAATCAAAAACACAATCAAGCGTTTGAAAAAAAAAAAAGTGTCCATTTGCATATTGTAGCATTTCATTCCTTTGTGACTGAACAATGGGACATTTGTTTTGTAAAGCTATTCCACTCAATTTTGTAAAGCTATTCCACTTTATTCTATTACCTGTCCACGGCATCGTATGAAAAAGTAAACAGAACTATTCTTAGCACCTGGCCTGCTTTTATATCCTACAAAGACCCTCCCTCGACTCGCTCCTCCCCAAACAAAAGAATTACATGAAATACGAGGCACCAAACCCATTTTTTTTATCTTATCATTTAGTATTATCATTGTTTTGATTGGCCGTTTCTGGTTTGTGTATCATGGTTGGCAGAAATCATTGTGGAGAAAATAAGGCTATTGATTTTTACATATTGCTGAAACAAACCTGGAGTGTTGCCATCAGATACTTCTCGCCTGTACCAGTAAACCCTCTTTATATTAAACAAATTCACGTCTATTGGACAAGCAAAAATATAATCATACTAAATCTACACAAAGCTGCTTAACCCATTGAATGAGGATCAAGTCACAAACCAGTCTTACCACAAATGCATAACAATTACTACAAAGCAATTTGACAGCACAGTACATGACAGCTGAGGAGGACAGAGTCCAAACTGTGTAAAACAATGATGGGTAACCATGAAACAGAACTGAAAGCAGCCTGTTATATAACTTGGTGGATCATTTAAATATAACTCACTATCAGTCAAAGGTTTGGACTGATGTTTCAATGTTTATTGAAGTCTCTGATGAACATATTTTGCAACATCCCATGATGCACCTCATGAAGGCTGTAAGAGATTCCAGGGCAAATTATAAAAATGACTCTGTTCATACATTTGATTCTTAATACTGTGTTGTCACCTGAAAGATCCACAGCAGTTTTTTTAGTGATAGTGCTGTTCTTCAGAAAAATCCTTCAGGTCCCACAAATTCTTTGGTTTTCCAGCATTTTTGTGTATTTGAACCCTTTCCAACAATGACTGTATGATTTTGAGATCCATCTTTTCACACTGGGGACAACCGAGGGACTCATATGCAACTATTACAGAAGGTTCAAAAGCCCACTTATGATCCATAAGGAAAAACTATGCATTAAGAGCCGGGGGGTGAAAACTTTTGAACAGAATGAAGGTGTGTACATTTTTCTTATTTTGCCTCAATATCATTTAGTACTGCCCTTCAGAGGCTACAGAAGACCGTTCAAAAGTTTTTACCCCTGCTCTTAACGCATTATTATTCCTTCTGAAGCATCAGTGAGCATTTGAACCTTCTATAATAGTTGCATTCGAGTCTCTCAGTTGTCCTCAGTGTGAAAATATTGATCATAAAATCATACAGTCATTGTTGGAAAGGGTTCAAATACACTAAAATGCTGAAAAAAACTGAATTTGTGGGACCTGAAGGATTTTTCTGAAGAACAGCGGATAGTTTAACTGTTCAGGACAAACAAGGGACTCATGAACAACTATCACTAAACAAAAACAAAAAAGACAGCTGTGGATCATTCAGGTAACAACACAGTATAAAGAATGAGTGGGGTCTTTTTCATAAATTCAACTATTATTTTCTCTTGTGGACTATATGTAAACATCTTTTATGTGAAACATCTTATTCAGGTCAGTACTAAACAAAAAATAACATGCATTTGTATGATCCTGCTTAATTTGGTAAAACTATTAACATTTGCAGATTCTGCAATGTGTATGTAAACTTTTTAAAACTTTAATATGTATTATTCTACTATATTGAAAATAGTAATAATAACGAATGAGTAAGTGTATACCATTATGAGTATAACATTTTTTAAGTATAACACTTGACTGGTAGAGTAAAGCCAAAAGAAAAGCCAGAAACTTTTAGATGTACATTTAAAAGTTTTTCCAACATATTACATCACATTAAACTAATCTTAAAGTCTTAAATCACTGATCTAAATCTCTTTCTTATTTTCCATCCCTGAATTCTCCCTGTATCATTAATCTTTCTGTTTGCTATTAGCATGTGTAATATGGATAAATATTAAGCGCTACCTACCTAGGATGATATTAAAACAAACGTGGCCGTTTCCATGTAAAGAGCTCTTTAACTGATGAAATTAGTTGAAATCCAAACACAAGAGAAGTGGTGCTTAGGCGGGTCTTTGCAGGAATGAGAAAGAAAGTGAGGAATAAAGAAAAAGAATCCAGGATCAAAGATGAAAGGGCAGACGGGCGGTCGGGTGGAGCTCACCTCACCTATCTTTGACATTTCTTACATGTGTACACACTCTTAAACGTCCCATGACGCACTAGAGAGACCAAACATGCCAGATGAATCAGAGAATAAACATAACTGTAACAATAGTGTTTTTTTTTTGTTTTTTCTTTGCATAATGTGTATTGTTGTTATTTTTTTAACAAGAAATTAATAAAAAGAAAAAGAAAAAAAAATTACAAAAACCATCACCTTTTTTTATTTAACTTGAAATTAAACTGGAATTATTTTACTATAGAGTCGAGTGCCATTTTAAGAGCAATAAACTGAAATTCACAATCTTATGAATTCACTCAGCACACAAACGAGTCCAAAGTCCTTCCTAAGAGTAAAATATATTATAAGACTCATGACTTGTGATGCAAGTTCACACTATGACCCTACACGTAATGTAAGGAAACAGTAATCACTAAGCAGTGGCTCTTAAGACACGTATGACTAACTTGGAAATTGCATTAGATAATAAAATATACAACTGGTTTTAATGATTCAATGATTAATATCCATTATTTGCAATGGGAGGAGTGAGATTGGAATTTATTGCACAGTATTAGCTGTCACATATTAATAAAGCAGTTTTGGTTGCCTAGAAATGGACCATATAGGTAAACAACTGATGAGTGAAGCATGTGCATTTGTATACGTGCAAATTAAGCCAAGAAGAAACCACAGACACATTGGGAGAAGAATGGATAGAGCTAGAGATACAGTATGTCACAAAAGTGAGTACACCCCTCACATTTCAGCAACCATTTTAGTATATCTTCTCAAGGGACAATTGTATAGAAATGAAACTTGGATATATTTTAGTCAATGTGCAGCTTGTATAGCAGTATAGATTTACTGTCCCCTTAAAATTACTCAACATACAGCCATTATTGTCAAAATAGCTGGAAACAAAAGTGAGTACACCCTAAGTTAACTTGTCCAAAGTGTCAATATTTTGTGTTAGCACCATTGTTATCTGGCACTGCCTTATCATCCTGTGCATATAACTGACCAGAGCTGCACAGGTTGTTGCTGGGATCCTCTTCCACTCCTCAGAGCTGCTGGACGTTAGACACATGGTGCTTCTACACCTTATGCTTGAGGATGCCCCACAGGTGCCTAATAGGGTTCAGGTCTGGAGACATACTTGGCCACCCCATCACCTTTACCTTCAGCTTCCTCAGCAAGGCAGTTGTCGTCTTGGTGGTGTGTTTGGGATCGTTATCATGTTGGAAAACTGCTGTTTGGCCTAGTTTCGGAGGGAAGGTATCATGTTCTGCTTCAGAATGTACAGTACATAATGAAATCTATGTTTCCCTCAACGAACTGCAGCTCCCCAGTACCAGCAGCACTCATGCAGCCCCAGACCATGATGCTACAACCACCATGCTTGACTGTAGGCAATACACAATTTTCTTGGTAATCCTCACCAAGGCATTGCCACACATGCTGGACATCATCTGAGCCAAACAAGTTTATCTTATAGTCTCATCAGACCACAGGACATGGTTCCAGTAATTCATGCTCTTGGACAGGTTGTCTTCAGCAAACTGTTTGCGGGCTTTCTTGTGAGCCAGCTTCAGACGAAGCTTCCTTCTGGGACGATACCTATGCAAATCGACTTAATGCAGTGTGCGGTGTATGGTCTGAGCACTGACAAGCTGAACTTCTACTTCTGCTACCTATACACGATGAATAGGACATGTGGCTTTGCATGGTTAAACAACATGCTGTTATCGCTTAGGATGTACTCACTTTTCTTGCCAGCTATTTTGACAATAATGGCTGTATGTTGAGTAATTTTCAGAGGACAGTAAATCCATAGTGCTATACAAGCTGCACATTGACTGCTCCAAAATATATCCAAGTTTCATTTCTATAGTATTGTCCCTTGAGAAGATATACTAAAATGGTTGCTGAAATGTGAGGGGTGTACTCACTTTTGTGAGACACTTTAGATAGAGAAATAGATAAATGCTATCACCCTCCAGTGACGTCTCTTGATGGTGTTTCTGGTGATCATCATAGCTGCCCAGAACTGAGTGAATGACTGTTTTAGTTTCTTGTAGTACTTCCTGTAACAGAAAGAGAGCGCCACTGCTTCACATTTAGAATTTCATTTGATTCTCCTGTTTTTATCATGCTTATCATATGTGACCCTGGACCACAAAACCAGTCATAAAAGTTTTTTTTTTTTTTGAGATTTATACATAATCTGTAAACTGAATAAATAAGCTTTCCATTGATGTTTGGTTTGTTAGGATATGCAAATATTTGGTCGAGATAAAACCAGATATTGAAAATCTGGAATCTGAGGGTGTTTTGATATATTTATGGTAGGAAATTTACAAAATATCTTCACGGAACATGAACTTCACTTAATATCCTAATGATTTTTACATAAAAGAAAAATTGACAATGTTGACCTATACAGTGTATTTTTGGCTATTGCTACAAATAAACCCGTGCTACTTAAGACTGATTTCGTGTTCCAGGGTCACAAATATAAAACTGATGCACATACCGGGCCTGATGGCCCCTGATGTGGGACTGAAGGACGATAGCCTTCTGTTTAAAGAAGCGGAAGTTTCTTCGACAGATGAAGCCGCGAATGTTCCTCTGGATGGTGACTGCAGCCCATGTTTGGGTGCTACTCCATTTATCCTCCACCCGCTGGTACAGACTCTCCTTCATAAACACCTGTGTGTTCACAGTAAAGGAAATCATTTAAGGATGGGATCTTTAGTGCTTATGTAGCGAGTCAGATTAAAGGGGCTACATGTAACTTTTTCCCCAAAATAAACGTAACAATAGCCTTTTTATTTGACCATTTATGACTCAAACATCTCCTGATGAGCACACTGACACCTTGTCAGCTCACAGTGGGTGCACCCATAAGCCTGTATCGTATTTTTCCTATTTTCTGTCGGGTCGGATTTTTCGCGCGCTGTCTGCGGATGTGACGTCAAGCGCGTTCATGTTAAATGTTTCAGATCACTCTGCCACCACCGCTAGTCATATATATTGCAAACAAACTTAGTTTCTCAAACAATATATGTATTTGACTGTTCTTACCTCTGTAAACATAATGTTGACTTCTTTGCAGCGGATGACTTGTGAAGTGTGTACGTACGAGCGCGCGCTGCGAGAGCCAGCAGAAAGGAAGAGCAGTTCCGTTTTTTGGCCACAGGTGTCAGTCGCGAGTTTAAATTTCAGAAAGTTACATATAGCCCAGGCTGAGGTAAATAGTTATGTTACTGTACTTTAGTGAGTCCTAGTTGGTACTGGCCTTCCTCTGATCCTATAGTCTCCAGTAAAGTCACTACTTGGTCTTTACAAGACTGGTGCGCAGGTTTCTGGGCCAGTAATACACCATATCTGAAATTAGACAAACATTGCTAGAAAAATGAAGTCAAACCTCACCTATAAAAATAGAGGAGAAATTATAGAGAAAAATATAACATTGAAAAGTGTATGAATCACTAAATAAACACTATCAAAGAGCAACACCGCAAATAAAGTTACAGTGTAATTCCACGTCTCTCTTGCCTCCCCTGAGCCCACTGAGTTTAAACAGACCCCCTAAAGCATGTGGTGAGTTTGGTGGGGAGTAATTGAGAAAGAATGGGAAAAATTTACGTGAGAGGAGGCAACACCTCCATAGCGATATGATTGGAAATGACTGGTTATAGTCAACTGTGATTGGTTAATGTGATAGATCCCGCCTTTCATGTTAATGGTGTTCAATATTCGCGAATCGGTCTGAATGAACAATACACTTTGTTAAGTCAAAATAAGACTTAAAATAGTATGAAAACATGATCTTTGGGAGTTTTTAGTGAGCAATCAGCTTGATGAAATTTAAAGTAAAGCTCTGTGTCTGTGACCAATATTTACAAGCTTTGATGACTGATGATTTAAAAGGTCAAAAATAGATAAAAGTTAACTATTAAAAAGAATAGGAAGGTCACAAATAAAATATACTGTTTGAATTGTTACTGCTTAAGTTATTATTTTAGAATAAATTTAAAATGCTTAAAAATACTTACTTGAGATTCAATTTAGATCAATTTAAAGCATCCTTGCTAAATAAAAGTATTAATTTTATTTACAATTTATTTCCCCAAAAAAGACTAATTATTCTGACTCCTTTTTGAATGGTATCTGCCATTGTGTGTTACCTCTCCATGAACAGAGCGAAAGGGATGCGAATAGGAAATCCTTCTTTTCGTATATGAATGGTCTCCAGTATCCCTCCATGCCTTAACTGTGTGGTTATGTAGTCTACATCAAATATGCCTGGAAGCTGAAACCACACAAAAACACCAAACTGAGATCCAGCAATGCATTTGTGCTTGCTTACTCTAAACATAATGGTTCACAAACAGACATGTAAATACATATAGTGTCAGCTGAAATTACCTTAACATAGTTGGGCTTAAAGCATCGTATAAATGTAGTTTTACACCTAAAAAAAGAATAAATAGACAAAATTAAATTATCCACACATATTCTCACATTGGACCACTACCACTGTGAATAAAGAATAAATAATTGTGACATTTGTTGACCTCTCCATACGAGTGGTGAGCTCTGTAAGTGACTGCTGGAAATGAGCAGCTACAGTTGACATTTGGTTTCGGTAACCTCTTGCTCTTCCCAGCTCTTTCTGTTGGAGGTAACGCTCCTGAACCTTCCGGAAGAGACCCGACACCATCTACACAAACAAGAAAACACACTCCAATTACTTCTTACAGGTTTTTGTTACCAAACATTGATCCTTTAAAACTTAATGAGACTTAAAGCTTGCATAAATGATATGGGTTGTTGCTAACTCTTTTGTTTTGACTGGGTGTGTTGATACTCTCATGAATATATAATAGTGGACACATTATTGTGTTTCTTTGCAATCTTGAGACATCACAAATCACGGAAGACAGTGTGAAATAAGCTTCCATGAACACAACTGAGATGAATTTACCTGTAAACGACTGCGGGCAAAAAGCTCTAATACTTCTGGCCGAAACTGGTCGTGATTTTTATTTAAAAAGTTGTGCACCTGGTGAGAGAACAAATAATTATAAGAATAAGTATTTTAAGTATAAGTATTTTTAAAATAAGTATTTTAGCCATGGAAATCAAAAGATACTTGGGTGAACTCTCAGAAAAATCATCTTTTATAAAAAAAAAATATTTTGGGGATGCTCAGATCAGGCTTGCCTGGTACGTTACAGCCCCTGCGTAGTGATATATTGTGAACACTGGCAGAGGAATTTTGGGCTTGGTGTAGTAGGGACTGTTGCCATGGTGATAGTGACATTTCTGCAAGAATGTGTGGTCTGTAGCCTGGGACAAAAGAAGAGGGAGAGCCAAAGAAAAGAGAAAGGCAAAAAAAGACAAAGGCAGCCCTTAAATGCATTGTAATATACATCATTTGCATTTGAATCAACACCAGGTCATTTTGGTGGAAATTCCAGTTTTATGATATTTAAACATCACAGTAGACACACACACTACCAGTTAAAAGTTTTTGAACAGTAAGATTTTTTATGTTTTTTTTAAAGAAGTCTATTCTGCTCACCAAGCCTGCGTTTATCTGATCTATAGTACAGAAAAAAACTTAAAATATTTTTACTATTTAAAATAACTGTTTTCTATTTGAATATATTTTAAAATGTAATTTATTCCTGAGATTTCAAAGCTGATTCAGCATAATTACTCCAGTCACATGATCCTTTAGTAATTTTTTTTCTGTTTTCTTTGATAAATAGAAAAATCGGAAGAACAGCATTTATCTAAAATGACATTAGAAATGTCTTTATTATAACTTTTAATCAATTTAAAGCATCCTTGCTGAATAAAAGTATTAATTTCTATCATTTCTTTCACAAAAAAAAAATCACATTAAAAAAATAAATAAATAAAAATTATACTGACTTTTGAATGGTATAGTGTATAATGTTACAAAAACTTTTTTTTTTTAATTTCACATAAATGCTGACATTTGGATCTTTCTATTCATCAAAGAATCCTGAAAAAATGGTTTCAAATATTGATAATAAAAATAAAATAATAAAAATAAATGTTCCTTGAACAGCAAATCAGCATATTAGAATGATTTCTGAAGGATCATGTGACACTGAAGACGAATTTAGCTTTGATCACAGGAATAAATTACATTTTAAAATATATTCAGATAGAAATTAGTAATTTTAAATATTAAAAATATTTCACAATATTACTGATTTTGCTGTATTTTGGATCAAATAAATGCAGGCTTGGTGAGCAAAAGAGAATTCTTAAAAAAAAAAAACATTTAAAATCTCACTGTTCAAAAACTTTTGACTGGTAGTGTTTAAGTAGAAGAAAACTTCTAAATTCGTCATTGAACTGTAGTATAAGATTATTCAAATAAATACTGACTTTAAGATGTAAAATGTCTAAAATGTCTGAACTGGAGCTAAAAATGTGAAATTACTTGAGGAAGGCAAGTCTGGTCATCCAAAATGCGAAGGATCCCGTATGGCCGTGCTGAGATGAGATCCAAACAGCCATTAGAGTCTTCCAGAATTATCGGATACCACTGGATCTGCTCTGCACTGTATTCCTCCTAACAAAAACACACAAAGCCAACCACTTGTTTTATTTATTTCTGTCCCTTAAAGTATTATTTCCAGGGCAACAAAATGGGAAGCCTTAGTTATGGTATGATATCTCAATTGGAATTAGTAGATATATATTATTATAACATATAGATAACATATTCCCTGGGTACTAATATTTTCATAATTTTCATAAAAACTTAAAAATTAATTGTGAATATGATAGCTGAGGACACACACTGACCTGCTCTTGGGCCACCAGGGCTTTGTTCACAAACTGTTGCAGCTGCTCGTTGGCAAAGTTTATGCACAGCTGCTCAAAACTGTTCACACTCAGGTCCTGTAATGCACATTTGTTCAGTTCTCTCCCACAGACATCATAAGAGGCTTACTATATTTAAAGAGGCTTAACAAGTGGGAATTCAATGCTACTATGCACATATGATTCGGCTATAAATGTAGAAAAGACAATCAACAAGAAATTTAACAGTTAAACTGTCACTTTATAGTCATACTAAGGGACAAGATACCTCAAAGCCGTATATATCCACAATTCCAACAGTGCTGTCCATCTCTGTAGGAATCAACCACTCATTGATGCGTTCAAGAATCCAGTCAAACAGCACAGAGTACAGCATCTTGGCAATGGCATCTCTGAATCAAAAGCAATATTTTAGTATTCCTATCTATATTATGAGTCAATGTATAGAATCAAATTATATCAATGTTGCTTAATTGTCTAACCTGGATTCAATGGCACTTTCCACAGATAGAGGGCAGTAGATCCTATCATAAATTGTTTCCTGTGGTGACAAATGAGTATTCTGGGTTGATAATATATTGTGGAATAATGTGAAGCTTATAAATTTACAAAAGCACCATCCAAAGTAAAATGTAATTCATTCCTGTGATGCCAAAGATGAATTTTCAGCAGCCATTATTCCAGTTTTCAGTGTTGCCGGACCGGTGCTTAGTAAACATTTCTTCTTATTATTATCAATGTTGAGTTAGTAAACTCACATATATTTAAATTTGAGGGCATGGAAGAAAATTAATGTACATTTGGGTGTGTGTACAGATTGCTTACAGTCACCCGGTGTGTAATGACTGTCTGTAAGGCCTCGGCGGACACCTGCAAGAGGTTTCCCACTCTCCGAGCTTCGGCTTCACTAAAAATACGGGCGACCTCAAACGATTCACTCTAATTTTGTGAGGAGACAAACACACAGCTTATTGAATACACATTTTAAGAATCCTAAGAGCTAAAACTGTCCTTACAGGGGTAATCCAGGCATCCACACCTCATAGGAGCTGAAGCAAATGTTGCCCAGCTGCAGGATCGATGACAGAATGGCCCAAATGTTTGCAAGTTGATCTGCATGTAAACCAATGGTCTCTAAGCAGTGGACCAAGAGCAGGAAGTCTTGCTTGTCATGCTTCCCTTGTAGCTCACAAGCCCTGCCCTTAAAAACATTCAAAATAGAAATATAAGACAACTATCACAAGCCAAGAGGCTTTTCATCAGCTCTTTGCTTACCTGGTTGAGGTAGAAGTAAGTTTCAGCTCCTTGCAGGTAAAGATCCTGCTTGTCCCACTCATTCATCCCAGCAAGCAGTTCATAAAACACATGGTAGTTTCTCTCCTCCTTAGCCTAAATGAACACAGCTTCATTTAATTTGTTGCAGGTGTACCAAAGTGCGAGTTAATGAATAAACATCTAACCTGGAAGACAATTCTTGATTTTTCAAGGAGATATTTTGACAAAGATGTCCCGACAACTACACCACTGAAAAAAATAAAAGGGAAATCATGCTCATTTAATGCTCACTTCTCCTTAAGTCAAGCGGACAACATGAAGTACACTTACTGGCAGATGTGGATGTGCAGGTACTTTCCAAACCGGCTAGAGTTGTTGTTCAGTATGGTCTTGGCATTACCAAAGCTCTCAAGAATGGGTAAAACATCCATTGGCTGATGAAAGAGAGAGCTTTTTTTTAAATAATACCTTGATATAGCAAACCACATTTTTACATATGGCTGTATAAATTGATTTACCTGACGTAATTTTTCATTTCTGCCCTGATACATGGAACTTAAGTAATGGACAATGAGCTTGGCAGCTTCTGTCTTGCCTGATCCACTTTGTCCACTGTTGAGACATTTTTTCAAATGTACAATATACAATAGGAATATGTATATAGATACATCATGTAGTCATTCTATATGCATATGTGCAGTTGACATCAAACGTTTACATACACCTTGCAAAATCTGCAAAATGTTAATTATTTGACCAAAATAATATTGTGTTGTTACCTGAATGATCGACAGCTGTGTGTGTTTTTGTTTAGTGATAGTTGTTCATGAGTCCCTTGTTTGTCCTGAACAGTTCAGAAAAATCCTTCAGGTCCTACAAATTCTTTGGTTTTTCAGCATTTTTGTGTATTTGAACCCTTTCCAACAATGACTGAAGGATTTTGAGATCCATCTTTTCACACTGGGGACAACCGAGGGACTCATATGCAACTATTACAGAAGTTTCAATGCTCACTGATGCTTCAGAAGGAAACACAATGCATTAAGAGCCGGGGGGTGAAAACTTTTTAAATTTGAAGATCAGGGTAAATTTAACTTATTTTGTCTTCTGGGAAACATGTAAGTATCTTCTGTAGCTTCTTAAGGGCAGTACTAAATGACAAAAATATGATAGTTAGGCATAATACGAAAAATGTACACATCTTCATTCCGTTCAAATACCTAGTTTTTTCTTCCGGAGCATCAGTGAGCATTTGAACCTTCTGTAATAGTTGCATATGAGTCCCTCAGTTGTCCTCAGTGTGAAAAGATGGATCTTAAAATCATGCAGTCATTGTTGGAAAGGGTTCAAATACACAAAAAAACAAAGAATTTGTGGGATCTAAAGGATTTTCAGAAGAACGGCAGGCAGTTTAACTGTTCAGGACAAACAAGGGACGAAAAAATGAATAATAAAAAAACAGCTGTGGATCATTCAGGTAACAACATTATATTCCCTTGTGGACTATTTGTAAACTCCTTTTATGTGAAATTCTTATTTAGGTCAGTACTAAATAAAAAATAACATGCATTTGTATGATCCTTCTTATTTTGCTCAAATAATTAACATTTCGCAGATTCTAAAAGGTGTATCTAAACTTTAAACCTCAACTGTACCTATAATCCTCCTTACCTTATGATAATGCAGTGCTCCTGGGTGGTATTCTGAGACTGGCAAAAGGCAGCATCTGCTATGGCATATAAATGACTACAGGGACAATAAAAATCTGCCTTTCAATATGACTGTTAAACTCAAATTTTAAAAACACACATTATTTGCCTACCGCTAATATGGCAAAAAATTTAAAGAAAACATCTACAGCCAAACACTGCTTGAATCCTCATAAGCAAAAGCACTCACGGTGGATTATTGTGCTTCTCTTTACCCTGGTACTGCAGTCTCAGATCCTCAGTGTAGATGCTGAGAGGCTTGAAGGGGTTGATGGACAGGAGCATATCGCCAATATACGTCTGTTGGTTTTAATAAACCAAGTTAAAAAGACAACTGAATGTGAGAAAGAAAAACACATTTGATTGTCTGGTAAAGGGAATGCATACATAAATTGAATCCCGGTGAAACCGCTTCTTCAAATTCAGCAGAACGGAACTCTCACACACCTCTCTAAAATACAATGCACACTTTGGTTATAAGTTTTCATGTTTTAAAGCAATTTAGACAAGCTCAGCATGATATCTAATATGCAAATTAATGTTTTGTTAATATAATTCACTTCTACACAAGGAAGTGTACATCAGGTGATTGCTGCAATGACTCACTCAAGCTGTGCCAAATCTTCTACCTCATCCACCTCCACAGCTTGACTGCTTCCTGGCATCATTACCTGAGGCAAAAAGTAAAAGGAAGAAGAGCAGAACTGTCACTGAGAGCCCCCAGCGGGCACACGTGTGGTTAACACCTACACTGTTTCCTAGCTTCCTGTTTCAAATCAAACAGTGAACATTATAGATGTCAATAAGGTTATTTATGACCCTGGACCACAAAGTCATTCATAAGTAGCATGGGTATATTTGTAACAATAGCCAACAATACATTGTATGGTTCAAAATGATCGATTTTTCTTTTATGCCAAAGATCATGAGGATATTAAGTAAAGATCATGTTCCATGGAGATATTTAGTAAATTTCCGACCGTAAATATATCAAAACTTAATTTTGGATTAGTAATATGAATTGCTAAGGACTTCATTTGGACAACTTTATAGGTTTCAGATTTTCAAACAGTATCTTAGCCAAATATTGTCCTATCCTAACAAACCATACATCAATGGAAAGCTTATTTATTAAATGACCCTTATGACTGTAATTGCAAAAGAGTTCAACATATGCTATACCTGTGTGCTGTTAAGTCTCTCCTCCAACATATTTTGCGTCGGATCTTCAGATTCCCATGGGCCCCTGCCATTGTGGACCGGAATGATGTGGGGATGTTCATCATCTTGATACACTGTCCATTTAGTAAGCTTCTCCACCGTTTGATGGGGCAGGAGGTTTTCTGAACGTAGCCAGTCTTGAGGATCACCAGACATTTGTTGATTCTGAGTCCAGTGTAGCTCTATATCAGAGGGCAAAAGACCCTCACCCATCAATTCTGCCACTTCTCGATCTGCATCTTCTTCATAAGAAGGTTGCATTGCTACATTCCTCCATGTCTCGGGTTCTGCTGTTGGATCTGAATTCCTTAGATTCCTCTCCACTTCTTTACTTTGTCCTTTACTTATACCATTCAGCAAAGGTTTAGACATGGACAACTTGGTGATGTTCACTTGCGACCCCCCAAGTTTTCCCTTGGCGGCTTGTAGTATACTCGTACCTTCTTTGATGCCTGATATTAGCTCTTTTTTGTCTGCTTTGGCTTCAGGCTGACCTTCAATCACTTGAGAGTTTGGGCTGCCAATCTTATCACTTTTAATCTCTGGAGAATTTTTCTTAATGGACTTTAGTAGGCTAAGGTCTGGCTTGACTGGAAGAACCAGGCGAGCACCAGGCTTTGGTGGTTTACGCTCTGTTGTGCCTGCATTACCTGCGCTGGTGCTCGTAGATGGAACGGTGGCTTCATTAGCCTTGCCAATTTTGTTCATCCTTGGGAACACTATTGCATATTTAGCATCTCCTGAGTTGGTCTTTTCCTCCACGTCTTGTGGAGATGAACAAGCTTCATCAGAGTCATCAGCTGTAGCATCCTCATCCTTTGAGGTTGATATTTCCTTCTTTGATTTTGCCATTTTCATAACCATCTTTTGTCGGATAAGATTCTTCTTCGACTTGGTGCTGCTGCTCCTCTTCTTTCCTGCCAAAGCCGGAAGCCATTTTGAGATCCCAATTGCTTGGGTGACCGCTGATAGCTTTCTCCGAACGTGGAAGCCCTTCGGCATCTTCTTTTGAATCCATCCTGAGACGCGCCGCAATGTCGTCATGCCTCTTTTCCGGGCCAATAAACGCTCTGTTGACTTTGACGGCTTGTCTTCTTCAGGTTCAGGCTCAGATGCGTCTGCCATTATTTTCTCACACGACTCTTGATTTGGCTCTTCGACGGCATCTTCAGTGTCTTTAAGAGGTTGCTCTTTGGCATTCTTGCTTTTATCATCCTTTCCTTTCATTGAAAACAGCATACGAGACTGTCTGTTTAGCAAACCTTTCGGGCCTTTTGTTTGACTTGCTGCCTGATCTTCCTCTGTCTTACTCATTGTCTTTGTTTTACTTGCCAACTGTAGAATTTGAGACTTACCTTTCACAGCACCACCTTTGGAGAGAGACATTCCCTTAATATGGATTCCTTTTGAGGGTACAGAATCTTCTTTAGGCTCCTCTCCTCTAGAAGGTCCCTTCTTTTGTAGTATCTTAGATGTTAACATCTTTTTCTGCCCCTGGAGGTGAGCTGTCAGGTTTAGCGGTCCTGGTTTCTTTGACAAACGGGATGTGCTCTCTTGCTCTGTATCGCTCAGTACCTCCTCAGAGTCCACTTCTTCTGCACTGCTTACAGGTTCCTTCTCAGGTTCTTCTTTGATTCTACTTTCAACAGGCACATCGGGATTGTCCTCCCTCTCACTTTTCTTTTCCTCTTCTTCTTCCACGCCTTCTGTTTTTTTGCCTACATCATCTTCTTCCTCCCCTTCTGCTTTTTTGCCTACATCTGACAGTTCTTCTTCATCACTTAATACACTTGCGTCTGTCTCCGCGGTGTTCTCCATGCAACTTAACCCCTCCTTCTTGTCATCCTTTACTTCTTTATCACTCTCTTGGTCTGAGCTCTCTGCTTTCTCACTCTCCGATTCATCCTCTTCTGTATCTACTACTTTAGCACCTCTTCTTCTCGCAACTTTTGCAGGAGTTTTAGTTGGACTTTTCTTCTGGTCAGATTTTGATTTGACAGCTTTCCCAGCTCTCCCTCTACCTGTATTGCCATTAGTCACCTTAGCAGGTAAGACTTTGCCATTTTGCTTTCTTGCTTTGGCTATTTGCCTGGAGGTCTCTATCTCTTCCTCTTGCGGTTCCTCGGTTTGGTCACTGCTCCCAGTTTTCTTCTCCTCATCATTTTTATTCTTCCCTTTGCCAATCTCTTCCTTCTTTACAAACTTACCACCTTTTCCTTTCCCACTTTCATTATTATTTGAGAGTATTTGAGATTCTGTCTTTCCTCCTTTTTTGGAGGGAACTGGTTCTTTTTTGTCTGCCTTTCCTGTCACCGCTTTCTGCTTCCCTCCTCTAGCCCTGTTTGGGGATTTGGCTGGAGGCATGATTCTAGGTCAAAATAACCTCACAGGTCCTGTTTCTGACTTTTCCTCCAATGTCAGGACATTTCCTTGACGACCTATGAATAATAAAACATTTTCAAAGATTTAAAGACCACAAAAGTCTTCAATACAAATCCTTCTATCTTCTATCTGCAAAACTTTCACTAATTTTTAACCTTTGTTGCAGAACTAGTGAAACTGATGCATATCAGCAACCTAAACTACCATGGCTAGAGATCATATGTCATGTCTTTCAACTAAAGTGCAAGGTGTACCTGACCTAATGGTCACCATTAAGACTGGGTTTCAGGCATTTAGCTCATCACTCTCAAGAATGCCAGCTGATTCAGAGATGTGACTTTAGATATAGACAGATCAAGCACTGTTAAATAAGAGGTTTAACATAATACACACAAGTACTCAAATACCATCTAAATTCCACATCTGTTTCTTTTTCAAAGAAAATTCAAACATATTTAAAAAACTAACTGCAGACTTGCATCAGTGTGACACTGAATGACTTACCCCTCTTCTCAGGTACATCCAAGGCATTGAGGGGGTCTCGAGAGTATTTCTGCTAGTCCCAAACACTCCATGGATTGATCCTGTGACCGGACTCAAACACCTACACAGTCTCTCTGACACAAACACACACACACACACACACACACACACACACACACACACAAACACAAGCATGCACAGGTATTCAAGGGCTCTGGTGAATAATTTATTTGATGGCACACCATATAGTTATGCACCCATTCATATCGGCAGCTGCTAAACAGACGGTGGAAAGGTGAGAGGCTTCACTGCAGGGGTGACAAAAGGTGTTGATACATGAGAGAGCAGGAGAAAGACACTGACAGATGCTCACATGCTTGCATTGAAATTCCAGAAGACATTCCTTCCGAATGTTTTCAGAAAAGTCTGTTATTGTTTTCTTTTTCCATCACAAAAAAGGTCTATAATATATTAGAATGTCAGGGGGAAAAACATTTTTAATATCACTAGACAAACAACAATCTATCTATCAGGACGAAATCAAATACTGAATGTTTTATATTAAAAACATAGTAAAGTGCATCTGTATGGATAAAGTGCAAAGTCTTTTAGAATTATTAAATATTTAAGTTTCCTCAGTGGTGGTCTGTTTTTTTCCCCCCAAATATGTTAAAAAATACAAATCAATCAAAAAATAGGTAGGTAGGTAGGTGGGTAGAAAGGTAAGTAGATAGATAGATAGATAGATAGATAGATAGATAGATAGATAGATAGATAGATAGATAGATAGATAATATTACTAATATTGTTGCCAAAGAAAGGAACTAACTTGCACAAGTATTACCTGACAGTGTTTTTAATATTTTGAATCTCATATTTAGAAGCTACTAGACCACGACATTATAATAACGCTATTTATTTGTTTATTTTTACATAGCTTGCCTTGTGCTGTGTGACACAATGGTGTAAACGTCGATTCTCCAGGATTCTTCAAGGGATGGTGTCCAATATCAGGCAAACATTTGAGCTACTGCGATTAGGGAACAAAGCATCTCTCAATAATAGATGATCAAAACTCTTGGCTGAGTGTGTATGACAACTGATCTGACCAAAGGGAGTTTCCTTTTCAAATGTTTTCAACGGCTACAACCCTCTTTATAAGCAGTCATAAATTGACTAGACAGACTTACAGTTATGGTTCACAATAAGATAACAAGTCGTGTCATAAGTCATGTTCACACGTTTATAAATATTTCACCCCTTCTCTCTTTGAAAAGAGATTAATTCACATTACGAACTAAACGAATGTTGCATTGAATGAACATGAACAAACGAACTTAATCACTACTTAATATCAGTTTATTTTTTCAAATATAAAGACACGTTATCTTGTTTATGTTTACAATAAATGTTCAACATGCTGGGCTAAGCAATTTTTAGGCTTATTTCGAACTCGAACTTACCTTGCAATTAGTAAAAAGTCAGCATATTAGATTTTTCACGACACCTCATAAATCGGCCATTTTGGCGATACTGAAGGTAAACAATTCCACTGAACCGAACGAAACTCGCGTATTATTGCTGCTGAATCAATTATTGTCATGTTTTGGGCTGTACTAATCGGTCAGACCAGGAAAAACATGTGGAGTACTATAGACTGCCAAAAGTTATAACAAATCAAAGAAGGGCAAGAATCTTGACAACATTTGTGTTTGTTCTTGTTATTTCCGGTCAGGTAGGTGAAATATTAGGCTAATATCTTAATTAATATTACTTGTACGTTTCTTTACCACCCATTTACTTTAGCTTGTCTGAATATTGCACCCTTTCCTGCTTACCAAGTCCTTCTCTATGATTTCAACAGCTTATACACGTTTTTTTCTGCATTTCCCTGCTGAAAAAAAAACAGCTAAAACCAGCCTAGGCTGGTTGGCTGGTATTAGCTGGTTTAAACTGGAAGTAGCTGGTTTTAGCTGGTCTCCCAGCCTGGCCAGGCTGGTCAGGCTGGTTTTAGCTGGTGGTTTTCCAGCCTGACCAGCTAAGAAAAATGGCCAAAACCCCTCTAAAACCAGCCTGGCGACCAGCTAAAACCAGGCTGGTTGACCAGCTAAAACCAGCCAACCAGCCTAGGCTGGTTTTAGCTGTTTTTTTCACCAGGGTTTAGACAGCATAAATCAGCAGAACAACTTATTCAGTAACGTTAGTACATACTAATTGTGCAATCCATGCTGTTTACATCCTAGTATCACCAACATGGCCACGCATAAGGGTAACTGACCCGAATCGTGACGCCCTCTGTCCCCACAATACTCATTTTCATAATTTTGCAACCTGTCCTAAAAAGAGGATTGCTGTTATTACTCTGGAATGAACAATTTACATTTCAATGAGGAAAACGGCATAATAATGTGCTGCAAAGTCAGATAAAGTGCAAAAACAACTTGCTTTAACTACATAAAAACATTCTTGAAAATGCAAAAATGACAAATAAGCCAGTTTGTGTGAAAAAGTTTTACTGAGAAGACTGTAGTGTGAAGTTACAAAGCATAATAATTAGTGTTCTCATACATAATCATGTTTCTACAAAAATATATTCTAGACTCCCCCCAAAGAAAACACTAAAAGCATTTCAGGAGACAGTACCAAAATATTTCCTTAGATCAGAAAATACAGCCCTCCGTAAAAGAAACCCAGCGTCAAAACAGGTACGGATTTTCATATACACATATATTAAAACATTTGACTACAATATTTTAAAATTACATTCCTAAATTACATCATTCATTATTGGCATAACAAAATTGTTTTACATTAAAAAACAAAAAAACAGAAAATAAAAACCTAGCCCCTCAGAAAGCTGTACACCCTAGAAACTACAGCATATGAACTACACAGTAGTGTACAAGTACCTATAAGAACTTATCTAGCCACTGTTCTCATTGGTGTGGACGGGGAAAGGCAACACTACTTCTTGTGGAATACTCAGTAGGGTTGTAAAAGTGAATGTGATTTATTAGCATCTAGTGCTAACGTTGCCTTGTCGTCCTACCCTAATTCGTCAGCAATAGCTAACGGCGTCTTTATCCAGGTATTATACACCATCTATGCAAAATCTGAGGTCTTCAATCTGGTATAAAACACAATCATGCATTTAAAATTAAGTTAAAAACAAGACCGTCTCAATCGGCAGTCTTTCAAATGCCACTGCTTTTGCTCGGGTTGCTGCGGTGGCGCAGACGCAGACGCTGGTGGTGTGAACGGCGGTTGGTCAGCATGTAATGGATTTTAGTGGAGATACAGTGTTTGGTCTTAGCAGGCACAGGTGGTGGTCCCTTGCTCTCCTCTCTCTGGGTGTAGAAGCTCTCGAGTGGGAGGTTTCTCTCTCCAGGGCAAGGCTTTCTCATGGTTCAGTAGTGGTACTAGCAGTAGTGTTCAGATCGTAAGCAAGTCTGGAATGAAGAGCGCATCCAGAATCGTTCAGGCACTGGGAATAAAAGGCTCAGTCTGTGGACACAGCAGAAAGCAGAAGAGACGCTTTTTATGCACAATATGCAACCACCTGAATCAAGTGAACAGCACTCAGAGCACCTCTTCCCACAACCAAAAAGCACACTGAAAAATCATTTAAGTATTCAAATCTTTATTATCTATTGAAACCCACAATACGCTTTTTTGGGAGTTACTCCATAACATTTAGTTTTTATTTGTGTAAAACTGTTCAAAGCTGTGCTGATGTAATGAAACGGTCACAACCGAAAGATTTGGTGAAGTTTCAGTAGTGACATTTTTGTTTTTTTGGGTGTTATCCCATAAAATTGTCAATACTGTAACAGTCACGACCGAAACATGTCATTATTGTTTTGGTAGTGACAAAGGAAACACAATCATTTATTTGAGGAAAATAAACACTATTTCAGTACAGTTATGCAATTTTTTGTAGTGTTTTAGTATGAAGTCAGTGTGATCAACTTTTTGCCTTTTACAAAAATAAAATTGGATTCAAAATACAACAAATCTTAAAAAAAGAAACAAAACACATTTGAAATATTGTTAAAATTGTAATATTATTAAAACATTTTTATTAAAAACCTTTAAAAAATATTTATTTACAAGGAAGATGTAAGCAAAATCTTAAGGGCACCTGTCAAGTTTAAGATTTCGGGCTTTTTGTTTTTTTGTATTTTTTCAGACTAGTGGATAAAAAACATCCAAAAGACACTATTAAGTGTTTCTTTTATAGCACGTCATCTATTTGTGTAAATAGATTTCAATTACAATACATATATTTAAAGGACGTTTTCTCAAAATTAGTTTTTTTCTCCTACACTGAGCCATAAATGTCCACTTCAGTAGCACTTACACACACCAAACTTGACATTTTTATTCCTGACTCTATCCTAAAGGTTTTTACAGAGGGATTTGTTCATATTTAATTTGCTTGATTTTATACAACATATTATTTTTTTAATCATTTTCTGCCTGTTTTAAGTGTTTTCTGAATTAAGTGACAAAATGAGATACCAAAAATTCCTTCTGTAAAAACTTTTGACTCTAATATTTCAAAAAATTTAAACAAGAATTTTGAAACTGACTTCATCCAGTAATGCAAATGAGCATACATGTCAATAAACAATGCCTCATTTCATTTGCATATTAAAACCTAACATTTTAGAAAACTTGTAATAGAAAAAATGTTTGCAATTAACAATGTAATCAATCAACTGGGTAAGTAACGTGATAACTATTAGTTAATTTTTTTACCCTATTCACCTGCAGTGTCTCGCCTTAATTAAATTATATATTACTGTGTTTCGGTAGTGACAAATTTGGGGACAGTACAAATATTCTACAACTTTATGAAAATACAATATGAGAATTAACTGCACAATCACTAATGTGTACCTTGGATATTATGCAATTTGCACACATACAAAATTTATGGAAAAAGCTTTTTTCCCAAGATGTGTCAAACTCTGACTTTGAACCAGTTTTGTTGAATGGCCCATATAACACTACTGTGCTGGAAGACATACAGAAGCCATACATTCCCTTCTTCAGAAGGCGATGATCACTGTTCTCTCAAGTACTTTCAACAAGGCTAGTTACAATATTACTATTATATGCTAATATTACATGCTAATTAGGAACAGAAAATAATTACCTCCATTGCTCAGCACGTTGCCTGCTTTTGGCTTAGTCTTCAGATTGTTCTCTAGGAACGTCCTTAAAACAAACAATTAGCAGATTAAATCAAACCGTACTGGTATTGATGCATATTAGTAAAGTAACAAGATCTACATTGAAGTTTCTTACGTTTGATCTCCTTCTAGAGACTTCTGGATCTCCTGAAGCACTCCTGTTTTAAAGCAAGATGTGAATTGAACAAATTTCCTCAAAACTTTCCGACAAATTACTAAGACGCTATAAAAAATAGTCTAGCAAACATCTTCCTCAATGGAACTAATTGTAAAGTACTCAAAAACTATTTTTTTTTTAAAGACTTTTTCAAAGATATTTATACAACAATATTATTGTGCAGGCAAATAGAAGTGTTACATATCATGCACACATGACTGCACAGACCAGGGCAGGATGACTGAAAACATACAGCATGTTTAGATTATTGTTTTAAGCCATTTGCATATCATCTGCATGTAACAAAACATACACAGCAAGCACGATACATAAGTCTGATACTGCTCTGAGATGCTGCTCTAATTTGTTTACTTCTAAACTACTTCGTAATATCCTATCTAACTGCTGATCCTCATGTACTCACTCTCATCGTTGAGCAAAGCATGCTCCATTACTTGTCTAGCAGAATTCTCTGGAACAAACAAGCACATTGATCAGTCAGGCGAAAGCTTGCAAACACTCGGAGGGGGAGTTATGAATGCAATTCATAATTGATGCAACTGGCACGCCACAGCAGTATTATTTTAGTATTATTTATAGACCATAATAGTATTTATTAATATTTTGAATTGAGATGTTATTTTAATGTTTCATTTTCATTTCATTTCAAGTAATTTGCTTCATTTTTTTTTTTTAATTTGTTTTCCTACTTGTGACCCTGAACCACAAAACCAGTCTTAAGTAACTGTAATAGCAATAGCCAAAAATACATAGTATGGGTCAAAATTATATAATTTTTTAATGCCAAAAATAGGATATTAAAAATCATGTTTCAAGAAGATATTTTGTAAATTTCCTACCGTAAATATATTAAAAATGTATTTTTGATTAGTAATTTGCTTTGCTAAGAACTTTATTTGGACAACTTTAAAGGCAATTTTCTCAGTATTTTGATTTTTGTGCCTCGTCCCTCAGATTCCAGCTTTTCAAATAGTTGTATCTCGACCAAATACTGTCCTATCCCAACCATACATCAACAAAAAGATTATTTATTCAGCTTTCAGATGATGTTTAAACCTCAATTTTGAGTAACTGACCAATATGTTTTTGACCTTGAAAAATTCTGAATTGACCTTGGTTTTGTGGTCTAGGGTTTCATTTAGTTTATGTAGTATAATAGTATTCATTACTATTTTGAAATAGCTTTTATTTTAATATTTGCTTTCATTTTATTTTCAATTAAAACATTTTTTGGGCCGTTTTGTTTCATGCTTCTGCCATTTTAATTTTTTGCCAATTTATTTTTGTAGTCATTTTAGTACTTAAACTTATTTTTCTTTTCAGTTGCCAAAGCAATATTTATAATTTTTTTTTAAGTTTTTAAATTTATAATTTCAATTAACAAAAAAAATATTTTAATAGGTTTAGTTAACAATAACACCACTTGGCAAGGATGTGTAAAATAAGTGGCCCAAAATTAATATATTAATATTAATTAGAGCTGTGATGAACAATTATTTTGGTAATCAGTCGATTATTCTGACGATTAATCAAATATTCAGATAATTATAATTAATTGTTTGTGGTAATAAAAATAGACCTAAGCCAAACAACAGCCTTTAAAAGTACTTAAAATACATACATAATAGCAAGGAGGCAATAATAATTAGCTAAAAAAAAAAAAGCAAGAAATCATATGGTTTTACTGAACAAAACTGTTAATGTATTAAACAATAGAACTAATGTATATTTTATCAAAGGCCTGAAAAGGGCGCCAACAGCCTGATGATTATTTGACTAAACTACATTTAATTAAAATATCCACTTGGCCATTTCTTTATGGCAGAAATGTATTAGAAAAGTATTAATGTGGCATTGTTTCATCAATTACAGATTGCATCTGTAAGTACAGATTAAAGTCTTGCATGAGTGACTTTTGGGAATAACATGGGGATGCATTCAACGAAGCATTAAGAACATGCATTTTTTTAGTATTGGATGCTTAGTTTGGACAATTCACACAGATCTAGAAAAAGCACACTGAATCTCACCATATCCTTCACTCTCCCTTTTGAAATTTCTAGAAAAACAGAACAAACAAACATCGATTTAAAAACACTTTTGTCCAGGAAAGGAATAATAAATTCTGAACTATTACACTACACACCTGTGTTCAGAAGGTACTCCATCCGGCTGGTCCCTGTGAACGGGACTTGATGGGTTCTTGGGCCTCATCTGGAGGGGAGCCTCAACCAAACAGCGTGGTTCCACCACCCAACGGGTGGAGAGCGAAAACCGTTCAAACTCAGATGGGGACATCAGATAGAAACCTAAAAGATGACCAAACAAAAGAGTTTCAGAGGAGATTCCTGAGTAAACGCATTGTGTAAAAGTGAGCGTTTTCATACCTTGGCCATATTTGGTGAACACACAGGATGCGATTCCACTGACGTCTTCTCTTCGTATGCAAGGATAGTGGACCATCATTTTAATGGAGGGCAGAGAGATGACATGTAGCTCCCCCTGATTGGTCAGCACCACCAAGCTGCTCTCCAACTGCTCGTCGGTCCGAGAGCCAAACCAAGCTACGCCCACACGGCGAACACGAGAGCCGTCGACCGCTGTCAGCTTCAGCTTTGACTTACTGCTCACTTTGGGCAGTGTAAACAGCTGTGTACATACAAATGTGTTAAGACACAATCTACATTGGCAGTGGAGAAAAAAATTAGCTCTGTGATTGAAATCCTCACCTTAAATTGCTCCTCTGACACAACCAACAGATGGTGAGAACCATGCATTTCAGGACTGCGTGCCAAATCGTGGGCCACCTCTAGGGGCTCAGGCAGAGGGCTGCCCTTGCCATCCAAGACCACCAAACCAACGACTGGAGCACGGTGCATCAACTGAATCTCTTTAGCTGGTGATGAAAAAGCACTTTTAGAGAAGATCTTTATACATCATGGGTTTTGTGTACCCTATTTTTCAAAACCTTGAAGGCAATATTTATTAAATCATCATTTAATACATATTTTGGACTATAAGGGGGGGGCGCAATTATTTCAATCATGTCAAATGGTTGCACTCTGTGAGATACTGGTACTACCTGTAGCTATTTTTACCGCAACACAACTCAGAAAATATGATACGGATACGATGCCACATTGTGCTGCTTTCGGTTGTAATTTTCAGTCACAGAGCAACAACAGAAGCGATGTAAGTCTTTACTAATTTTCTAGCGATAAGAAGAGGATAAAGGAATGGGAAGATGCCTGTGGATGAATAGGACTTCCTAAAGACCTGCGCCTTTGTTCTCTCCATGTTAGCCCTGATGCCTTTGAGGCTTTTAGTTGACCACAAATACTGAAAGAGCTTACAAATGGCAGAGACAAGAAATACTAGATGCCACCCTGGCAGGACTTAAAGATGCTGATGCTTTTTATGACACCACAGCCCTTGAATGAGTTTCTAAGTGCAGTTATCATTTGAAAATCAATGGTATGGCATTTGGTTTAAGCCAATGCCTATATCCATCATCACCTGCTCTTTTAGTAGCTGTGGTCATTGCATCAGTATTTTATTTTTTCAAACTTGTGTTGCGGTAAAAACAGCAACAGGAAGCACCAGTTTCTCATCGAGTGCAACTATTTCACGTCATCAAAATAATGCCGTCACCTATAGTCCAAAATATCCATAAAATGATGTGAATTTTTTAAAAATAAAAATCTTTCATGGGTTTTCTACTCCATATTTCAGTAAGAGATATAATTTGTTATATTAAGCCATACAAGTCTTAATAACTGAATTTTACTTAAATATAATACAGTATGTGCTGATCAAAATGTGGAACAAATTACAACTGATCAAAAGTTGGGGTTCAGTAAGATTTTTCAAATCTTTCAAAGACTTTTACGCTCACCAAGGTTGAATTTACTTGACCAAAAATGCAGGAAAATAGAAATAGAAAAATATTTTTTACAGTTTGAAAAATTGCTGTTTTTCTATTTTACTTTATTAAAAGAAATTATTCCTGTATTGTCAAAGCTGAATTTCCAGCCGAATTTGCTGTCTTTAGTGTCACGTGATCCTTCAGAAACCATTCTAATATACTGTGCGGATTATTCATTTTGTAGAAACTGATCATTTTTTTCAGGATTCTTTGATTAACAGGAAATTCAAAACAACAGGGATTATTTAAAATAAAATGTATTATTAATTAAAAGTATTAATAAAAGTATTACTTTCTTTAAAAAATAATTTTGACCTTAAACTTTTGAACAGTAATGTACAGTCAAACCAAAATTTGCATCTTCAACATTGCTAAAGTTTGGAAAATGGTAATAAAATGACAAAAACTCAGATATAAATTGTGTCAGAACAAATTTATCTTGATAATGTCAGATAACTTTGCTAGAAAGGTATGTAATGGATTACAATCAACCAAAAATTATTTATAGAACTGTTAGTATGACAATTTTTACACAATTCAATACTTTGTTGACCAATTACCGAGCAATGCTTAATTTTGGTCAGTCTGTGGTGTAAAAAGGTCGCATTAGCAATTAAAGAAAAAACACTTAAGCGAAACATGGTCAGGTCAAAGTGTGTGAATAATTTTTGCCCCCAAATTTGTATTAGTTTTACTGGTAGTCCACTGTATGAAGAACTTTTGGACATAATATGTCACAGTTTACATTTTGCTATTCTCACGTACATAAATTAACTATAGTGTTCTGCACCCACTCGTAAAAAAAAAAAAAATAGCACAAATTATATCTGGTGTCTGAATAATTTTTGTTTTACTGTATATTTGTGTGTATTTAAAAACAAACAAACAAACAAGTGTGTCATTTATATATTGTTTTCTTTTTTACCTGCATGAGCTACCACTGGCTCCTCCGCCCTTCGTTCCAGTGAAGGAACACGGAGGACGTATGCAAAAACAGCTCCACCATTGGATCCTGCCCACAGTGAGGGCGTACTGTGAGAACCTGAAAAAGAGGAAGATTATTGAGGTCTTCTGTTAGTCACACACATGCCTGAAAAGATACAGTGAGAATAAGAATTAGAAACACTGTGGTACTCACTATCACTGACGAACGTATCTGCGAAGTAGAGTGTTCTGACAAGGCCCGTGAAGGAGTCGTCAGAAGAACGGGCTTCGATCTTTCTCTGTACAGGTGCCAGCTCCATCTCCTGTAGAGCTTCAGCCTCTAGCCTGGCGTTGATTTCTTGCAGCTGCAGAAACATTCCTGATATTTACTATCAAGCCATCAACACCCTTTTAACAAGTATGCTATGCTAACCGCTGCTGAAATAACATCACGCATAATGTCTAGTCTCATGTTTAGTTAATTTGGGTGAATAACAGCAGCATTAGAAAAAAAAAAAAAGAGTTGATAAGTACCTTGGCTGCGTTGGTAGTGTGGTGTTTTCGCATAGAGACTCGGCTGCGGCGAATCCTGCGGAAGGACTGACGCAGAGACTTCTTGATGGACTTGACGCGTGAGAGCGGCCCCTCCAAGGCCATCTGGTCACTGGGGTTTAGAGTGCACCTGTAAATGGACAGTATTCGGCTATTAGCATGCTCATAGTCTGCAGGAAAAAACACAATTAATAAAATTTATTTATTAAAAAAAAAAAAAAAAAAAAAAAGAGTAAAGTCAAATTTACATTTTCTTTTAAACTGATGGATATCAAGTCAAAAGGTTGCAATTTTTAAGACCCTAAAATACATTACGGTTAGAATATACAGTAAAATACAGTACGTTTAAAAAAAAATCATACTTTAATTTAGCAAGGATGCATTAAAATGATTATAAGTGACAGTGAAGACAATAATACTATACAAAAAATATATTTCAAAAAAATCCTTACTTTTGAGCTTTCTATTCAAACAATGCTGGATGAAAATGTATCAATAAGCAGTAACTGTTTGATAATGATAATGATAATAATAAGAAACAATTCGTGAGCATCAAATCAGCATATTAAAATGATTTCTGAAGGATCATGTGACACTAAAAACTGAAGTAATGGCTGCTAAAAATTTAGCTTTGCCATCACAGGAATAAATTACATTGGAATACATATATTAAAAGAGAAAACAGTTATTTAGACTTCTTTGAAAAAACATTAAACATCTTACTGAATCCAAACTTTAAATGGTAGTGTAATTGGGTCTACATTTTGGTAAATAAATAATATTTTATCATTTTTATGACTTTTCTATTATAATAAATGTGGAAAAAATTACATTTGAATTGTATTGCATAAAAAATATAAACAAAAACAATATGGTTTAATATTTAACATATTAAAAACAAATGAATTTGAATGAAAAGCTAGTCTATCATATGATAAGTGAATCAGACTAGGGGTGTTTTTTCCACTTCATATTTTTATTTTTCTATTGTTTTTATGCATTTATCATGATAAAAATACAGTGTGGTGACCAACACTGTGTCTATAATTAAGACTTCCTTTTTTGAAGGGAACATTTCTTTAATTAGACTACTGTGAACAACACATCAGCACATGTATTGTCACGCATCAGTCTGAACCAGCTAAAAAAAACACGAGTCTTATGTGCTTTTTGTATCAGGTTTCTCCCTTCATGTTAATTTGTGATAGCCAATAAATTTAGGTTGTTATTGATCTTTTAAACTAATAAAACTGGAATGCTATTTAAAATCTTATTCTTCTCACTTGACCATGATGTTATTCCTCTGATGGTAGTCATAGAGACCAAAGCCGTGGCTGGTACCAAAGGCCACCAGTTTCCACTCTGAATGCAGAGCGATTGCTGTGACCACAGCGGGCGGCTGGCACTGCACTAGAGCGAAGGGCTGAAAGCCTGGAGGGAACAGAACCGGCTCCTCCCGCACGTCTAGACGCGCCTGGCCCTTCCAGCGGAAGCCCTCTTGACCCTGCAGCAGGTCCACCACTGTAGCTTCAACCATCTGCTCGGCAGCCTCATCATTCAGCTCCAAAACCAGAATCTGAGTGGGAGGAAGACAAAGACAGACATAATGTTTTATTTAATACATTTCGACAGAAGCAGATGAAAATAAAACAGCAATATCTCACTTCTGTACAAACATATTTCTGTGCTTACAGCATAATTCACATACAGTTGCATGGGTATAGTTCTGCCCGTACATCAGCATAACTGCACTAACGCCTTTCAGCAGTTCAGTGAAAGTACAACAGGAGAGAGACTGATCCTGCAGAGTGGCTTTTTACCAAGCTCAACTCATTTCCAAATGGCAGACATGATGTGAAGTGGACTGTTAATAATCAGCTAAACCGGAGTGCTTCAGTCAAGTTCTCTCTCATGATTAATTATCAGCAGCCATTAAAAAGTCTACCAACTGGGTGAGCTGGAAAAGAGATCAGATCTTCAGCACAAGCAAGTGAGAAAAAGTTCATAGACATACAGTGAGAAAAAAATTATTTGATCCCCTGCTTATTTTTTATGTTTGCCCACTGACAAAGAAATAATCAGTCTATAATTGTAAATGTAGGTTTATTTTAACAGTAAGAGACAGTGTAACAACAAACCAATCCAGAAAAACGCATTTTTAAAAAGTTATAAATTGATTTGCATTTTAATAAGTGAAATAAGTATTTGCTCCCCAATCAATCAGCAAGATTTCTGATTTCTTGAAGCCAGCCAGGGCATTAAAAATGGATCTTGGATAAGTATGACCCAAAACACACAGCCACACACAGTGGCTCAAAAAGAAGCATATTAAGGTCCTGGAGTGGCCTAGCCAGTCTTCAGGCCTTGATCCCATTTAACAAAAAAAATCTGTGGAGGGAGCTGAAGGTTTGAGTTGCCAAACGTCAGCCTCGAAAAAGGATCTGCAAAGAGGAGTGGGACAAAATCCCTCCCAAGATGTGTGCAAACCTGGTGGCCAACTACAAGAAATGTCTGATCTCTGTATTTCTGCCAAGTGATGTTTTGCGAAAGGGGTCAGATACTTATTTCACTCATTAAAATGCAAATCACTATATAACTTTTTTCTGGATTTTTTTAGATGTTATTCTGTCTCTCACTGTTCAAATAAACCTACCATTAAAATTATAGCCTGATCATTTCTTTGTGATTTTGAAGGATCATGGGATCATGTATAATATATATATATATTTAAATAGAACATTTTAAAATGTAATAATTTCTAAATATTACTGTCTTTATGGTATCTTATTCACATTAAAGCAGCCTTGAGTATATGTGGTAATGATATGTGCAAACTTTGTCTTCCCTTAAATGGATAGTTCACTCAAAAAAATGACCCCATGATTTACTCACCCTCAAGTCATCCTAGGTGTACATGACTTGGAATTATATAAAAAAATGTCCTGGCTCTTCCAAGCTTTATAATGACAGTGAATGGCTGTTGAGATTTTGATTTACAATGCATCCATCCATCATATAAAGTGTTCCACGCAGCTCTGGAAGGTTAATAAAGGCCTTCTAAAGTGAACTGATGCATTTGTGTAAAAAAAAAGTTAAAGTTATCTTTAAAACTTATTAATCATAATCTTGTAAGTGGAGAGAGCAAAACACAACGCAGGTCACAAATTACAAAAGCATGGATTTCGATATATGCCAAGAGGAGTTTTCCTTTGCTGTAAACAAAACTGGGCTCTTGTGAGACTAGCATATTCTTACCAGAGCTTACACTGCGATTAAGGTTTATAAAGTTTTAAATATGGATAGTTTTCTTACACAAATCCATCTATTTGCCTCAGAAGGCCTTTATTATCCCCACAGAGGCTGTGTGAAGAACTTTTTATGATGGATGAATGCACTTTATTAGACTTCAAAATCTCAACACCTATTACACTGCCATTATAAAGCTTGGAGGAGCCAGGACATTTTTTAATATAACTCTGATTGTATTCGTCTAAAAGACAAAAGTCATATAGACTAGGGGTAATTTTCATTTTTTAGGTAAACTATCCCTTTAAACTCCCACATTAAAACTCACTTGTCCTGCAGTTCCAGCCACTGTGAGATATCCGCTGTATTTACACAGGTGGATCTTCTGAATGCCTAGCCGGGGGTCGTCGCTATATGGGTCAAAGCAGCCCACCTGATATTTTGAAAAACAATAAACACACCGAATCAAATGTCTGATGAAATCAGTAGACAACTGTGTTAACAGTAAGTTAAGTCTGAGTGATAATACTTGTACAAGTGTCAGTTAAACCAGACCTTGCGAAATGGAGGCCACTCTCCTTCACTGCCCTGGTTCATGTTGTCATTCGGGTCAGCATCCGTGAGGAAGACTCCAGCAGTGCTCAGTTTGTACATGGGGAAAAGACAGACCCCTGAGGCATCCCAGAACCGCACAGTGCCGTCTTCATGCCTTTCAAAAGGAAGATGGATACAATGGTAAGATCAATTTTAATCATCATTTCCTCATTCTCTAAATGTGAAACCATTACAGTGTCTCAACAGAATGTTTTTCCTTGTTATTCACATGGTTTTCATGAGAAGGGAAAAACCTGGCTGTATAGAAGAAACGTATTTTAAACAGGGTCCAAGTACCAACAGGTTGCAAGGGTTGTTTCATCAACAACTAGGCTTGAAGAAACCAACTAGAGTTACTGGACTAATACTTAATTTTTAAGAATTGAAAAATTCCTGATTTAACAGGCAAATAAGAACAAGAATCTGAACTTTCTTGTTTCTATTATCTAACAGAAGTGATGTGATAGACTCAAAACAGACAAACAGTTTAAAAGAAAAGCTCAACAGTTATGTCTTCTGACAGCTGAAAATGTCATCTAACTTTTTAAATCATTTTTGACAGTTTCTGCAAAAATATTAGGCAGCACAGCTGTTTGCAATATTGATGATATAATAATAAAAAGAAATGTTTGCAGAGCAGCAAATCATCATATCAGAATGATTTCAGAAGAATTGCGTGACACTGAAAACTGAAGCAATGAAGCTCAAAATTCAGCTTGTAAGCACAAACAAAATAATTCCCCATATTTTACAGGCTGAGACTTTACAGGGAAACCAATTGAAGATCACACCAAGATTGACAGCATTAGCTTACACAGGTCTACTCACCCTGTCAGGAGCAGGTCTCTCTGGGGAGGGTCTGGGGCAAGATTCTGGCCTCCATTTATAGGCCACGGCTACAAAAAGACAGATTGACAAAAACAAGAATTTAACGGCTCAATAGAATCAAGGTCAGTGATTAAAGTTGTCTGAGTTGCTGCCAAACAGAAATCCTCACAACAACACTTGACATAGTTGTTGAAGTGTTCTCAAGCCAACGGTAGTTAACATTTAACCCAGCAACTGGCGGCTGCAGTGAGCGCTCTCTTTCTGGTAAATGGTTTTATTGGGCAACGTGTGATCTGAGCCTAATATTTCAGTATTTTTGTGTGCATAAGTTTCATACCTCTTTGGAGTAGTGTGTATTCTGATGGGCTCCCGCAGCTTGCACTCTCTCCCACAGTTTGAGTGGGATGGAGGAGACGTGGTGCGAGCAGGTGATGGCTGAACAGTGTAATGGCACCAGGTAGGGCGTCTGGATGACAGGCCACCCCTCAGTCTGCAGATCCACCACAACCAGCTCCTCCTCCACTAAAACCACAAGAGCGCTCGGCTCACCTGTTACACACAGACACATTTAGACTGCTTAGAGCAGAAGTAGTTAAATAAAGTCAGTATTTTTTATTTCTTTGTGCATAAAACGTTCTTGTAGCTTCATAAAATTAAGGCTGAATGATGTCCTTACTACTTTTCTGGGCTTTGAATGTGGTAGATGCGTTGCTGTCTATGCTGGGTCAGAAAGCTCTCAGATTTCATCAAAAATATCTTAATTTGTGTTCCAAAGAGGAGTATAGGTCTTACAGGTTTGGAACGACATGTGGGCAAGTAATTATTGACACAATTTTCATTTTTGTTGAACTATCCCTTAAAAGTAAATGTGGAAGAAACCATGTAAAGGAACCAGAACTGTGTGTTTGGAAGCATCTCTCTCTACCTCTGTGGTTCTCTCCCTCGCGGATGACGAAGAAGTCAATAATGCGTGAGGTAAAATCCAGCGCCTCATGGGTTTTACTGTGGATGACGGAGATGCAGTGTCTGTCCCCGTAACTGGCTCTCGGCATCCCTCCGCTAAAGATGAGGAATGGGGGACTGGGAGACGAGAGGATAGAAGATGGAAGTGTTTACTAAATGACAAACATCCTTTGGCTCTTTCAAAACTTTTTAAATCTGGGGTTTCAAATATTTCGAAGAAAGGGAGACAGGAACAGGGAAATTAAAGGAACAGTATGATAAAATAGGCTAGAGATTAGTAGTAAAAGAAAAATAAGATGGAGGATCTTACAGCAGAACATATGAATGTCAATGGAAAGATTAAACATTAGCCAGACGGTGTGGGTCATAGTGAAGCACTCTGGGTTAATGACACCACAAGCAAACACACCTGTCTCAGCATCAGCGAGTGAACACTTACAGTACTGTCTAATAAAGAATATACTCACCCTTGTTTTGATGGCAGCTGTATAATTTTGGATATGGCCTTGCAGGGGAAGGCACCTGTGTGGAAATATTGTTCATTAAAGGAAGAAAGAACAGACAGCTCGTAACTGTGAGTAGAAGGTGAGTAATTAATAACAGAATTTTCATTTTTGGATGAACTATCCCTTTAAACATAGTATATTAGGCGAATGTACACAATTTTAAGCGCAGTGTAGATTTTGGAGCATGTTAACAGTTGCAACCGAAAACAAAAGTCATTCCGGTAATGTGGTCTCACCATACGGCGTCTCCTGTTTCTCAGGCTCCGTCTGAGGATCCTCGCCGGTCACCGTCCATTGGCAGTAACTCCCATCACTATGAGAACTGAGTATGTTTGCACCGTCTTCCATCCACCAAACACTCTCCAGTTGCTGCAGAGAACACAAAAAGAAACCATTACAAGCCTTGTTTTGATGTTCAGAGCTTAAAAGGGGTCAACGGATGCAAAATTCACCTTTAAAAGTTGTTTAAACTGAAATGTGTCTTAGCAGTGTGTACACATCCACCCGATAATGCTACAAATCCACAGTGTTTTTTTTAAAAATCCCTATAAATCACAAGCACTATCTCAGATCAAGCCATTCACAGATTCTTGGCAGGATGACATAGTTTTGGCAGGCCTCTCCTACGTTTGTTGACGGACACTGGCGTTTTAGCATAAACCCGCCCTGAGTGAGCTGTAAACTGTCTGCCATTGTTTCAACGTCGGAGCAGGAGTAGGCAAGAATGCCTTCTAAGCAATTGAGGTGTTTTGTCGCTTGATGTAATAAACATAGCAGTCGTCATTTACTCCCGACATCTGAGCCACTGAAGACGCAGTGGATTACTTTTGTTTTTGAAGGGAATGCGCCCCCGATCTACCTAAATGAGCCTATGTTCACGCAAATCATTTGTGATCCTGCTTCACCAACAGAAGTGAATGTGTTTTATGAATCTTTGAAAACTGTGTTTTCTAATAATATGCTAGTTAGCAAATTCCACGACCAATGTGGCTGAAGTTTACAGTCTCTCAGAGAATTTCTTGTCACCTCACGGAAGAGAGTGTCAGGGTAAGCATTAAAAAGGACATGCACCTAAAAAGGTTGCCGTGAACAGAGCTGTTTTTGACAAGGTAAAATGGGTGTTGTTTTGCACTACCATTGAGAAATTAACCAAAGTATGTTATAGACTTCATTAAGACTCTAAAGCAACATATTAACTTGGAAACTGGGCTTCCAATGACCCCTTCAAGTGACAACATTGTAGTATATGCTACCTGTGTGCCAAGAAAGTGTTGGATGGGACGCCGTCGGTCCAGATCCCACAGCACCATCAGACCTCGGCTGTAGCCGATCAGCACCTGCCGTGGGTTGAGCGGGTTCTCATGTAGAGCCTCAACACACTCCAGATTCCTGCGGCCAACGTAATCCTCTGGAATTCTGCGAAAAGGTAGCGAAGAACAGTTCAGCGATCACAAAGAGTAACTGTAACAGATGGCATGTGAAACTGTTGCATAATACCATTCTACTGAAAGTATTTAAAGAATGTACACTATTTGCACACAGGCAAAATGAATTGAGAGAATTTAGAACTTAGGGGTACTGGTTAAAGATAAGATTCTTGAATCTCAATCTTAAATTCTTGCTTTTAAATACAGTGTTCACATGTACCAAAGTGACCAAATATTTATCATTAAACATTAACGTTATTTTGCAAAACATGTATGGCATTTTATATTGCTTCATCAGACACTTTTAAGATGCATGTACTATAATAGGTACAAACCCAACATTTAAAGGGAAAGTCCAACCAAAAATGAAAACTCTCACACCCTCACATTGTTCCAATCCAGTATGAGTTTCTTTTTTTTCTGCTGAACACAAAAGATATTTTAAAGAAAGTTGCTGGTAGCCATTGACTTTCTTAGTATGGAAAAAAAATACTATGGAAGTCAATGACTACCAGCAACTGTTCGGTTACCAACAATCTTTAAAATATCTCCTTTTTTGTTCAACAGGAGAAAGAAACTCATACAGGATTGGAATGAGGCTAAGCACATGATAGAATTTTTGTTTTGGGGTAAACTAATCCCTTTAATATAGAAGCCTGTTTCCACCACTGAATAAAAAAAGGTAACAGACGACTTCTCTCACAATTATGATTTTTTTTTCTTGCAATTGCGAGTTTACATTTTGTAATTCTGACTTTTCCTCCCCTTTTTTATTAGTCAGCAGTGATATTAACTCACAATGACTTTAATAGTCTAAACTGTGATATAAACTCACAATTTTTTTTTCTCAGAATTTAGAGATATAAATTTGCAATTCTGAAAAGAAAAAGAAAAAAAAACTCGCAATTGACTTGACTTGAGTTTTTTTCTCTCACAATTGTTAGTTTACATCTCACAATTCTGACTTTTTTATTTATTCAGAATTGCGCAATACAAACTCGCAATTCTGATTTTTTTCTCAGAATTGTGTGCTACAAACTCACAATTGCAAGTTAAAAGCCTGGTTTTACAGACAGGGCTTAGACTAAGCCACGATTAGGCCATAGTTCAATTAAGACATTCAAGTAAATTTTAGAAACCTGCCTTAGAAAAAAAACATTACTGGTGTGCATCTTAAGACAAAACAAAGGCACTGATATATTTTAAGATCAGTCAGTGCAAGTTGAAACAGCTCAGACTTACAATTTAGTTTGGGAGTAGGCATAAGCCTAGTCTGTGAAACCGGGGTATAGCTACAAAGTCGCAATTCTAAGAAATAAAGTCAGAACTGCAAAATATAAACTCACAATTGTAACTTTTTTTCTCAGAATTGCAAGTTTATATCTCGAAATTCTGAATCTCTTAAAATTGTCAGTTTATATCATGCATTTCTGAGAAAAAAGTCACAATTGAGATTTTGTATCGTGCAATTCTGTAAAAAAAGTCAGAATTGTAAGATAATAAGTCTCAATAACCTTTTTTATTTTTTTATTCAGTGGTGGAAACAGGCTTCCATACTTTAACTCCAGCTGTGTATTCTTTATAAAAAAAAAATATTACATATTAATGAAAGAATGGTTGTATTTGGCAGAATTTGAAACAGCTGTTCTGGACTTTGCATATATTCATAAATCAAATCAATATGATGTCTGACTTGTTCTGTACGTCCTCCACACTGATGTTGTTCTCCTCCAGCTCTCTGAAGCCTGGCACTTCCACAACAAACACGTGTCCTCCCTCCGTGCCCAGCAGCATCAGCTCACCCGATGAATGTGCCAGGACCGCTGTGACCCGTGTCACGCTGGGAGGAGCACTGTCAATGTTCACATCACAAGGGGGTCAAAATTAAAGCACTACTGATATTTTTAAACATTGGTTCTCTGGCTTACTATTATTGGGTTATCTACTTTATATCTGCTATACATTTTAAACAGTATAATGGATTAAAGGGTTAGTTCACCAAAACAATTAGAAAAAATTTAATCACTGCTCACACTCATGTCATTCCAAACACGCAAGACCTTCGTTCATCTTCGGAACACAAATTAAGATATT
>NC_133382.1:32743713-32751517 GCF_049309525.1 Garra rufa | reverse complement strand
TGGAATGTGATCATTCTAGTCAAGAGTTACGTTATACACAGATCAAATAACCCAAAGTGTGAAAATGTCTTCTGTTTGGTGAAGGATACAGTTTGATCGCTCCTGATCTGGTACCAATGGCCAGGAGCTCCAGGCTGGGGCTGAAACCCAGAGCGCTGGGCTGATGGGGGAAGCCATGTTCTACAGTCTAAAGCAGAGAGGAGAGAAATGAGAGTGTGAAGTGATATATTATATACAGTGGCTCTGGTATATGCTGACTATACGGGCAGCTTATATTTTAAAGTCATACTGTTTCAAAGTCTGTTCCCAGATGGAAAATGTACAATTATGCTGCATTTAAAGATTGCTCATTTTGGGCAAATTATAAGGCAGCATGATTGCATGCATCCTTCACAAGGAACGCAGTTCTGTATTATATTGCAATGAGCTCAAGAGAAAAAAAAATCCACCCAAATTGTAGGGCTGCATGATTAAATTAAAAATCACACAGAAATTGCATTATGGTTTAGTGCAATTATCAAATCAGAAAGGCTGAGATTTAATTAAAAATTAATACATGCACTGTGTGTTTCAGAGTGAAAAACGGCAATGTGTTATTTTATACGCGAGCAGCTCTTGATCCAATGTTTTCAGCGTCTCAGAGTATCTACGTTTGTACGTTTACAGTAAATGCTGCTCCAAACAAACTTTGCTCTGAGTTTGGGTCACTTAAAACATGCATTTTGGAATGCAACTTGCACCAACCAGCTTCCCAAACTTGTAACAAGTGCTTATAAACTGGCTGCTGTCAATAGAAAAGCTTTAAGGCCTTTCTTGCGGTTTTCTGCCAATATGAAAGCTTAATGGTTTAACATTTTAAAATGAAGAAATAAAGACAGCCATAAATATACACTGCTGTTCAAAAGTTTGGGATCAGTGAGATTTTCTATTTGAATATACTTCAAAGTATAATTTATTTCTGTGATGCAAAGCTGAATTTTCATCAGATCTTCAGTGTCACATAATCCCTCAAAAATCATTCTAATATACTAATGCTTAATATTTTTTGGAACCTGTGACACTTTTTTTCAGGATTCTTTAATGAATAAGTTAAAAAGGGCAGCATTTATTCAAAATAGAAATCGTTTCTAACAATACAAGGCTTTACTATCACTTTTTATAAATTTAAAATATCCTTGCTGAATAAAAATACTAATTTTTACAAAAAGAAAAAAAATGTACAGACCACAAACTTTGAACAGTAGTGTATATTGTTACATAAGATATCCATTTTAAACAGATCCTGTTTTTGTAACGTTTTTATTCACAGATTTAAAAAAAAATCATAATTAAGCATACTGCACAATTTCTTAAGGATCATATGAAACTGAAGACTGAAGTAGTGATGCTGAAAATGTGGCTTTGCATCACAGGAATGAATCATTTTAAAGTATATTAAAATAGAAAACAACTATTTTAAATTGCAATAATATTTCACAATATTACAGTTTTTTCTGTATATTTAATCAAATAAACGCAGCCTTGATGAGCAGAAAAGACTTCTTTAAAAAACATTAAAAATCTTACTGATCCAAATTTTCTAGTTGTACTAAAACAATTTTTTAAATATTTTTCTTAAATACTCTTTTTTACAGTGCAATATTAAATATTTAAAATATTAAATATTATATTTAAATATTAAATATTATTATAGTAATATTGAAATCACAAATGCTTTCGCCAAATTGTGCAGTCCTATCAAAATGGCAAATTAATATGGCAAATGTTGACAAAAATATACATTAAATGCCAGAAAATTAGTTTAGTAACTACAAATCAAAAACAGTCAGCAAGAGCGCTATAAAAATAGCACAAAACCAGTCTTGTGTATGTATAACAGCAAAACAAACTTCCTACAGAAGATGCGGGCTTGATCACCTTGTTGAACTGATAGAGATCCTGTTTGTGCTTGTCCCTCTGAGACTCATGCCCATGACGCCTAAACCTCTTCATCGTCCCTGGACGAGCAGGGACCTCACGCTGCCCTCTCTCACGCTTTCTCCTCAGCCACCTAACAAGACAAGATAGGGTACAGGGTTAATCTGAGGCTTTTCAAACAAAAACAAAACCATTAATGTAAAACATTAAACTTATGAATAGCAATGAAAACAACAAAAAGGAATAATCAAGACTTAATGTGATGTGTTCTGCTAAAATGTATAGTTCTTAACAGCTGCGGTCACCATTCATATGCAAAAAAGCATTTTCCATCTTTTGTGTTTCATGTAACAAATTCATACAAGTTAGGAATGACATGAGTGACCATTTTTAATTTTGAGTGAACCATTCCTTTAAAAAGACACAAACTGAAGCACTGTAAAGGTTGCACAACTCAAACAGACTTTGCAAAGGGATTATGTGTGTATTCCAGCAAAAAAAAAGAAAAGAAAAACAATGTATCTGATAGGATCAGGAATTCCAAGGAAGGAGTTGTGGGCTGTTTGAGTGAAACTACACCCCCCTCGCCACCCCTGATTCCTCTCTTTCGCTCTGTCTCTCTGCCCAGCCCCCGCAGGGAGATTGCGGATCTCTGCAGTCCTGACTGAAGCAGCTTTTGTTCAGAGCTGAACACTATTACAGGCCCTCCCCTCATCTGAGCAAACAGCACCTGATGAAAACACCTGTTGCTCTAGGGAAGCAGAGTCAGAAAGAGCCTCTTTCAAACGGACAGAGAAAGGAGGGGTGCTACCTGCTTTCCATTAAAGAGACCACTCAGACTATAACAATACACAATAACCTGTAAATGGACAGCAGTTTCTCTCACCTGAAGCTTGAAACGGTTTGCATTTGTTGTGGGTAGAAACAGAAAGTCGCCACTGGCTATTTTGCTCCATTAACTATGGTAACCAACACCAACATAATTATTATAACTTGTGCATTAAATTTAAGCACATAACTTAGCCCAAAATGTTTGTGCTACAGATATTGTTCATACCTCAAACCATGTGGCTTGTTAATAAAGTGTGTTGTAAGAAGGAAAGTCCAATACATTATCACCTACAACAGTAACTATTCAGAACAGAAATTTGCACATGCAAGCACAACCCAGCTTTCCCTTTAGGTATAATTATCAACTGGTTGAACAAATAGGTTCAGTTATCAGCTAATATAAAGTAACCACAGTTTTATGGCACAATGCTAGGGTCCTATGATTGCCACAATGTGGAAAATGTGGACAGAATCACGGAATCCAGTAATAAACAACACTGTATCACTGAAAAAAATTTTTTTATAAAAATAATAATACTTTAATAAAATCCACTAATTAGAGATGCTTTTGATTATTAAAATTTAATGAAACCATTAAAATGGAATTCAAAAATTAAATGGACAACATAGAAATTGGCAAAAAAAAAAAAAAAACTTTTGTTAAACTTTTCATAAATTGCTGTTAAAATGTAATAATGATTTCAATGTGTTCAATTAATTAGACAAGCTTTTTGATTAATAAAATTATATATAACCATTAAAACTGAAAAAAAAAAAAAAAAGACAGAATCCAGAAAAAACTGAAATGGAAAAAAACTAAATTTGGATCAAAATAAAACAGAATTTTGGAAAAATAGTTGGGTTTTTTTTTTAAAGAAATTAATACTTTAACTTAGAAATTAATACTTCAAATCAAAAGTGATAGTAAATATATTTGTAATGTTACAAAATATTTTTTTTACTTTGTTTCAGAAACAGTTTCCACAAAAACAGTTTTTAGCATTCATAATAACAAATGTTTCTTGAGCAACAAATCTGCTTAAAATACAGCTTTGCCATCAAAAGAATAAACAGCATTAAAATATATTAAAATAGAAAAGTTATTTTAGATGGTAATCTCATAGTGCTGGGTATTGACACAAATTTCATGATTAAATGCCATTTCTATTCACAAGCCTGATTTGATTACGATTTGATTAGCTTCAATATTGATTATTGTGGATATATGCAGTACAGTAAACTGCAAATTTTCTCAAGGGGAAAAAAGAAATCTCTCAAATAATGCTGTAAAATGTACACGACAGTCAGCTGGTATTACATTCTAATATTGGGGGTTAAAATGAACTGATTTGTATACAAACACTTTAATTACACTCAATTAAAGTTTTATAATAATTAAGTTATAATATGAAGTTTACAATTACATAATTATATTTCTAGTCCAACTCGTTTTTTTAAAATATAAACATTCAGTAGTGGCTCTCATAAAACCTTGAATTTATTCAAACATAAATTAAATATTGAAGAACAGTAAAAATTATAATGAATATGTTATGATGCATACATTTAGTGCAACGCTCCTCTCTATAGTTTATTTTTCTAGCTAACTAATGAGTTTATGATAACCAAATATGTTTTTTTCTTTGGTAAATGTGTATGTAATATTGTTTAGAAGCTGTTATATTGACATCTTTCAGTGATTGAAAAACTGATTGAGTGATTACATGAGACAGGATATGGATTTTAGTAAGTTGAACTTTCTTAACATATCTTTAAAGTTTGTTTCGTGCTGAAACCTCATTACCGCTTCTCTTGAACTGAGGTGCCACAGCAATCTCTCACGCCACGTTAAACAGCACCAAAATGGCATTTATTGTTTGAATCCTGTAATAAAATGGACAGAATTTGAAATAAGACTCTTTGATATCAAAAGTAAAGCAAAAAGCTTATTGTGATTTATCAGATGGGAGGTGCTCTACTTTTTCCATTCATTAACTAAAAACAGGTTAGACTAATCAGTTCTTGGGATTTGAGAATCAATATGGTTTCGTAAAACTGAGAATCGATTAAAATCATGAAAATAATATATTTTCTCCAGTCCAATCACAATATTACAGTTTTTACAACACTTTTAATCAAATATGAGCAGACTTTGTGCGCGAGAAAAAAAACTTTCTAACCACAAAATATTGAACTTAGCTTGCATGTACAATACCACCCCCCCACCCCAAAAAAAAAAAAAAAATGAAATTTTGCAGTAATTGTTACCATTGTATATGTTAATAAAGGGAAGTAGTCCTAATGTTTAATATGCAAATGTGTGTATGCATAACACACACATACATATCAGCAAGCAAAGACAAATTTCTAAGAAAAAAATTAGACTACCAGGATGCAGCCAGGAAAAAAAGAAGAAAACAAACACTGAGTCAGAGTCTACGTCATTGATTATTGACAGTAAGAGCTGCATTTAGAGTGACATATCCAGGTAGCATTAACGTCACTTCACACTAGAACTCCCCTGAGAGCGTGTCTAGACAAGAATTCCCTCATAATTTATCACACTTTCTCCAGGCTAATCACATCAGCATATCAACAGGAAAAGGGACCTTTTTCCCAGCCCCAATCAATCCTTTCCAAACATAACCTTCCCAGTGAGTCAGCTGACCCACTCAGACACATATTTCTGTGATTATCGCCATTATTAGCCAAGAACGTTTAGTCATCAAGCATGTGCTACAAACGCTTCCACAGAAGGAAAAGAGCTCCCCTTTCCTTATTTTTAGGACCAGGAATCCAAGGATTACAGGACCATGAAGGAACCAATCACCAAACCAAACCAAACAACAAAAAAAAGAGAGAGAGTCTGTAAAGCTTAGCTTAAGGGACAATGGTAAAGTAGGAGGTCTTCTACTTAAGAGTGAGCTTGGCTTTATGGGGGAAAACTCTCAGCAGGAGTGCTGAAGATGGGAGAAAAGGCACGATTCATTCACAACTAAAGAGGCCAGAATGCCCAAAACAATCTCTGAACACCACACTGATCATTGGGAGTCTTTCGTGAAGCAGCTTCAGAGAATTTTGCTCTTAGAGATCAATATTACACCTCCATCCGTCTAATCCCAAGTTAATTAGAGGTAGAAAAAATAAACTGCTGTTGTTTTGAATCCTGCAGGGAGGAATTATGGCGGAGGTGCATGTGAGGGCATTGATGTGGGAGTAGTGGCTCTAGCTCGTCTAAATTAGAGGAAGGAGTCCTGCGTGGAGAATTCATAGACTTTAAGGAGAAATGGTATGTGGAACTAAGCAGCCAGCAAAAAAACACTTGGCGTAATCAGCTCAACCATACAGACGGCAGATTCATGGCAGTGGAATATAAAATGACATGGTGCATTAGCAGAGGAAGTACTGAGTAAACTGCAGCTCTAAAACATGAAGTTTGAAGCATAGAAAGAATTACCAAACTATGAAAGAGTTATATGATTTTCAAGTAAAACTAGTCAAATCTACATTTTTACATATAGATCTTTGGATTTTATGCTGTCGAAAACTGCACACTTTTCAATGTGTCGTCCTGTGACTTTCAATGTCAGGTTTCAATGTCAAAAATACATGCTAAAAAACAAATGTTCACTTCAGTTAGATGTATTAGTATTTCATTTATTGTAGGGCTGTCACGATTCCTCGATTCAATTCGGGTACTCAATTTTACGAGTACTCAGGTTTATTTTTTTTTACGAGTTTAATAAATGGCATTAAAAGAAATGGGCAAATATGAAAGATTAAGTCAACATTTGAATTAAATGTTGTTTAGTTAATATTAAACAAGGACTAGATCAAACTGTAAAGTGTAAAAGCACTTATATACATACACACGTATACATACTGTATGTATATACACACACACACACACACACACACACACACACATTTTTTTTTTTCATACCCCTGGTAAATTCTGACTTACAGTTAATTTTATTCAACCAGCAAGTTTTTTTTTAACTGGAAATGACACAGGCTTCTCCCAAAAGATAATAAGACGATGTACAAGAGGCATCACTGTGGAAAAAATATATATATATTTCTCGCTTTTATTTACATTTGAAAAAAAAGTGGCATGTCCAAAATTATTCATACCCTTTGCAAACTGTCACAGTCTATGGGAAAATCCAAAGTTCTATACCATTCCAAATAGTCCAAGCTGCTCTAAAGCATCCTAATTACCCTGATTCATTGGGAACAGCTGTTTTAATCAACTCAACAGAAGCTCTCTGCTGTTGGTTTGTGGACAGTCATGGCTAAGACAAAGGAGCTAACTGAGGACCTGCGGCTGCGCATTGTGGCTGCTCACAAATCAGGAAAGGACTAAAAGACCATATCTAAATGTTTTGAAGTTCCAGTGGCTACAGTGCAAAGTATTATTAAAAAAATACAAGACATTCCTCACTGTGAAAAATCTCAGAGGACGTGGTCGGAAGCCAAAAGTGACACCTGTGCTGGCCAGGAGGATAGTGAGAGAGGTAAAAAAAGAATCCAAGGATCACCACCAAGGCCATCCTGATGAATCTGGGCTCTGCTGGTGGCAACATCTCAAGGCAGACCTGCACACCACTGGGTTCCACGGACACAGAACAAGGAGGACACCACTTCTCCAGATAAGGCACACAAAAGCCTGCTTGGCCTTTGCAAATGCTCATCTGGACAAAGAAGAAGACTTCTGGTCTTCTGTTTTATGGTTAGATGAAACTAAAATTTTATTGTTTGGCCACAATGATGTAGCCTTCATTTGGCGTAAAAAAGGAGAAGCCTTCAAACCTAAGAACACCATCCCCCACTGTCAAACATGGTGGTGGGAACCTAATCACATTAAACGGCATCATAAAAAAAGGAGCAATACATCAAAATTCTCAACAACAACATCAGGCAGTTTGCATAGAAACTTGGCCTTGGGCACCAGTGGACATTTTTAGCACGACAACGACTGCTGTAATAGCCAATAAAGGCTTTTCTATTGATTATTGAGAAGGGTATGAATAATTTTGGACATGACAATTTTTTC